>NC_141873.1:139111295-139416795 GCF_056163025.1 Triticum urartu | reverse complement strand
CGCCAAATGTCGGGTTTTGGGTTCCGGCAGACCCTTGAGGTTCGAACACTGGGGTGCGTGCGGAGATCTCTCCCTTACCGATCTACGTCCGATCCTCTCGTGCGAACTAAGATGAAAATGATGAACAACACAAGGGACACGATGTTTATACTGGTTCGGGCCACCGTTGTGGTGTAATACCCTACTCCGGTGTGTGGTGTGGTGGATTGCCTCTGGGGCTGATGATGGATAGTACAAGGGAAGAACAGCCTCGCGAGAGGTGTTCTTGAGCTGGTGCGATGAGCTGCTAGGGTGAGTTCAGTCGCCTCTCTCTCTGCTATGGTTCTACCAGATTACCAGCCATCCCCTCCTTGTGTGGTGGCTAGCTCTATTTATAGAGGCCCTGGGCCTCTCCCCAAATAATGAGAGGGAAGGGCGCCAACAATTGGCCATTTCAAAGGGGAACATCTAGTACAAGTTATCCTGACCAAAGGTGGTCTTCGGCTGCCAAAAGCACTGGCGATGACGCCGTCTTGGGCTCCACGGTGACCTCCGTCCTGCCGTCCGGCTGGTCTTGGTCTCATTGCACCGAAATGGTAACCTTTTCCTGATACCTTGGCATGTGCTTTCCCCCTTTGCACCAAAGGGGAAACAAGGACACTGCGCAGGCCGGCGCCCGCCTGGCGCCCGCCTGGTCTCGATCGTCATGGCTTGCGTCACGGGTTCCTCGCGAGGTACCCCTGCCTTGATCTCTCCGCCTCCTCGCGAGCCTGCCTGATGAGGCTGCCTCTGAGGAAGCTTCCTGTCGTCCGCCCTGCGAGGGTCTTGAGCTTGAGCTGATGAAGATGGGCCGCGCTGGGCCCCCGCTTGAGCCACGCCGCAGGCAGGCAAGTCTGGGGACCCCCGTTCCCAGAACGCCGACAATATGCCAAGTTTAGCAAATGTGAGTTTTGGTTGAAGGAAGTTGGATTTCTCGGACACGTTATATCCGGAGGAGGTATAGCAGTAGATCCCACTAAGGTTGACACTGTGACAAATTTGGAAGCACCAAGAACAGTTGGAGAGATCCAGAGTTTTCTTGGACTTGCAGGATACTACCGGAGGTTTATTGAAAATTTATCAAAGATTGCGAAGCCTATGACGGAGTTGTTGAAAAAGGATACCCAGTTCATATGGACTGAGGAATGTGAGGCTAGTTTCCAGGAGTTGAAGAAACATTTGGTTACATCACTAGTGTTGATTTTGCCAGATCAGACCAAGGATTATGAGGTGTATTGCGATGCTTCACATCGAGGACTTGGAGCAGTGCTTATGCAGGAAGGAAGAGTTGTTTCATATGCCTCATGACAACTTAAGCCTCATGAGTTGAATTATGCTATGCATGATTTGGAGTTAGAAGCCGTAGTGCATGCGTTGAAGACTTGGAGACATTTTCTCATTGGAAATCATTGTGAGGTGTACACGGACCACAAGAGTTTGAAGTATATTTTCACGCAGAAGGAGTTGAATCTCCGGCAAAGGAGATGGTTGGAGCTCATCAAGGATTATGATATGAGATTGCATTATCACCCCGGAAAGGCTAACGTAGTAGGTGACGCGTTGAGTCGTAAAAGCCATGTCAACACACTAATGACGGGAGATTTACCAAGGGAGTTAGCAGAAAACCTTCGTGAGCTATGTTTGGAAATAGTACCAAGAGGCTATGTAGCAGCATTGGAGATTCAGTCTACTTTGATGGATAAGATCAGAGACGCCTAGAAGACTGATAAGGAGGTTGCCTCTATAAAGGAGAAAATGAGCAAAGGAAAAGCTAAGGGATTTTGTGAAGCTGAGCATGATACCTTATGGTTTGAAGACCGTGTTTATGTGCCTAATGATTCGGAGATCAGGAAGTTAATTCTGCAAGAGGCCCATGATTCACCCTATTCGATTCACCCAGGTAATACCAAGATGTATCTGGATTTGAAAGATATTTTCTGGTGGACCAGAATGAAGAAGGATATTGCGGAGTATGTAGCAGTTTGTGATGTATGTCAGAGAGTAGAGGCAGAGCATCAGATGCCAGCAGGATTGCTACAGCCATTGCCAATACCCGAATAGAAGTGGGATAAGCTAGGCATGGATTTTATTACGGGTTTGCCCCGAACTCGTTCAGGCTATGACTCTATTTGGGTTGTAGTCGATCGTTTGACAAAGGTAGCTCATTTCATTCCAGTGAAGACTACCTATACCAGTGCAAAGTTGGCAAAGATATACATGACCAGAATCGTATGTCTGCATGGAGTTCCAAGGAGCATTGTGTCAGATAGAGGAACCCAGTTTACCTCAAAGTTCTGGAATCAGTTGCACGAAACTTTGGGTACCAGTCTGGAGTTTAGTACAGCTTTCCATCCACAGACAGATGGACAGACCGAGAGAGTCAACCAGATTTTGGAGGATATGCGGAGAGCTTGTGCACTAGATTATGGATCTAGTTGGGATGAGAATTTGTCATATGCAGAGTTCTCTTACAACAACAGTTATCAATCCAGTTTGAAGATGGCCCCTTTCGAAGCCTTGTACGGAAGGAGGTGTAGGACCCCATTGTCGTGGGATGAAGTTGGAGACCGCCAGTTGTTTGGACCAGATCTGATTAAGGAGTCTGAACAGAAAGTAAAATTGATTCGCGATAGGCTCAAGGTAGCCCAGTCCAGGCAGAAGAGCTACGCAGATTCTAAACGCAAGGAGACAGTTTATGAAGTCGGAGACCGAGTTTATCTTCGAGTATCTCCACTTCGAGGAGTTAAGCGCTTTGGAGTTAAGGGAAAGTTAGCGCCACGTTTTGTAGGCCCATACAAAGTTTTGGAGCGTATGGGAGGAGTAGCCTATAAGTTGGAATTGCCTGAAGGATTGTCAGGAGTTCAGGACATGTTCCACGTTTCCCAGTTGAAGAAGTGCCACACAGAAATGGCTGATATACCGCTGAGAGATACAGTGCCACTGGAAGCCATTCAGTTGGACAATGATTTGACCTATGAGGAGAAACCAGTTAAGATTCTAGAGTATGCCAGTCGAGTCACCCGCAGCAAGGTTATCAAGTTTTGCAAAGTTTAGTGGAGTCCCCACACGGAGGATGAAGCCACGTGGGAGCGAGAGGAAGAATTGCTGAAGGACCACCCTCACCTATTTTCTAGCCAACCCGAATCTCGAGGGCGAGATTCATCTTAAGGGGGGTAGGTTTGTAACATCCCAAATTTTCAATTTGGAATGTTATACACTAGATCATCATTGCATAGCATATTTTACTGCATTTTGGTTGATCCTAGAAAATTCTACGCAACTCAAGGACCCTCGGAGAGAGTTGGGGATTTCGTTATTTTCATATTTGAGTTTTCTCAAATTTTGAAAATAGGATCATTTGATTTTATTTATTTTATCCTCAATTATTTCTATTACAAAAATATGAGAGAGGGAATAAAATGACTTTCCCAAAATAAAGAAATATTGAGGACTTAATAAAAAAAATCAAATAAGATTTTATTTTGGATTTATTTGCTATTTTATTTGAATTTAGGAAAAATGTGCGTTTTTCAAAATTGCATTTAGGCCCCAAATAAATGTTCATCCTGTGAGGCTTCATTTTAGAAGCCGGGGAAAATTTATTTCGGGATTTTTGGAGTCCGTTTAGAATTCCTTTTGTTTTTTTTCTGAGCGTAACTTTTTTAAAGTCCGAACCGACTCTGGGCCGTAACCGGCCAGGACTCCGCCTGGCCGAGCCTTTGAATAGTGCCGTCCGAGGCCCGACAGCCCAGCCGCGCCCCCGCCCCCAAACCCTAACCCTAGAGCGCCGCTGCCGTGCCGTGCCGCCTCGCCGCCCGCCGCCGCGCCACGTCGCCTCGCCGCCCCACCGCCCGCCGCCGCCGCCGCGCCGCTGTACCACCGGATCCTCCGCCATCGGAGGTAGATCTCGCTGCCGGTCTTTTTAGTAAACCGATCGGTTTTCCGTCAGTTTCGTCCGGTTTCTTCTTAGTTTCATTTTTTAAATAGATCGGTTTCTCCGGTTTATTTATTTAGCGAGCGTTCGCCCGTTCGTTCGTTTTAACGAACACGTTCTTATTTTAGGTCCAGATAACGAACGTTCGTTCGTTAATCTGTTCGTCATTTTTCTTTTTCTCGGATTTAATCCGCGATCTTTTTGATCGCGTTTCCTGATCCGTTTTTCGTTCTAGTATAACTTTTCGCTCGTTTATCGGAATCAGGTGATTCAAGCGCCTGGAGTTTCGTCTCGAAACTCTCTTTCCGTTTAAACAACTCAAACAAGATTTTGCCACTATAAAAATTGCCCTAGATACAGAATATTAAATGAAGCTTGTTTCTTTTGCCGTTTGTCTTTCGTTGCTTCGTTCGATTTGATTCTTTTTGCCAACCGGAGTTCTTAAGTTGAACTTTCTGGTTATATCTCTTATTTGAGTATTACCTGTGCATTAGTTGAGTACTTATTTTATGCTTGTTTGTTTGCGATAAAGTATCCGGAGTGCGCCGCTTGCTACTTCAAATCGCTAGGTTTTGCGGATCATCAGCAAGGCAAGTAACACTTTGACCATACCTCCTACTACCCAGTTTTATTGCATTAGATCAATCCTCACACATTGCATGATTAGGATCTAATTAAATTGTGGGTTTGGGAAGTAGTTGAGGTAGTACCTATTACCTGTTATTATCAAACCTTTGGGAGTTACTTCTACGTTTGCTTATTATGCCATGCTATGCTAGTAGACGTGGATTGGGTGAGTGTATCCATGACAGATGTGAGATTGTTAAATTAATGGTTTATCTAAGGTGGCAACTTAAATACACATCTGGGTGGATTGAGGCACCTGGGTATTCCAGCGATTGCCTGTTTTCTTTTGGACCGCCACCTAGGCTCAAAGGGATCATGAGATTATTCATGCTAGAAACTTCCGTGTGCAGCCACAAGCTACTATGGGCTCTAGCATAGTTGACTAAGTCGTGCGAACTCTTACAGTGGTAGACTAGCAGATGTAGGGGATGTAGGTTGGTATGGTCTACCCGTTCGTAAGGTGCTAGCGCTTCTGAAAGACTATGTCTCGGTCATCCGTTTCTCAAACACCTTGTAGTGCGAGAAATCCAACGGAGGAGATCGAGTCTTGTGGGGAAAAGTGCACAAACCTCTGCAGAGTGTATAAACTAATCATGGTTAGCCGTGTCCCCGTTTATGGACATCTTGCGTATCTAGTACTTGGATTATCATGTGAATCTCATCATGTTACTCTAAAATTAATTTGTCGGGTTTTGTTTAATGATGATGCTTAATTGGGATTGAGAATGCTGTCAACCATTCTCAATGTTTAACAACTACCATGATAGTTAAATAAAATTTATTCCTTTGCAGTAGGGAAAAATTGGCTTTACGCAAAAACTGTAACCATAGAGCTTTCCACCAGCCAAATATGCATATAGTATAGTCTTATTCTTTCATTACTCTCTATGTGTTACATTGCCAGCATATTCCATGTGCTGACCCGTTTCGGGCTACAACGTTAATGTTGCAGACTTTTTAGACAATGATTAAGGTGCTTTTAGGTCGTGGTTCTATACTCAGTGATGCCGTTGGAGTTGATGGACTCACTTATCTTCCAAGCCTTCCGCTGTTATCGTTATTAGATGGCCTTAAGCCATATTTATTGTAATAAGCTCTCTCTTGAGACACTCGTTGTAATAAGTGTGTGATTGCTACTCTATTATAAATCCTTCAAGTATTGTGTGGTGTCAGCATTACTGATCCAGGGATGACACCTGAGCACAGAGATTGGACCGTTTGAGGTCTGGTCTCTACAGGTCAACTCCCTTCCAATCCTACATAGGCAATCATCAACAACTATCGGCTCGGTGCTACTAGAAAACACTGGCGGCTGCAACCTCAAAAATCGGGCTAAGTTGTCAACTGGAGGTGGTGGCGGTGGGTTGTTGTTGTTATTGTTGCCTTGGTTCTGAACTAACAACTGCATCAAGGCATTCTGCTGCTGGATCAACTGAGTGAGCTCCGGTGGGAAGGCAAATCTGGGGTCATGTCTCGGAGGCATCTGATGGGTTTAGAGGGGAGAGATTAGAATAGAATGAGGTCTAGTGAGAAAACACTACCCATATGCACATGTGACAAACACAATCATATCATATCACTCAATCAATCAAGCAAGGGCATAAATCGGTCTAGAACTATCGTTACAAAAGTGATCGGACTAATACTATATACAGGGGGGGTGCTACTAATCATATGGTGGTCATCTAGAAATATTGATCGGTGGAAGACCCCATGATGTCTGCTCCAGCTTCATCTTCATAATCATCGTCACTATCATCGGGGTCAGAATCGGTGTCGTCGATGATGATGTAGTCTTCAAAACGAATTTCCTTGGGTTTGTCGTCTTCTCCTCCTAGCACGGGGTCTCCCATGAAAACTCCTAGCTTCCTTGTCAGGTCGTCATTCTTCTCGACGAGTATCGTCATTTCCTCCTCATATCCATCGCGTGTAGACTTGAGTTTCTCTTCTAGCTCTGTGATCCTGGTCATCGCCTTCTTCAAATCTATCATGCCTGCACACATCTGGTTCTCCTGGCGTCGAATGTGTTGGTTTAGCTCCTGGATGAAAGCTGCAATGGACCTGTCGTTCCTGGTGCTGATCATCTCCCATTGCTCGTCTCGGCGCCCACATATCTGATAGATAGTGTCCTTCAGCTCCTGTTTGTAGACTTCTCCAATACATCCCATAGCAATGTGGGCTGCCATGCTCTTGCATAAACTCCAGGTTGGTGCATCAAAGGAAAACTCTATGGGCTCAGTGACTGGCGTGAATGTCCTTCTTGGAACTTGAACTCGAATCATACAACGCTCCTCTTCTGGTAAAGTGGGGGAGTAGGTTCCAGTGATGCTTGGTATTCCGATGTTCAGGTACCTAGTGACTTCCTTAAAGTGTCTCCCAAAAGGTGTGTCTTCATCCGGTTGTGCAAACTTGTTCCTTGAGTCCGCCATCCTAAAGAGTAGAAAATGGAGAGGAGTCAGAAATGAGTAGAGAAGAGTGACTTGTGGCTCATCTTAGTGGTCATGTCCTACATGCAGCATGTGCTTTGATACCATCTTGTAGCAATCCGACCTCAGACGGTCAAATCTCTGTGTTCAGTGTCATCCCTGGATCGGTAATGCTGACACACACAGTACTCGAAGGATTTATAACAGAGTAGCAATCACACACTTATTACATCGAATGTCTCAAAAGAGAACTTATTACAATAAATATGGCTTAAGGCCATCTAATTAAGATGACAACGGAAGGCTTGGAAGATAAAGTGAGTCCATCAACTCCAACGGCATAGCTGAGTGCATGCCAAACGACCTATGGCACCTTAATTATCGTCTGAAAAGTCTGCAACATGATATGTTGCAGCCCGAAATGGATCAGCACATGGAATATGCTGGCAATATAACACAATAGAGCAATGAACAAAATAAATGCTATCACTACATGCATATATGGCTGGTGGAGGATCTATGGTTATATTGTTTTGCAAAAAGCCAATTTTTCCCTACAACAAAGGAACATATTTTATTTAACTATCATGGTGGTTGAAACATCATTGAGAAGGTTCCTCCAACTCAATCCCAATTAAAGTAATCATTTACAACCCGTCAAATTAATTTAGAGTGATGAGATCAAATAAATAATTCAAGTACCAGATACTCAAGTTGTCCATAACCGGGGACACGGCTAACCATGATTAGTTTATACAATCTGCAGAGGTTTGCGCACTTTTCCCCACAAGACTCGATCTCCTCCATTTGATTTCTCGCACTACATGGTGTTTGAGAAACGGATGACCGAGACACAGTCTTTCAGAAGCATCAACTCTTTACTCTGGGTAGACAGTTACACCTACTTTCCCTCTACATCTGCTAGCCTACCACTGAAAGATGTCACGCAACATACTCAACTATGCCAGAGCCCATAATGGCTTGTGGCTGCACACGGAAGTTTCTAGCATGAATAATCTTATGATCCCTTTGAGCCTAGGTGGCGGACCGTAGGATGATCACACGGGTACTCCGGGATATCCTAGGACAACACTGGATTCTCCAGGTGCCCACAAGCAATCCACCCAGATGTGTATTAAAGTTGCCACCTTAAGTTGAACCATTAATTTACAAACTCACATCTGTCATGGATACACTCAAACCCAATCCACGTCTACGAGCATAGCATGGAAATATAAGCATTCTACCTCTTGAGCTTGCGTTGGATTTCCCCGAAGAGGAAAGGATGATGCAACAGAGTAGCGTAAGTATTTCCCTCAGTTTTTGAGAACCAAGGTATCAATCCAGTAGGAGGCCACACTCAAGTCCCTCGTACCTGCACAAAACGATAGCTACTCGCAACCAACGCGATTAGGGGTTGTCAATCCCTTCACGGTCACTTACGAGAGTGAGATCTGATAGATATAATATTTTTGGTATTTTTGGTATAGAGATGCAAAGTGAAAAGTAAAAGGCAAAGTAAAAAGCAAAGCAAGATTAAAGTGATGGAGATTGATATGATGAGAATAGACCCGGGGGCCATAGGTTTCACTAGTGGCTTCTCTCAAGAGCATAAGTATTCTACGGTGGGTGAACAAATTACTGTTGAGCAATTGACAGAATTGAGCATAATTATGAGAATATCTAGGCATGATCATGTATATAGGCATCACGTCCGTGATAAGTAGACCGAAACGATTCTGCATCTACTACTATTACTCCACTCATCGACCGCTATCCAGCATGCATCTAGAGTATTAAGTTAAAAACAGAGTAACGCTTTAAGCAAGATGACATGATGTAGAGAGACAAATTCATGCAATATGAAATAAAACCCATCTTGTTATCCTCGATGGCAACGATGCAATACGTGCCTTGCTGCCCCTTCTGTCACTGGGAAAGGACACCACAAGATCGAACCCAAAGCTAAGCACTTCTCCCATGGCAAGAAAAACCAATCTAGTAGGCCAAACCAAACTGATAATTCAAAGAGACTTGCAAAGATAACTAATCATACATAAAAGAATTCAGAGAAGATTCAAATATTATTCATAGATAGACTTGATCATAAACCCACAATTCATCGGTCTCAACAAACACATAGCTCTTGCAACATAAAACAATTTCTAACAGTACCAAAATTATGTGAATTTGGCCTTATTAGAATGTTTAGGTCAAGAGCTTTAATTTGCAAAAAGAATCAACTCAAACAGAGTTACGGATAAAAAGATATGATCAAAAGAAGTTTGAATACAAATCAGTTCTAATTCAAATTTTAAAATTTTCAAAAACATGTTTGAGTTGTTTTAATGGATAGAGGAGATCATAATGAAGATGTGGGCGTTGGTTTCGTCTAATTCCGACTAACGAGCAAAAAGTTATAATCGTTTGAAAACCAGGGGCTGATCTGTAAAGAAAATAGTCACGGATGGGTCCCTGGCCGAAAATAACAGAAAAAGAAAAAGACAAAAAAGCGAACGTTCGTTTATAAGATCTAAACAGCGGACGTTCTCTATATAATTAAACCTAAACAAAACCGATTTTAAACGAAACTAAACTAAAAGAAAAACCGGCAAACCGGGCGGTTTAAATTGGTTTATACCGGTTCAGAGGAAATAAACCGACGGCGGCGGCGGTTTAGATCGGTGGAGCGGCAGCTCCGGCGAAGGCGGCGAGCTCCGGCGCAGCCACGGCAGCACGGGCGGCGGGGTGCGGCGCAGGCGAGGAGCGGCGCGGGCGGCGAAGCAAGGCGGCGGCGGTGCGGTTCTGCGGCGGGCGGCGGCGGCGAGATGCGGGGCGGCGCGGCGAGTTGCGGGAGGGGGCGGCGGCCTTAAAAAGGGCGAGGGAAGGGGAGGTGGTGGCGTGGAGGAGGGGCGACGGCGAGTCCTTGTCGGGCACGGCGGGAGCTAGGAGGCGGCTCCGACTTGGGCCGGCTGGCTGGGCTTCGGCCCAGTTGGCCCCCGGGGATTTTTTTAATTTTTTTTCAGACAAACATAATCATAAAAACAAAATAAAATAAAATATTATATAGGCATATAATATATCAAAATTTTCAGAAAAAGATTTTCTACAAGTTGAACATTTTTATAATGCCAAATAAAATCCACACAAAGTTAGATAATTCAAAGAGTGCTACTGGTCTAATAAAATCCAATAAAAATCATTTTAAAAATATCAAAATGATTTAAAATTTATTTCTCTCCAATTTTCTGTTGTAGGGAATCATGTTACCCTAATTTCCATATATTTTATTTTTGGAGAAAAATAATTTGAATAAAACTCAAATATCTCCAAATTGAAAATAAATTCAAAAGAACTTTGAATTTAATTCTTTGAAACTCCCAACTCATATTTCATATAATTTGAAGAAGTCATTTTATCTTCTCTCATGAAAATCATTGAGTTGCATAAAGTTCCATAATTGGAATATTTTCAAATAAAATTCAAATATTTTCAACAACCCTTTGTCATTTAAATAATGGAAGAAGTCATGTAATCTTCTCTCTAGGGTTTTGTGATGAAAAGCATTTGAATTCACGGGGATCAAAAGAAAAAGGTGAAAGTTTGGGAAAGTCCTTTTATTCCCTCTCATTTAACTTTCAAAAGCTTCGAATTTCACTCAATCAATCACACAACAATCAATCAATCTATCTATTTATTATAACATTCCAAAATTTAGAATTTTGGGATGTTACAAACCTACCACCCTTAAAATGAATCTCGTCCTCGAGATTCGGAGAGGCTAGAAAGAAAAGGTTAGGGTTTGGGGGTCTTATCAAAATCCATCGATCATCACACGGGGTCTGGGGTGCTACCACCCTTAGAAACATTGTTATGGTTTCATCAAAACTCATATACTTCATCCATATTGTTAACAGTGTCGGTCTTCTCAGATCTTCAGGATAATTCCTTATCTGGGCATCTTTCGGTAGTGGCATAACCTTTACCACATTTTTTTCCCGTCCTTCATCTAGGTAAGGTTCTTCTGTGACTGGGTTTTCTTAGCTGATGGGTCTGGCGCCACTACTAAACAACTATCGATATCTCATGGTGGTCAACAATTTATGGTTTCTCCTGCAGGAAGTGGGTCTGGTTGATCCTCACCGTATAACCTACGGTTGGCAAAGCTGCCGTGTACAAGGGAAAAATACTTATACCATTCTAAGTTTAAACAGGGTTGTGATCATCGTCTCTCTACTATAGGTAAGTCACTCAGATTTACCATCCCATATAGCAAGGCGAATAATAAGAGTAAGTCGGTATGGTGATCAATCCATCCCACACCCAAATCATTACCCTGTATACAGTTTAGCGAATCTCGCATACTAACACTCGGTCATCCTCACAAGCATTGCAGAATTTCTCTTGTCGATGAACCAAGGTTCGGATAAATCCATTGATTCTGCAAACCAAACAAACATCTATCGTTCCTTCACAACTCTCAGGTTTTGCGTTACTCCTATAAAATCGTCTGTCGACAAAGGTATATCCTCTTCCAGGGTTCTTCCTTCAGCAAGAATGTGCTTGCCTCTTGGCGGGTCCTGGGGCATGTGGGTTATGGCACACCTCATCACTTGTAGTCCTTGAACTTATCATCGGGCAACTTATCATTATTTCAACTTCCAACTTCCTAGTATTCTTAAATCCATCCAATTGTACTGTCTTCCTTCCTTCTATTGGCACCAAACTAGGATATGATTACTCAGACTCATCATGGGGTTTCCATTGATCCATATTTCCGACATCATACCTCCTTTATATCCAATAGTAATTTATCTCTTCATCCTCGTGGGTTATCCCATATACCGAGATATAAACTTATACTTATGGAGTCCATATTCCACTTCGTGGAACATCATTATCCTTTCTAGGGTCAAGCATCCTTACAGGGGAATATTGGCCATCTCTGCATGGCACTTCTTCAACTGGGAAACATGAAACACATCATGCACTCATGACGGTCCTTCAGGTGACTCCAACTTGTTGGCCACTTCTCCCATACGCTCCAAAACTCGGTATGGTCCTACAAATCTCGGGGCTAACTGTCCCTTAACTCCAATTCATTTAACTCCTCGCAGAGGGGGCACATGAAGACATGTTCTGTCTCCAATTTCATAGAGTACCTCCTTGCATTTTTAAGTCTGCATAACTCTTCTGCCTGGACTGAGCTACCTTCAGTCTATCTCGAATCCACTTAACATTCTCTTCTGACTCCTTGATCACATTTGGTCCAACAACTGACTGTCTCCAACTTCATCCCACATACTCTTGGGGAATCACACATATCGAGACAAAACTCGTATTCATTTTATCCGAAATCCACTCAGTGGAGTATCCTTATCTTTTCCAGGGGTCAACAGTTCTTACAGGGTACTACCACCCTTAAAATGCACAAATCTTCCATAGACCATATTTCTCATATCCTCAGAATGGCCAAAATTCTTCTTCATAGAGTAACAACTCATAAAATCCATATCGGTACCAACGATGCTAACTTTTATTCATTCTCAAGTGATTACAATCTCTCGCTTTTCCATTACATGTCTCAACTCAACACCTCAATATAAAAGAAAATGTTCTCACTTCTACTACTCCATTTCTTTTGTTGCAAACTCAACTATCTAGTACAAGTTTCCTTCTCCTTGGGACAATCTCTGGCAAAGTGCCCTGCTTCATTACAACGAAAACATATTACTTCTGACAAGTCTCGAGGTTTCCTTTTTGGGCAACTGTTGAGGTAGTGCCCTGACTCCTTGCACCTATAACAGGTGATATGACTCAGGTCCTTCCTGAAATCCAATCTGCTTCTCTTCCTAGACCTTTCCATGCCAATCATGGCTTCTATTTCTTGTGGGTCATACTCTACTTCCTCTGTCGGGAATTCTACTAGATCCCCATTCATGCAATTCTGGGAGATGTGTCCTTCTTCCCCACATGAATAGCATGACTTGGTGCAGGGTTTAATTGGTTCTTCTTTGGGTGTGTCCTATTTCTCCACAAATCTTGCATGCACAAGGTTTCTTCATATCCTTTCCATAAGGCTTCAACTTCTGGGACACAAGCCGAGACTTTGGCAGAGTCAACTTAAATTCTTTCCAAGTGGTTACTCCTTGCCATCCATTGATGGTTTGGTACATCCTCCACCAAGTGGCAACACCTCTTTCAAAGCACTAAAGAGCATGCTGGGTCATATCATTTCCAACTATAGGGTTATTCTTCATGTGATCCTCCATGTTTTGAATCCATCGGTCTGTCTCCAACTGACTCATCGGTCCAGAAAATACAAGCTCATCTCCATTCATCCTCTATTGGTTCCAAGGGTTTGGGGTGAGATAAGAGAGATAGAAAGGGATACACACAATACAAACAAAAGTTTTGAAAAGACAGATTTTATTGTGGCTGTCGGAAAACATCAAACAAATGACAGCTCACAAACGTCGCATCTAACGTAGGTATATAACAGGGGTTTGGTCTTCTAAAGGTCGATAAATCTTCAACGTCTCCAAACTCTTCAAGCCTTGTTCATGCCTCCAATGGCTTCTTCTGATAATGCTTGTCTTTCTCAAGTTCTTTTGCCAGACCAACTCTGTTGACGCGAAGTCTCTTGTGACGTCCTTTAATATTCTGGAGTTTCGTTCCAAACTTCTGGTTTCAACATCCTTGGCATGAGCCATGGTCATACTGTCCTTCAGTTCCTGACAATCTCTGGTATCTCGAGGTCGTAGCTCCTCCAGCTTGGCTACTTCAACTTCTGGGTCCTAAGTTCTTCACGAAATGCTCCTTGTCTAATACGGCTTCATGGAGCTCCACCTTAAACTTCTTGATGTACTACTCCAGATCCTGATGATACACCGGCTAAGGTTAAAACTTCATCTTACTAATAGGTGCTCCATCAGCCTTCTTCCATCAAATCCATTCTGAAGAAATGCATCCTTAACTCAGCACGGTGACAATAGCATAAGCGGGCGATAACATCATGGATAGCCGTGTTTCTGCTCCTGTCATTTCCATGAGCTATCATTCCATAGTTGATATCTCCTGCCTTAGGGTTTTCTTTGACAAAACTTTGAGTTCTCATGCTCCTTGTTTCAGTCTTTCTCCGATACACCCTGATCTCGGGTAGTGACAAGTTCCATAGTCTGCCAAGTTCCATAAGGGTAGCCTTTCTAGGTCATAAAAATCTGGGAATTTCTTCAGAGCCTTCAAAATCTCCTAGTCTTCGGAGTCTTCAACCATTGTAGTTCCAATTATTCCAATGCTCGGTAAAATACTCTTCATTCCGAAGTGGTCTTAGTTGTCCGATGTCTTGCACTTCTTGTAGTCGTCTCATCAGTCAAATCTTCGGGTGGTCAAAAAGGGGGGGAAAGGGTATAGTCTCACTAAAGGGAATTTTTGAATAAGCTCAAAAGAGAAGAGAGGTAAAAGATCTTTTTGAAAGGGAAAGTTGTAGAGAAAAATCTTTGCTATGGGCTTGCCAGTTTCTAGGGTCACGTCCTACAGTCAACATGTGCTCTGATACCATCTTGTAGCGACCCGACCCAAATGGATCAAGTCTCTGTGCTTAAGTGTGATCCCTGGATCGGTATGCTGACACACATAGTACTCGAGGATTTATAACAGAGGTAAATCACATGTATAAGTAACGTAAATACTATTACCTCAATCCAAATAGCGGAAGTAACAAGGTTGTGGATTCCCATCAACACCAGCGGCAAAGTTGAGTGTAGAAATCATAACCCTAATGTATCACTTACTCGTCGTAAGATAATCCTGCAACATGAGACGTTGCAGCCACAGAGGGTCAGTACATTGAATGTACTGGCAAATTCACACCATAGAGAATGATGAATAAAGGCTATCACTACATGCATATTTGGCTGGTGGAAAAGCTCTATGGGTATAAGGTTTTTGCGAAAAGCCAATTTTTCCCTACTGCAAAGGAATAAATTTTATTTAACTATCATGGTGGTTGTTGAACATTGAGAATGGTTGACAGCATTCTCAACCCAATTAAGTAACATCATTAAACCCAACAAACTTAATTTAAAGTAACATGATGAGATCAACAAGATAATCCAAGAACTAGATACTCAACACGTCCATAACCGGGGACACGGCTAATCATGATTAGTTTATACACTCTGCAGAGGTTTGCGCACTTTGCCCCACAAGACTCGATCGCCTCCGTTTGGTTTCTCGCACTACATGGTGTTTGAGAAGACGGATGACCGAGACATAGTCTTTCAGAAGCGTTTGCACCTTACGATGGGTAGACCGTACCACCTACAACCCCTACATCTGCTAGTCTACCACTGTAAGAGTTCACACGACTTAATCAACTATGCTAGAGCCCATAATAGCTTGTGACTGCACACGGAAGTTTCTAGTATGAATAATCTCATGATCCCTTTGAGCCTGGGTGGCGAACCATAGGAGGATCACACGGTAACCCCGGGATCTCCTAGGACAACACTGGTATATCCCCAGGTGTCCGGGCAAGTCCACTGGTATATCCCCAGGGTGCCCCAACCAATCCACCCAGATGTGTATTAAAGTAGCCACCTTAAGTTAAACCTTAGTTAACAATAATCTCTCACATCTGTCATGAAATACTCTCAAACCCAATCCACAATTTAATTAGATCCTAATCATGCAATGTTGGCGGTTTGACCTAATGCAATAAAAACTGGGTATGGAAATGGTATGATCAAAGTGTGAACTTGCCTGCAATGTTGATGAAGATGATTCGCACTCAAAACTCTTGATAGCTCTACTCGTCACACTCCGGTCAATCTATCGTAAGCAAGCAATAGTAACCACACATGAGCAATCACTCAAAATATCAGAAAGATCGAAGAAGACGATTCAGAAAACATCAAAACCAAGCAAATAGCTCTTGCAACATAAAACAATTTCTAACAGTACCAAAATTATGTGAATTTGGCCTTATTAGAATGTTTAGGTCAAGAGCTTTAATTTGCAAAAAGAATAAACTCAAACGGAGTTACGGATAAAAAGATATGATCAAAAGAAGTTTGAATACAAATCAGTTCTAATTCAAATTTTAAACTTTTCAAAAACATGTTTGAGTTATTTTATTGGATAGAGGAGATCATAACGAAGACGTGGGCATTGGTTTCATCTAATTCCGACTAACGAGCAAAAAGTTATAATCGTTTGAAAACCAGGGGCTGATTTGTAAAGAAAATATTCACGGATGGGTCCCTGGCCGAAAATAACAGAAAAAGAAAAAGACTAAAAAGCGAACGTTCGTTGATAAGATCTAAACAGCGTACGTTCTCTATAATTAAACCTAAACAAAACCGGTTTTAAACGAAACTAAACTAAAAGAAAAACCGGTGAACCGGGCGGTTTAAATTGGTTTATACCGGTTCGGAGGAAATAAACCGATGGCGGCGGCGGTTTAGATCGGTGGAGCGGCGGCTCCGGCGAGGGCGGCGAGCTCCAGCGCGGCCACGGCAGCGCGGGCGGCGGGGTGCGGCGCAGGCGAGGAGCGGCGCGGGCGGCGAAGCAAGGCGGCGGCGGCGCGGGTCTGCGGCGGGCGACGGCGGCGAGATGCGGGGTGGCGCGGCGAGTTGCGGGAGGGGGCGGCGGCCTTAAAAAGGGCGAGGGGAGGGGAGGTGGTGGCGTGGAGGAGGGGCGACGGACGCCGTGGAGGGGCCGGACTCCGGCGAGTCCTTGTCGGGCACGGCGGGAGCTAGGAGGCGGCTCCGACTTGGGCCGGCTGGCTGGGCTTCGGCCCAGTTGGCCCCCGGGGAATTTGGTTTTAATTTTTTTTCCAGACAAACATAATCATAAAAACAAAATAAAACAAAATATTCTATAGGCTTATAATATATCAAAATTTTCAGAAAAAGATTTTCTACAAGTTGAACATTTTTATAATGCCAAATAAAATCCACACAAATTTAGATAATTCAAAGAGTGCTACTGGTCTAATAAAATCCAATAAAAATCATTTTAAAAATATCAAAATGATTTCAAATTTATTTCTCTCCAATTTTCTGTTGTAGGGAATCATGTTACCCTAATTTCCATATATTTTATTTTTGGAGAAAAATAATTTGAATAAAACTCAAATATCTCCGAATTGAAAATAAATTCAAAAGAACTTTGAATTTAATTCTTTGAAACTCCCACCTCATATTTCATATAATTTGAAGAAGTCATTTTATCTTCTCTCATGAAAATCATTGAGTTGCATAAAGTTCCAGAATTGGAATATTTTCAAATGAAATTCAAATATTTTCAACAACCCTTTGTCATTTAAATAATGGAAGAAGTCATGTCATCTTCTCTCCAGGGTTTTGTGATGAAAAGCATTTGAATTCACTGGGATCAAAAGAAAAAGGTGAAAGTTTGGGAAAGTCCTTTTATTCCCTCTCATTTAACTTTCAAAAGCTTCGAATTTCACTCAATCAATCACACAACAATCAAACAATCAATCAATCTATCTATTTATTATAACATTCCAAAATTTAGAATTTTGGGATGTTACATCACACTTCATCGGAGAGGCTATGATGATGTAGAAGCCCTCCGTGATGACTTCCCTCTCCGGCGGAGCTCCGGAACAGGCCCCAAGATGGGATCTCGTGGATATAGAAAGTTGCGGCGATGGAATGAGGTTTTTGGCTCCGTCCCTGTTCGTTGGGGTACGTAGGTATATATAGGAGGAATAAGTACGTGGGTGGAGCTTCGGTGGGCCCACGAGGGTGGGGGCGCGCCTGGGGGTATAGGGCGCGCCCCCCTACCTCGTTCCCACCTCGAAGCTTCCTTGGTGTAGGGTCCAAGTCTCCTGGGTCATATTCGGGAAGAAAATCACGTTCCAGAAAGGTTTATTCCGTTTGGACTCCGTTTGATATTCCGTTTCTTCGAAACACTGAAATAGGCAAAACAAACAGCAATTCTGGGCTGGGCCTCCGGTTAATAGGTTAGTCCAAAAAATAATATAAAAGTGGAAAATAAAGCCCAATATAGTCCAAAACAGTAGATAATATAGCATGGAGCAATCAAAAATTATAGATACGTTGGAGACGTATCAGGCATCCCCAAGCCTAATTCCTGCTCGTCCTCGAGTAGGTAAATGATAAAAAGAGAATTTTTGATGCGGAGTGCTACTTGGCATAATTTCAATGCGAATCTTCTTAATTGTGATATGAATATTCAGATTCGTAAGATTCAAGACAAAAGTTTATATTGACATAAAAATAATAATACTTCAAGCATACTAACAAAGCAATTATGTCTTCTCAAAATAACATGGCCAAAGAAAGTTATCCCTACAAAATCATATAGTCTGGCTATTCTCTATCTTCACCACACAAGTATTTAAATCATGCACAACCCCGATGACAAGCCAAGAAATTGTTTCATACTCTAACTTTTTCAAAACTTTTTCAATCTTCATGCAATACATGAGCGTGAGCCATGGATATAGCACTATATGTGGAATAGAATGGTGGTTGTGGAGAAGACAAAAAGAGGGGAAGATAGTCTCACATCAACTAGGCGTATCAACGGGCTATGGAGATGCCCATCAATAGATATCAATGTGAGTGAGTAGGGATTGCCATGCAACGGATGCGCTAGAGGTATAAGTATATGAAAGCTCATCAAAAGAAACTAAGTGGGTGTGCATCCAACTTGCTTGCTCACGAAGACCTAGGGCATTTTGAGGAATCCCATCTGAGGGAGTCCTGGATTAGGGGGTCTCCGGACAGCCAGACTATCTCCCTTGGCCGGACTGTTAGACTATGAAGATACAAGATTGAAGACTTCGTCTCGTGTCTGGATGGGACTATACTTGGCGTGGAAGGCAAGCTAGGCAATACGAATATGGATATCTGCTCCTTTGTAACCGACCTTGTGTAACCCTAACCCTCTCCAGTGTCTATATAAACCGAAGGGTTTTAGTCCGTAGGACAACAATCACAATATACAATCATACCATAGGCTAGCTTCTAGGGTTTAGCCTCTCTGATCTCGTGGTAGATCTACTCTTGTATTACCCATATCATCAATATTAATCAAGCAGGACGTAGGGTTTTACCTCCATCAAGAGGGCCCAAACCTGGGTAAAACTTCGTGTCCCCTGCCTCCTGTTACCATCCAGCCTGGACGCACAGTTCGGGACCCCCTACCCGAGATCCGCCGGTTTTGACACCGACATTGGTGCTTTCATTGAGAGTTCCTCTATGTCGTCGCTGTTAGGCTTGATGGCTCCTACTATCATCGATAGAGATACGGTCCAGGGTGAGACTTTTCTCCCCGGACAGATCTTCGTATTCGGCGGCTTTGCACTGCGGGCTAATTCGCTTGGCCATCTGGAGCAGATTGAAAGCTACGCCCCTGGCCATCAGGTCAGATTTGGAAGTTTGAACTACACGGCCGACATCCGCGGAGACTTGATCTTCGATGGATTCGAGCCACAGCTAGGCACGTCGCACTGTCGTGATGGGTATGACCTAGCTCTGCCACCGAACAGTACCCCAGAGGCCGCGCCCGCATCAGCTCCGACTCTTAGCTCGGAGCCAACTGCGCCAATCGAGGACGGGTGGTTAGACACCGCCTCAGGGGCTGCAGTCTCAACGGCGATCGAGCCAAACACCAGCATAATCCTCTGCGCAGCCCATGACACCAAGGTGCCGGACCCTTTTTCTGACTCCGAACCACCCGCGCCCCTGCCAATCGAATCCGATTGGGCGCCGATTATGGAATTCACCGCCGCAGATATCTTTCAGCACTCGCCCTTTGGCGACATTCTGAATTCACTAAGGTCTCCCTCTTTGTCAGGAGAGCCCTGGCCGGATTATGGCCAACAAGATTGGGATGCGGACGACGAAGAAATTCGACGCCCACCCACTATGTAGCCACTGTCGATGATTTAACCGACATGCTCGACTTCGACTCCAAAGACATCAACGGTATGGACGACGATGTAGGAGACGAACATGAACCAGCACCTATAGGGCACTGGAAAGCCACCTTGTCATATGACATATACATGGTGGATACACCCAATGAAGGCAATGGCGACGAGATAGCGGAGGATGACCCCTCCAAGAAGCAACCCAAGCGCCGACGTCAGCGGCGCCGCTCTACGTCCCGCCAAAGCAAAAGTGGTGACACCGGCACACGAGATAATAATACTCCGGACAGTGTCGAAGACAACAACAATCCCCTCCAGCAAGACTTAGAGCAGGAGGATGAAGGAGCCAGCTCTCCTGAGAGAGCGGCAGATGGAGAGGAGGAGGATGACAATTACACCCCCCCTCCGAAGATGAGGCAATCCTCGGTGACGATGAATTCGCCGTCCCAGAGGATCCTATCGAACAAGAGCGCTTCAAGCGCCGGCTTTTGGCCATGACAAATAGCCTGAAGAAAAAACAGCAGCAGCTTCAAGCTGATCAAGATCTGCTAGCTGACAAATGGACTGAAGTCCTCATGGCTGAGTAATATAAACTCGAGCACCCCTCCAAGAGTTACCCAAGGTGCAGGTTACTACCCCGACTGGAGGAAGAAGCGTATGACACGGCTGATCGGCCACCTCGTGGCCGCGATAGAGAGGCATTCCAGCCAAAAACTCAGCCTCCACCCCAACGCCATTCAAATAAAAAGACATGCGGAGATACGCTAGACCTGCGAGACATGTTGGAGGACAAGGCAAAGCATTCAAGATCGATCTACAGATCACGAGGGCGCACCACTTGTCGGGTGGTAGGTGCGACATATGCCAACGGGTGGCTTATCATTTTGGGAGCCAGTAAGACATCGCTGGTGCCTGGAAACGGGATAAGGCGAAGACATGCACGCCGGTGGATCTTACCCAGCTTCAGGGCTCTCCGTGGAGATAACACCCCTACTGCTGCTCTGCGGGGTCTCCGCATGATCACTAGATGAACAAGTAGCTACACAATGCTCCTTGAGCTGTTTGGTGGGAGGAGGAAGAAGGACACGGCTAGCCTGCTTCTTCTCCTTGTGTGGTGTCTAGGACTAGCCGGGGGTCCAACCCTTTGCATGGGTGCCTCGGGGGGTTTATATAGGCCTACCCCCCGGGGGTACAATGGTAATCCGATTGGGCGCGGGGCCCAGCCGTCTGTGACTGCGCTTGCCGGCCTGCGCCTCGGCTGCTGGGGCCTGCCGACTGGTGGGTCCCGCCAGCTGCCGGCCCCTTGGTCGACAGGCAGGCCCCACTGTCCAGGGCCTGGTCGGCGGCTGGTTACTGTGGCTTCATCTTGGTGACGTGGGCTTCGTCGTGGTAGGCGCGGCTACAGTGCCGCCGCCCGTCGAGCGATCGCTGTAGCCTCATCGCGTCTTGTCTCCTTAATGGGGCGTCTCCTTCGAGGGAGGCGGCAAGCCGGCTGCGGGGAGCCGGCTCTGTCTTGGGCCGACTGGTTGGAGGCGTGGCCGCCTTCGGGCGTCTCTCTGCCCGAAGGGGCCCACCGTCTGTGGGCCGCGCTGGCGGCCCGTCGTGGGTGACATCAGGGTCAACATGGCAACAGTGCCGCGCCAGACGGGTCATGGCTACTCCGTACGGCGCACTGTGCCAAGCGTGCTCCAGGATACGGGGGTGGCAGGTTTCATTGTAGCCACGCCCCGTCGCACTGCCGTTAGGTGGGTGCAAACTTTGAGGGTACGGTCTTGACCGCTTTATGGGAGCCGGCTTCTTGGAGTCGACCTTCTCATGGCCGGCTTCCTGAAGTCGGCCCTCCTGTGGCTTCCTTCATGAGGGCTAAAGTCGGACCGCCTTCCGAAAGCCGGCCTGGGTGGCAGCCAGCAAGGGGGAAGGCGGCTCCATGTCTTGGATTCTTGAGAGCCGGACGGGCTCATGATTTTTTCAGAAGGGCCAGGGGAAGCCGGCTAGGCTACCCATGGCTATTTACTCCGACAGTAGTCCCCGAAGCTGATCGAGCTTCGAGGCGGACAAAGGGACGAGAAGCTTGGTCAGCTTCCTATCCTGAAGAGCCGGCTTAGCTGATGTATGCCGTTTTCGGGGAGCCCTGCATCTTGCAGGCGGGAAAGCTTGGTCGACCCGCGTGCTGACCGCGGGCCCTCCCGCGGGCCACGTGGCAGCGAGACCCTGCCGTCGCACGCGCGCGACGGGACGCCGCTGCAGGCCCGGGCCCACCACTCCTATGCCTCGACCCGAACGCTGATCTTCTGCGGCCCAGGTAGACCGCTCGCCTTCCCGTGACGATTTTATTTCGCCATTAGGGCGCAACAAGCGCAGGACGTGGGGGAGTGGGCACGATCGATCCCCACGTTTCCCCACGCCGCGCCTCCTCGGCTCCGCCACGCGAGCCTATAAGTAGGGGGAGGAGGGGGAGCGACAGAGGTTCGCATGCTCCCTCTCGCTCCGCCCCCTCTCGTCCTCCTTTCTTCCTCTCGTCGCCGCCGCAGCCTCTCGTCTCAGCGCCGCCACATCGTCTTGCTCCTATGGCGCTGTCGAGCTCGTGGGACGGCTCCAACGTCCATGAGGACCACGTTGAATTCCTCCGCCAGACTCGGCGCCTGCCCGATGCCAACCTCGTGCGGGTCCGCCTGGCGCCGAAGACGGAGATTTTTCCGGCGCCGGAGGAGGGCGAGTGGGTCGTCTTCCGCTCGCACTTCCTGCGCGGCTTCGGCCTTCCGGCGAGCGGATTTCTGCGCTCCTTCCTTGAGTTCTACAACCTTCAGCCGCATCACCTCACGCCCAATGCGGTGATGCTGCTGTCGGCCTTCGTCTCCCTCTGCGAAGGTTTCTTGGGGCTGCTCCCCACGCTGGAGCTCTGGGGGGAGTTCTTCCAGAGCAAGCTCGGCACCGTCGTCGCAGGCGTGCCCGCCCCCTGCGGGGCCTTCATCGCCATGAGGAGGGCGAGCGAGAACAACCCATTCCCGCCCATCCCCCTGATCCAGTCGGTGAAGATCTGGCAGAAATCATATTTCTACGTGAAGAACGTCGCCGAGCAAGGGGATCACGTCAACCTGCCGGCTTACGTAGCCGGCCCGCCGGCTGGGAGGCGGCCCTCATGGAGTTTCCAGTCCCGGTCACTGTCTCAGGCCGGGAACACCGCCGTCTCCCGGCTTCGGGTGATGATCCAGTCGGAAAACCTGAACGGGGCTGACTTGGTGGCCGCCTTCGTGGAGCGCCGGATATCTCCTCTCCAAAGCTGTCCCCACATGATGTGCCAGATGAGCGGCCGCTTCGACCCAAGCTGGCTGAGCACCAGGGAGATGCCTCATGCGAAGGTATCGTATATGGTAAATTACATCTCAAATTGCAAGCTCGCCGAAGACTGGCGATACGGCAAGGTGCCGTATTCTCGCGCCAACCCTCCGCTCGTGGTAAGTTTTCTTTTCTTCCTTCTTTTCGTTGGTAGCCGGCTTTATGACGGCCAGCTTTTGATTAGTCGGTTCTTCTTAGCAGAACCCCCTTCTCCCACCGACGACCGGGTTAGCGGGGATAGAACGCCAGTATGCCCCCGACCGCACGGCGGACGACATCGATGATCCAGACTTGGGGGCGGCCGCCATGGAAGACGCCGTCGTGGGGGACGACGCCGAGCCCGGGGGCTCAAGGCTCACCGCGAGCTTCGAGGACTGGCCGGACGATGCTCAAGCCAAAGTCGCCCCGCGTCGTCAGCCGGCGGCCGACCGTCAGGGCGCGAGCTCGTCCATCGCGCCGGCTGCCGGTGGTGGCGCACAGAAGCGCCGGGCCGCTTCAGGCCTCTTCGGCAGTCGGCCGAAGAAATCCAAAGCCTCCACCGCAGCGACCAAGCGAGACGAGGCGGCCGCGAAAGCGGCCCGCTTCCGCAAGGCGGTGAAGCAGCCTCAGGCGGTCTCAGCGTAAGTCATCAATTGCCTTGTCGCATGCTCTTCATCATTCTCTTCTTGTTCGAGCATTCTTCTTAATTTCTTCCGCTTGCTGGGCAGGGCGCCGCTTTCCCTTGAGCGTGGTCCGGGCGGCTCCGTAGTTGGGCCGACTGGAGGTTCTTCAAGCTCCCGCCGCGTGGACCCCCGCGCTGACCTCAGGGAGGCCACAGAGCGGAACACCCGTGAAGCGCGGGAGGAGCGCGAGGTGGCAGAGAAAATGGCCGCCCAGGCGGCGAGGGAGCAGGCTGACGCGGCAGCCAAGGCCCAGACGGAGGCGGCGACCGCGGAGCCGGAGGTGGAGGGTTCGTGCAACCAGCCTCCGCTGCTCGCCATTCCCCTCCGAGCCGTGGCCCCCGACACCCCATTGCCCTTGGCGGAGGAGATCGTCCAAGACCCACCGCTGATGGAAAGGGGGGAGGACCCCGTGGCCTTTGCGAGGAAAGCGCCGCCAGCAGCGCCAACCGGAGCGGGCCAAGGCGGCCAATCGTCAGCGGCGCCAGAGGGGCCGACCGGGGGTGAGCCGGAGAACAGAGCCGGCCTCGAGGTGCAGCCGGCGACGGGCCGGCGCGCAGGGGGAGGCGCCGCTCCGCCGGAGTTGCGCCGAGTCGCGGGCGCGGGCCAGTCGGCGGAAGATCTGGAGGCGGCCAACACTGCCACGTCCGAGTGGACTCCCAGCGGGGGGACTGGCGAGCTGAATGTGGCGGCTCAAGGGGTCCGGAGCCGGCTGCAAGCTCAGGCCGCCCTGCTGCAATAGTTCACCCAGGAGTTCTTGTCGACGCGAGCCACCATCTGGGTGAGTTCTTCGTTCTTGGCTGCTTTGCTCTCTTAATTTCTTCCGTGGGGGCGCGTCAGCGCACCCACTGGGTGTAGTCCCCGAGATTCGGGCCGACTGCTGCGCAGTCGGGTCGGATCTTTCTTGACGGCTACCTTATTTTTGCCTCTTGTCTGAATTTCCAGGAATATCACAACCTCCGTGCCGCCGCCTTCAACTCCCAGGCTCGGGAGTTGAGCCGGAGGGCCAACGACCTGGCCGACAGCCGAAGTAAGTACTCGATCTTGTCTGTCTCCTGTGGGGGCGCGTCAGCGCACCCACTGGGTGTAGTCCTCGAGATTTGGGCCGACTGCTGAGCAGTCGGGTCGGATCTTTCTTGACGACTCTTTCCTTATTGGTTTTTCTTTTTCTTTGTCTCCAGGGGCCAACACCGACTTGAGGAAGGAGCTCGGCGAGGCGAAGGCCGCCCTTCATACCAAGGATGCCGAGTACGCTGCCTTGGTCCAGGAGCGTGATCGCCTGGCCAAGAAGCTGGCCGACCAGGAGAAGAGCCACAAGGCGGCCCTGCAGGCGGCGCAGGATAGCGAAGCCGCCCTGAAGGCAGAGTATGAGACCGAGGCGGCAAGCTGGGCTGAGACCCGGCGAGCCCTGGATGAAAGCTTCGGCCGGATCGAGGATTTGATCGACGGTAAGCCGCCTTCCTCGCCCCTCTCCTGCCCCTTGCTGCCTGGGTTTTTGGCTTAACTTGAGCTGCTGCTTGTTTTTTGGTGCAGACTACTTCCCCGGCTATTCCGCCTTTGCCGCCCAAAGCATTGAGGCCCATCGCGAGGCGCACCGTCAGGCGGGGGCCAACATCGCGCCGGATGCGAACCGGACGCTTGAGGAGCAGCTCTTGGCTGTCCAGGCGTGGTTGCAGCCGGCTCATCGGATGCTTCGCCGGCTCCAACGTGCCGGGGCGCAAGTGTTGGCCGCCCTCTGGCCCGGCGAGACGATCCCCCGCACCCCAAGCCGAACTGCCGACTGGCTAGAGGTCGCAGTCGGTCGCTTTGAGGCTTGGAAGGCGTCGGCGGCCCGCCTCGGAGCCGGGCGGGAGTTGGAGTTCGTTCGGGCTTGGTACCCAGGGCTGAGCCTGGACCAGCTGTGCACTTGGCGGATGGAGGCCGACACGGAGCTGGAGGAGGTGAGGCCGGCTATCGCCCAGCGAGCTTCGACGATCGCCGAGTGCACCGACATCAGCGTTTTCGCACCCGAAATTGATGATGACGGTGTTGATCAGCCGGAGGAGTGGTTCGGGCTGAACCCGGCGGTGGGCGAGGACTCAGCGGAGGAGATTGCCTCTAGCGACGAGGGCGAGGATGACGAAGAGGAGGACGGCGAAGACGTTGAGCCGGCTGGTGGAACAACCGGCCGACCTCAGGCCCACCGTGCCTCCAGCAACGAGGCGCGTGGAAGCGCTCCCTCTACGGGAGGCGGTGACCAAGCCAAAGTTCACCAGCAGGCCGCTCCTTCAGCCGGCACGATCATCTCCGCCAACCAGTCCGGCTCGTCGGTCGCTCCGCCAGCTTGACCTGCCATCTTTATCTTTCCTGCTTGTTGTCTTTTGAACAATCTTCATTAAGTTTTCGCAGTTCCACCCACTCGGGGTGTATCCAAACTATGTTGAATGCTGGCCTCTCGGAGGTCTTTTATGTAAATATTGTTATGTGCATGTTTGGTTTCCATTCGCGTATGCTTTTTATCCTTAGGCCTTTTCCTTTGCCGCCTTCCCTCTTTGGGGAGGCAAGTACTTGAGCTTTCTTGGATTGAAGTGAAGTGAATGGAAACCGGCCGGCCGGCTACTCTGGTAGCCAGTCGGCGGTGGGAGAAAAAACCGGCTTTTGTTATATTAGTCTGTTAGTCCCTAGCCGTTTTTCGTGTGGGCGCCCGTTCCTGCCTTTAACTCTTGCCAGCCGGACAGCCGGTTCTTCGAACTGCGACTTTTGGCAAGAGAAGGCTTGGGAGCCGGCACACTACTTGTCTGACTGCGGGTAGGACTTCTAATATAACTCCAGTCGGCCAGTCCCCGAGCCGACTAATCAAACCCGGTGCCGGACGGAACAAGTAAATGAAATGATAAGGTCATAAGCATGATACTTTTCATTCATAAATAAGGGATGGCAGTCCCCGAGCCCTCCTTGGGGGGCCTATCATCTCGTACTTAATACAAAAGTTAGCGTGATACATACTGCGTTTCAACTATAAAATCTTCGAAGGAGGTTGGCGTTCCATGGTCGTTCCGACTCCTTGCCGGAGTCGTCTCTATTGCGTGCCTTCGGCTTCTGTGCGTCGATCAGGTAGTAGGAGTCGTTGCCTAGAGCTCTGCTGATGACGAAGGGGCCTTCCCAAGGGGCCGAGAGTTTGTGCTGGCCGGCTGTTCGCTGGATCAGCCGAAGCACAAGATCGGCCTCTTGGAAAGATCTTGGCCTGACCTTCCGGCTGTGGTAGCGGCGCAAACCCTGCTGGTAGATGGCAGACCGGCTGAGGGCTAACAGCCGGCTTTCTTCCAGCAGGTCAGCGCCGTCTTCTCGTGCTTCCTTGGCCTCCGCTTCCGTGTACATGGTTACTCGAGGCGAGTCGAACTCGATGTCAGTTGGGATGACCGCCTCGGCACCATACACAAGGAAGAAAGGGGTGAAGCCGGTTGACTTGTTTGGGGTAGTGCGCAGACTCCAGAGGACAGCCGGCAGCTCGTCGAGCCAACAGCCGGCTGAACGCTCCAGAGGTATGACCAGTCGGGGCTTGATGCCGGAGAGGATGAGGCCGTTGGCTCGCTCGACCTGGCCGTTTGACTGTGGGTGGGCGACGGATGCTAAGTCCAGCCGGATACCTTGGGCTGCGCAGAAACGTGCCAAAGCTCCTTTGGCAAAATTCGTGCCATTGTCGGTGATGATGCTGTGTGGCACGCCATACCGAGTTGTTATGTCTGCAATGAACGTCACGACAGTCGGCCCATTCAGCTTCTTGATCGGCTTTGCTTCAATCCACTTGGTGAATTTGTCCACGGCGACGAGCAGATGCGTCATGCTGCCGCGCGCCATCTTGAATGGGCCCACCATGTCCAGTCCCCAAACGGCGAAGGGCCAAGTGAGGGGAATGGTCTTGAGTGCCGAAGTCGGCATGTATTGCTTGGAGCTGAAGAGTTGGCACCCCTTGCAATGTTTAACTAATTCTTTGGCGTCATCCAAAGCAGTCGGCCAGAAGAAACCATGGCGGAAGGCTTTGGCGACAAGTGATCTTGAGGCCGCATGGTGGCCGCATTCTCCTTGGTGAATGTCTCTGAGGATTGCAATGCCCTTCTCTTGCTCGACGCACCGTTGGAGGATTCCAGTGACACTGCGCTTGACTAGTTCTCTGTTGACGATTGTGTATGCTCCGGCTCGACGTTGGACTTGTCTTGCTTCTGTTTCGCCAGCCGGCAGATCTTGGTTTACTAGGAAGTTGAGGATAGACTGAGCCCATGATGGAGCCGCGACTTCTTCTACTGCCAAAGTGGCTACCGCCACTAGGGTGGGCGGGCTGGGTGGTGAGATGCTGGAGTCGGTCGCCGGCTGTTGTGCTGGTGCAGTCCCCGGGCCGGCTACCGTAGTCCCCGAGCCGGGTGTGGCAGTCCCCGAGCCGGTTGCCGAAGTCCCCGGGCCGGCTGCGGGAGTCTCGGGGTCGCTTGCTAGGTTCTTCGAGCCGGACCCGGCTGCATCGGGGTCAGGCGGCACGAAGATGGAGTCGGACTCTGGAGACAGCTTGATGGACGGCTTGAGGAGGCGTTGTAGAGCGATGCCGGTTGGAATTGCTTGCCGAGTGGAGCCTATTCGAGCCAGGGCATCGGCTGGCTCGTTGTCGGCTCGCGGTACGTGGAGGAACTCGCATCCTTCAAAGTATCCGCTGAGTTGTTGAACCAGGAAGCGGTAGCTCGCCATGTTTGCGTCCTTGGCATCCCAGTCGCCGGATGATTGCTGGACCACCAAGTCCGAGTCGCCAAAGCATAGGATCCGGCGAATGCCGAGTTCTTTGGCAAGCCGGAGCCCGTGTATGAGCGCCTCGTACTCGGCCACGTTGTTGGAGGCGGCAAAGTGGATCTGTAGCGTGTATCTGAGCTTGTCGCCTTTGGGAGAGGTAAGGACGACGCCGTCTCCCAAGCCGGTGCGCATCTTGGACCCATCAAAGTGCATGCGCCAATGGGTGGAGTCGGAAGCCGGTGGCAGGTACTGGGTCTCGGCCCAGTCGACGAGGAAGTCGGCCAGTGCTTGGGACTTGATGGCGGTGCTGGGCTGGTAGAAGATCGTGTAAGGGGCCAGCTCGATGGCCCATTTCGCCACCCTGCCGGATGCGTCCCGGCTGCCTATGATCTCGGCCAGCGGGGCGGTGCATACGACCGTGACGGGATGCTCTTGAAAGTAGGGCTTCAGCTTCTTGGCGGTGAAGTACACGCCGTAACACATCTTCTGGTAGTGCGGGTAGTTCTGCTTTGAGGCGGACAGCACCTCGCTCAAATAATACACCGGCCTTTGGACCGGCTGGGCTCGGCCTTCTTCTGGGCATTGGACTACAATGACGGTGCTGACCACCCGGCTGGTTGCGGCGACGTAAAGGAGCATGGGCTCTTTCTCAGTCGGCGCCGCGAGGACAGGCGGCGTGGCCAGCATCTTCTTCAGCTCATGAAAAGCTTGGTCGGCCTGGTCGTTCCACTCGAAGTGAGTGCTCTTCTTCATGAGGCGATAGAGGGGGAGAGCTTTCTCTCCGAGCCGGCTAATGAAGCGGTTCAAGGAGGCCAAGCACCCGGTGAACTTTTGAATGTCTCGAAGCTTGGTGGGGATCGCCATTCTCTCGATGGCCTTGATCTTCACCGGGTTGCATTCGATGCCGCGTTAGGAGACCAGGAAGCCTAGGAGCTGGCCGGCTGGCACTCCGAACACGCATTTCTCGGGGTTGAGCTTGATTTGGAACCGGCGTAAGTTCTCAAATGTTTCCTTGAGGTCTCCCAGCAAGGTGCCGCGCTTCTCCGTCTTCACCACGATGTCGTCCACGTAAACGTGAGCGTTTCTGCCGAGTTGCTTGAGGAGGCACTTCTGCATGCAACGCTGAAAAGTGGCACCGGCATTTCTCAAGACGAATGTCATAGTCAGGTAGCAGAAGGCACTCCAAATGGCGTGATGAAGGCGGTCTTCAGGCGGTCGTCCGGATCCAGCTTTATCTGGTGATATCCGGAGTAAGCATCCAAGAAACTCAACAGCTCGCATCCGGCTGTGGAGTCTATCACTTGGTCAATCCTTGGCAGGGCAAAAGGATCTTTGGGACAGGCCTTGTTGAGGCTCGTGTAGTCTATACACATGCGCCACTTGTTATTCTTCTTTAGCACGAGGACCGGGTTGGCAAGCCATTCTGGAAAGAAAACTTCCATAATGAAGCCGGCTGCCAGAAGCCGGGCTATCTCCTCTCCCACAATCCTGCGCTTCTGCTCCGACAGTCGGCGGAGGGGTTGTTTGACTGGCTTTGCGTCTTCTCGGACGTGTAGTTTGTGCTCGGCGAATTTCCTCGGAACACCCGGCATGTCCTTGGGGGACCATGCAAAGATGTCCCGATTCTCATGGAGGAAATCGGCGAGCTCGCCTTCCTATTTGCTGTTCAGGTTTGCCCCGATGACGGCAAACCTCTCTGGATGCTCGGGGTCAAGAGGTATCTTCTTCGTCTCCTTGGCCGGCTGGAAGGATCCTTGAGCATCGTGCTCCTTGGGGTCGGGGGACACGGCCGACTGCTTGCCGGCTATGGCAACGACTCGGTCCAACATCTTCTTTTCCGCGGCAATCACAAGGGACTCGGCTAGCCGGCTGCTGGCTGCCGTGCACTCAGAGGACTTCTTGTAATCGCCGGCTACAGTGATGACGCCTTTGGTGCTTGGTATCTTCATCTTGAGGTATGCATAGTGGGGAACTACCATGAATTTGGCCAAGGCAGGTCGGCCAAGCAATGCATGGTAAGGGCTCTCCAGGTCCACCACTTCAAACCAGATCGCTTCCCGGCGGAAATGCTCCTTGTCCCCAAAAAGTACATCGATCTTGATCTTGCCAATGGGGGCGCAGGATAAGCCGGGTACGATGCCATGAAACACTGTCCGAGTAGGCATGAGCTGCTTCGTCTTGACGTTTAGCTTCTCCAGGGTGTCACGGTATAGGATGTTGATGCTGCTCCCGCCGTCTATCAACACACGGGAGAAGCGGGCAGCGCATCTGTCCGTCGCGAGGGTGGCTTCTAGGACTAGGGCATAAGAACCGGGAGATGGCATCACCTCTGGATGGTCGGCCCAGCTCCAGCTGATGGGCTTTTCTGACCAATGCATGTGTCTGGCGGGGTCGGCAGCGACCACGCTAACTTCCTGGTTCTCTCGGCGTTTGCTGCGCCGGTCTTCGGGCTGGCTTGTAAAGATGATGTAGGTTGCTTGCTCGTCAGGGAACTCGTCATGCACGGCTCCGACCGCAGGCCGAGCTGCCGGAGGCGGAGGCGGCGGGCCGGCAGGCGGAGGCGGCGCGAGCCCCTCGCCTTTGGAGATTCGGGTGAGCCAATGGCACTTCCGGGTTGTGTGGTTGGACGGCTTCGCGCCGCTGTGGAACTTGCACGGGGCGTCGAGAGTTTGCTCGTAGGAGAAAGCCGGCTGCCAAGCCGGCCGGCCGCCCTTGGGTTTCTTGGGCGCGGGCCGCCCTTCAGGCGACACGTCTTCAACTGTGGCCACCTGCCGACTGGCGGGAGGCGGCGCGGGGCCCTTGCGCTTGTGGTCGTTCGAGTGGGGGCGTCGGCCGAAATCCCCAGCCGGCGTCTTGGGCGCCGGGTTGAGTACCCGAAGCTCGGTCTTCATCGAGGAATCAGCGGTGGCGTACTTGTCCGCTATGTCCAGAAGCTCGTCGAGGGTAGCCGGCTCGTCACAGAGGAGCTTGTGCTTGAGGAGGGTGCCTTCTCGGCATCCGGCTGCAAAGTACTCGATGGCTTGCACCTCGTGCACCCCCTCGCAAGAATTGCGGAGCTCGGCCCAACGCGTGAGGTAGTCGCGAGTGGACTCGGCGGGGCCTTGTACGCACAAGGAGAGCTGTCTGGGCTTGGGAGCCCGCTTGTAGGTGCTGGTGAAGTTGCGGATGAAAGCTTCGGTGAAATCTAGCCAGTTGTTGATGCTGAGAGGCTTGAGGCTGTTGAGCCAGGTTCGCGCCGTGCCTTGCAGCATGAGGGGCACGTACTTCACGGCAATGCGCCGGTTGCCGTTGGCTATGCTGACCGCCGTGGAGTAGTCGATTAGCCAATCTTCCGGCTTCACGGAGCCGTTGTACTTGGGCGTGTCTCTTGGGAGCGAGAACCCTTTGGGGAAAGGCTCGTCGCGGATGCGGGGGCCGAAACAAGGCGGGCCGACATCGTCTTCTTCTTCCAACACCAGGGATCGCGCCAGGCGGTCGATCCGATGGCGGGCGTCATTCTCGCCGACTCCTTCGCGGCGACCTAGTCGGCCGCTGAGAGTCGGGTGCGCCACTGGCGGCAGGGTGGGATATCTCTCTCCACGGGGTCGAGGCGGAGGCAGGTTGCCCCGCCATTCCATGGCTCGGGGATGGCCGTCCGCGTCTCGCTCGATGGAGATTCGGGTCCGGCTGCGGCTGGCAGCCGGCTCTTTCTCGCGCCGCGCGCGGGTGTTGCTCGTAGCCGGCGTCCGGGACGTCGCGCCGTGATCTCGGCATGGGGGAGGGCTTCCCGCGTGGGCGTCTGCTTCATGTCGCTGCGCGGCTGCGTCAATCAGTTGCTGGATGCGCCGGGTCATGTGGGGGAGGTCTTCGGCCTCCAAGCCGTCCAACTCGTCTACGGCCGCCTGGGCGGCACGCAAGTTCTTGAGCGGAGTGGCATAGACCGGGCGGTCGACTCCCAGCGTGTCGGCGATGACGGTGCCGCGTTGCTTGACAAGGCTGGCCCGGCTTGGCCCGCCCGGGGCCGGCGTGCTGAAGGCGGCGCTGTCAGCTTCGCGCTGATAGGCCTTAGTGAGGCGTCTCACGGAGGCCAGCCTCCGGCCCTCTGCGAGGAGGGCGAGGCGGCGTACCTCCAGTGCTTCATCGTCGGCATTGGCCGGGAGGGGGGCGGACAAGTCATGGGCGCTCTCGTCGGCCGGGCCGCCGTGGCCAACAACCATCACTTCGGTGGTGACAGCATCGCAGCCGTCGGCTCGAGGAAGCGGGTCGTTGTAGATCGTGACGTTGGTGGGGAAGGTGTCGTAGGAGGCCGTGTCGGAGTCGACAGGCATCGGGTCGGTGGAGCCAACCGACTCCAGGTCCGCAGCGGGCTCGCTGGAGACATGGAGCTGACCGAGAAGGTTGGCGAGGTGGTCAGTGCCCGCATCAGAGGCGAGCTCGTCGGAGATGAGGGTTTCGTTGAGGAGATCAGCGAGGCCGCTCGCCGCGCAGATGCTGGTGACGCCTTGCAGCACGTCGTGGCAAGCGCCATCGGGCATGCCGGGCTAGCTACGCTCGCTGGGGAGGAAGAGGGTTCCCGTCCAGAACAGGTCTCCGGACGACGGTGCACCTGGCCCCACGGTGGGCGCCAAATGTCAGGTGGTAGGTGCGACATATGCCAACGAGTGGCTTATCATTGTGGGAGCCAGTAAGACATCGCCGGTGCCTGGAAACGGGATAAGGCGAAGACATGCACGCTGGCGGATCTTACCCAGCTTCGGGGCTCTCCGTGGAGATAACACCCCTACTGCTGCTCTGCGGGGTCTCCGCATGATCACTAGATGAACAAGTAGCTACACAATGCTCCTTGAGCTATTTGGTGGGAGGAGGAAGAAGGACACGGCTAGCCTGCTTCTTCTCCTTGTGTGGTGTCTAGGACTAGCTGGGGGTCCAACCCTTTGCATGGGTGCCTCGGGGGGTTTATATAGGCCTACCCCTCGGGGGTACAATGGTAATCCGACTGGGCGCGGGGCCCAGCCGTCTGTGACTGCGCTCGCCGGCTTCCGCGCCAGCTGCTGGGGCCCGCCGACTGGTGGGTCCCGCCGGCTGCCGGCCCCTTGGTCGACAGGCAGGCCCCACTGTCCAGGGCCTGGTCGGCGGCTGGTTACTGTGGCTTCATCTTGGTGACGTGGGCTTCGTCGTGGTAGGCGCGGCTACAGTTCCGCCGCCCGTCAAGCGATCGCTGTAGCCTCACCGCGTCTTGTCTCCTTAATGGGGCGTCTCCTTCGAGGGAGGCGGCAAGCCGGCTGCGGGGAGCCGGCTCTGTCTTGGGCCGACTGGTTGGAGGCGTGGCCGCCTTCGGGCGTCACTCTGCCCGAAGGGGCCCACCGTCTGTGGGCCGCGCTGGCGGCCCGTCGTGGGTGACATCAGGGTCAACATGGCAACAGTGCCACGCCGGACGGGTCATGGCTACTCCGTACGGCGCACTGTGCCAGGCGTGCTCCGGGATACGGGGGTGGCAGGCTTCACTGTAGCCACGCCCCGTCGCACTGCCGTTAGGTGGGTGCAAACTTTGAGGGTACGGTCTTGACCGCTTTATGGGAGCCGGCTTCTTGGAGTCGGCCTTCTCATGGCCGGCTTCCCGAAGTCGGCCCTCCCATGGCTTCCTTCATGAGGGCTAAAGTCGGACCGCCTTCCGAAAGCCGGCTTGGGTGGCAGCCAGCAAGGGGGAAGGGGGCTCCATGTCTTGGATTCTTGAGAGCCGGATGGGCTCGTGATTTTTTCAGAAGGGCCAGGGGAAGCCGGCTAGGCTACCCATGGCTATTTACTCCGACACCACTCTACGAGACGACAAACTTCACGCCGAATATAGTAAAAGCAAACCCGGCCGGGCCGAACACAGCGGGCAAGACCCATTCAAGCTGCGTCGAGATATAGCCCAATACAGAGGCGCCGCACACCCCTTATGCTTCACAGACGAAGTAATGGAACATCAATTCCCAGAAGGTTTCAAACCTGTAAACATTGAATCATACGGCGGCACAACAGATCCCGCAGTATGGATTGAGGACTTCCTCCTCCACATCCACATGGCCCGCGGTGATGACTTACACGCCATCAAATACCTCCCACTAAAGCTCAAAGGACCAGCGCGGCATTGGCTTAACAGCCTGCCAGCGGACTCCATTAGCTATTGGGAAGATCTGGAAGCCGCATTCCTCGACAACTTTCAGGGCACTTATGTGCGACAACCAGACGCCGATGATTTGAGCCACATAATTCAGCAGCCAGAAGAGTCGGCCAGGCAGTTCTGGACTCGGTTCCTTACAAAGAAAAATCAAATCGTCGACTGTCCGGATGCGGAGGCCTTAGCGGTTTCAAGCACAACATCCGAGATGAGTGGCTAGCCCGGCACCTTGGTTAGGAAAAGCCGAAATCTATGGCAGCTCTCACGATGCTCATGACCCGCTTTTGTGCGGGAGAAGACAGCTGGCTGGCTCGCAGTAATAACATATCAAAAAACCATGGTACCTTAGATACCAAGGACGGCAATAGTAGGTCACGTCGCAACAAGCATAAGCGCCGTATTAACAGCGAAAATACTGAGGATACAGCAGTCAATGCCGGATTCAAAGGCTCTAAACCCGGTTAGCGGGAAAAGCCATTCAAACAAAGTACGCCGGGTCCGTCCAGTTTGGACCGTATACTCGATCGCTCATGTCAAATACACGGCACCCCAGACAAGCCAGCCAATCACACCAACAGGGATTGTTGGGTGTTCAAGTAGGCCGGCAAGTTAATTGCCGAAAACAAGGACAAGGGGCCGCATAGCGATGACGAGGAGGAACCCCGGCAGCCGCACACTGGAGGACAGAAGAGGTTTCCCCCGCTAGTGAGAACGGTGAACATGATATACGCAACCCACATCCCCAAGAGGGAGCGGAAGCGTGCGCTCAGGGACGTATATGCGTTGGAGCCAATCGCCCCAAAGTTCAACCCTTGGTCCTCCCGCCCGATCACCTTTGATCGCAGGGACCACCCCACTAGTACCCGTCATGGCGGATTTGCCGCACTGGTCCTAGACCCAATCATCAACGGATTTCACCTCACTCGAGTCCTTATGGATGGCGGCAGCAGCCTGAACCTGCTTTATCAGGACACGGTGCGCAAAATGGGTATAGACCCCTCAAGGATCAAACCCACAAAAATGACCTTTAAGGGCGTTATTCCAGGCGTAGAGGCCCATTGCACAGGCTCAATTACACTGGAAGTGGTCTTCGGATCCCCGGATAACTTCCGGAGTGAAGAGTTAATCTTCGATATAGTCCCGTTTCGCAGTGGTTATCACGCGCTGCTCGGGCGAACCGCATTTGCTAGATTCAATGCGGTACCACATTATGCATACCTCAAGCTCAAGATGCCAGGACCCCGCAGAGTTATTACAGTCAATGGAAACACAGAGCGCTCCCTCCGAACAGAGGAGCACACCGCGGCCCTTGCAGCAGAAGCGCAAAGCAGCCTCTCAAGGCAATCAACCGGTTCGGCGTTTCAAAGCCCGGACACCTCCAAGCGCGCTTGAGGCAATCGGCAAATAGACTGCCTGGCACGATCTGAGCTCGCGTAGCAATACGGCAGCCACCCCAATCCCAGCCCAACGGCGATATTCGTGCTGCGCGTACATAATTACGCATTAAAAATACCATGTGCACAGGTGGGGAGGGGGGCACAACTGTGGCATGCCCCAAAACGCGGCCTAAACCGCACTAGGGGCTTCCCGTTTGGTTATTTTTTTTCTTTTTTCAGGACCTTAATCTCTGGAAACACTGTCCGGCAGCACTATTGCCGAACACATGATGCAGCAACCAAGAAGGCAGACAACTACGTTATACAACGGAATTCCCAGGTTGATCTTAGATTTCATATCATCCCTCAGCTCGCCCTTGGAAGGGACTTAGTCCTACTTTTTGCTTATCGCACTATCTGTATCACTCTGCTTTAACGCAGCTTTTTAATAAACAATGCATTACATTACGACCATTATTGCATTTATATATATATATATATGTGTGTGTGTGTGTGTTCATTAACGACGCCTTGCAACCGTACACTTTGGTACGGCCAATACACCAGGGGCTTACGTACCCCACAATGCGGTGTGAAAAGTCCGAACACTTTCACAAGTGCGGCACCCCGAACTTATAGCATTATATGCATCAGCTCCGAATCATGTCTTTGGTCAAATGTTGGGTTTGCCCGGCTCCTATGTTTTGGTACCTTACGTTCCTCTCTATCGGCTAAGGTAGCGCTAGGAGAACTACTGCGATTGTGCCCCGGTTTTGCCGGGCTGAGCACCTCAGTAGAGAAAGCTAAAACTGACTGTCATGATAAGGTGAGAGACTGGTCGCTGTTCGGCGAGGTTTTTCGAGTCCCTAAAGACTTATGCCGCTTAGGGTGAGGGGACGGCCCTGTCCGGCTTAAAGGCGTGTATCGCGCCCCGAATTCGGCCTTCCGAATACCAGGGGCTTCGCCGAAATTTAAAATTATAGAATTCTATGGCTAAGTGAGAGTGATAAAGCAATATTAGTCTGGTTGCCTTGTTCGTTGCACTGAGCACCTCCCTCGAAGGACCCAAATATGGGAACAAGAGTGCTCAGGTTTATCCCGAACACCCCAGCACTAGCGGCATGGGGGCAGAAGCCAAGGACTAGCCATCTCTCAGATTGGATAAACAGCCAAACAGAAAGTAATATTTTAAATTCAAACAAGCGTTGCATGGCGCATATGAAACAAGTTTTCATAAATACAGGATAAAACGAGCAAGTTTACTCAAATATTACATCTTTCGAACACTCATCCGCGATAAGACGGGCACCCGACAGAACACCCTCATAATACATCTCGGGGTGGCGGTGCTCCTTGCCCTCCGGCGGCCCCTCCTTGATCAGCTTCACGGTGTCTAGCTTGACCCACTGCATTTTTACACGGGCAAAAGCCCGGCGTGCACCTTCAATGCAGACAGATCGCTTGACGACCTCCAGCCGTGGGCAGGCATCCACAAGCCGCCTCACCAGGCCGAAGAAGCTGTTCGGAAGGGCATCGCCAGGCCACAGCCAGACTATAAAGCCCTTCATGGCCTGATCGGCCGCCTTATGTAGCTCGACCATCTGCTTCAGCTGGTCGCTCATCGGCACCGGATGTTCAGCCTCAGTATACTGAGACCAGAACAGCTTCTCTGTCGAGCTTCCGTCCTCGGCCTGGTAAAATTGTGCGGCATCGGACACACTGCGGGGCAAATCTATGAACGCTCCTGAAGAGCTTCGGATCTGGGTAAGTAATTGGTAATTTACTTTTACATGCTTGCTTTGCATATAGAAAGCCTTACCCGCCGCTATCTTCTTCATCGCGTCGATCTCCTGGAGGGCCTTCTGGGCCTCGGCCTTGTCACTCTTTGCACTCTCAAGGGCCACGGCAAGCTCAGGCTCTCGCGTCTTCGAGTCAAGCTCCAACGCCTCGTGCTTTGTCACGAGAGCCTGGAGCTCTTGCTGCACCTCGCCCACCCGAGACTCGTGCTTCTCTTGCTCTATGCGCTGCTTGGCTGCTGTATCTTCAGCCTTGGTTAGCGCTTGCTTCAGGGTCGCCACCTCGGTCGTGGTCCCTGGCAAACATACAATGATCCTGTCATTTTGCAGTCGTGTCCTTTTTATATATACATATCTATAGACGGGGTATTACTTACCCTTGTTCTTCTCGAGCTGCCTCTCGGCAAGGCCGAGCTCTTTCTTGGACCCCTCGAGGCCCTGCTTCAGTACGGCGACCTCCGCAGTTAGTGCGGCGGACGCCAGTAGCGAAGCCTGCATATGAATATTGACATACTTATATTAGACTCCTGCGATATTATTTGATCCTCTGTCCAGCTTTTCCTTGTGAACACCGAACAAAGCATCAGGGGCTACTGTCTATGCGGTAATATTTCTACTACATTTTAAACACACTTACCTCAAAGCCTGTTAGAAGGCTGGCACAGGCTTCAGTCAATCCGCTCTTGGCGGACTAAACCTTCTGGATCACCGCACTCATGATAGTGCGGTGCTCCTCGTCGATGGAAGCACTGCGAAGCGCTTCCAGCAGATGGTCCGGTGCCTCTGGATGGACAGAGGTCATCGGCACAGGCGTTTTCCCCCCTTAGAAGGAGGCCGCCTGCCCGAGTCCGGAACCGCTGGAGGGTCCGGCACGGTGTTCGGCTGAGGGCCGAACTCGGAGCTCTCAGGGGCTCCCTCCCCGCGGCTCCCGAAGTCCGGAAGGTCGCCTTGAGGCGCCTCTGGGACTGTCTCCCCTTGATCCGGTGCCTCTTGAGACAACACCTCGGCATCGTCAGCAGGATGAGGGGAGGTGGCGGTCGGGACTGGATCCCTATCCATGTCCGACGAGCCCAGGGAGCCGTCCGATGATACCTTGATATTGGCTCGGGGCGGCCTGCACAATTGAGTTTGGCGTTAGGAAAAGTACTGTGACAAAGGAATCCTATGGGTAACTTTGGTATCCAAATACTTACGATCTCCCCGGGGGCTTGGCCCTGGGCAACCACTCATCTTCGCTTTCGTCGGCGGCGGTGGAGCTGTTCGGAAGGAGAGTCCTTCCCTTATTGGACCTGCTGGCCTCCCCAGTTGGGGCGGGCTTCCTTTTCTTGTCTCCCCCATTCGGTGGGGGAGCATCTTCTTCCTCTTCCTCATCTTCAGGGGAAGAGTGTGCCACAAAGTCATCAGACGGTGAGTCCGACGACGCCTGGCATCAGGAACTCTTTCGAGTTCCCTTGGCCTTCTTGGTCTTCTCCGGCACCTTATAAGGGGCCGGAGTCAGCATCTTCGCCAGAAGAGCGTCTGCGGGGCCTTCGGGCAAAGGAGCCGGACAGTCGATCTATCCGGCCATCTTCTGCCAGTCCTGTCAAAGGTCCGGGAGTTTAGATCCCGCATAGAGTCAATCTATATAAAAAATAAGTATCCCGTGAAAGGTAAAGCAGCTTACCGCACTAGCTTGGCGCTTCGCGCTAAATCCACGATCCTCAGTGATAGGGGGAGGGACCTCGGCACTTTTGAACAGCACCCTCTAGGCGTCTTCATGAGTCGTGTCGAAGAGCCTGTTCAGAGTCCGGTGTTGCACCGGATTGAACTCCCACAAGCTAAACTCCCGTTGTTGGCACGGGAGTATCCGGTGGATGAGCATAACTTGGACTGTGTTGACAAGCTTGAGCTTCTTGTCCACCATGTTTTGAATACATGTTTGGAGTCCGGTCAGCTCTTTCGAACTACCCCAGGACAGGCCCTTCTCTTTCCAGGAGGTGAGCCGTGTGGGGATGCCAGATTGGAACTCGGGGGCCGCTGCCCATGCCGGGTCGCGCGGCTCGGTGATATAGAGCCACCCCGATTGCCACCCCTTTATGGTTTCCACAAAGGAGCCCTCGAGCCATGTTATGTTGGGCATCTTGCCCACCATGGCGCCTCCGCACTCCGCCTGGTGGCCGCCCACCACCTTCGGCTTGACGTTGAAGGTCTTCAGCCATAAGCCGAAGTGGGGCTTGATGCGGAGGAAGGCCTCGCACACGACGATAAACACCGAGATGTTGAGGATGAAGTTCGGGGCCAGATCGTGGAAATCCAGGCCGTAATAAAACATGAGCCCCCGGATTAAGGGATGGAGAGGGAATCCCAGTCCGTGCAGGAAATGGGTGAGGAATACCACCCTCTCATGGGGCCTGGGGGTGGGGATGAGCTGCCCCTCATCTGGGAGCCGGTGCGCGATGTCGTCGGGCAGGTATCCGGCTCTCCTCAGTTTCTTGATGTCTCCCTCCATGACGGAGGAGACCATCCACTTGCCTCCCGCTCCGGACATGGTTGGAGAAGGTTGAGATGGAAGTAAGGAGTTGGGCGCTAGAGCTCGAGTGTGCGGGAGCGGATGAGAAAAGGAGGAAGAAGGCGTGGATAGAAAGGTGAATCATTATCCCTTTATATGGGCGGACGAAACTAAGCGTCCCCACTTGCCTGGTAAAACTCGCTTATCCCCCAAGCGCCGCAATTGATGGTGCGGTTGGGTTACCCACGCCCGTATTGATGAGAATCCCATAATAAGGGGACACGATCTCTGCTTTGACAAGATATGTCGAAAAACTGCCTCACGTTATGTGCGGGGCTGGTTAAAAGAAATGGTTCGAATAATCACCGGGCCATGACGCAACGTCATTAGATCTGCGAAAATATTATTCTCTCTACGATGGAATGTGGAACTTATTTTACAGGGTCGGACACTATCCTCGTATTCAAATTCTTCTGTGATGTATTCGGAGAAGGAACCCGCCTTGCAATGCCGAAGACAATACTGCGCGCCGGACTCATCGTCATTGAAGCCTGGTTCAGGGGCTACTGAGGGAGTCCTGGATTAGGGAGTCTCCGGACAGCCGGACTATCTCCCTTGGTCGGACTGTTAGACTATGAAGATACAAGATTGAAGACTTCGTCTCGTGTCCGGATGGTACTCTACTTGGCGTGGAAGGCAAGCTAGGCAATACAAATATGGATATCTCCTCCTTTGTAACCGACCTTGTGTAACCCTAACCCTCTCCAGTGTCTATATAAACCGAAGGGTTTTAGTTCATAGGATAACAATCACAACATACAATCATACCATAGGCTAGCTTCTAGGGTTTAGCCTCTCTGATCTCGTGGTAGATCTACTCTTGTACTACCCATATCATCAATATTAATCAAGCAGGACGTAGGGTTTTACCTCCATCAAGAGGGCCCAAACCTGGGTAAAACTTCGTGTCCCCTGCCTCCTGTTACCATCCGGCCTAGACGCACAGTTCGGGACCCCCTACCCGAGATCCGCCGGTTTTGACACCGACACCATCATTGGAATATACAAGCCAAGTTCTATAATGTAAAATTCCCACTAGTATATGAAAGTGACATAACGAGAGACTCTCTATCATGAAGATGATGGTGCTACTTTGAAGCACAAGTGTGGTAAAAGGATAGTAACATTGTCCCTTCTCTCTTTTTCTCTCATTTTTTTATCTGGGCCTTTTCTCTTTTTTATGGCCTCTTTTTTTCTCTTTTTTTATTTTTCGTCCGGAGTCTCATCCCGACTTATGGGGGAATCATAGTCTCCATCATTCTTTCCTCACTTGGGACAATGCTCTAAAAATGATGATCATCACACTTTTATTTTTCTTACAACTCAACAACTCGATACTTAGAACAAAATATGACTCTATATGAATGCCTCCGACGGTGTACTGGGATATGCAATGAATCAAGAGTGACATGTATGAAATAATTATGAACGGTGGCTTTGCCACAAATACAATGTCAACTACATGATCATGCTAGCAATATGACAATGATGGAGCGTGCCATAATAAATGGAACGGTGGAAAGTTGCATGGCAATATATCTCGAAATGGCTATGGAAATGCCATGATAGGTAGGTATGGTGGCTATTTTGAGGAAAGTATATGGTAGGTGTATGATACCGGTGAAAAGTGCATGGTATTAGAGAGGCTAGCAATGGTGGAAGGATGGGAAAAAGTGCATAATCCATGGACTCAACATTAGTCATAAAGAACTCATATACTTATTGCAAAAATCTAGAAGTTATCAAAGCAAATTATTACGCACATGATCCTAGGGGGATAGATTGGTAGGAAAAGACCATCGCTTGTCCCCGACCGCCACTCATAAGGAAGACAATCAATAAATAAATCATGCTCCGACTTCATCACATAACGGTTCACCATACGTGCATGCTACGGGAATCACAAACTTTAACACAAGTATTCTTTAAATTCACAACTACTCAACTAGAATAACTCTAATATTATCACCTCCATATCTCAAAACAATTAGCATGCTTCAATCTTTTCTTAGTATTCAATTCACTCAAAAGAAAGTTTCACAAATCTTGAATACCAAGCATATTATTATTAAGCAAATTACCATGCTATTAAGAGACTCTCAAAATAATTTAAGTGAAGCATGAGAGATCAATAGTTTCTTTAAAAAAATCCACCACCGTGCTCTTAAAATATCTAAGTGAAGCACATAGAGCAAAATTATAACGCTCGAAAGATATAAGTGAAGCACATAGAGCAAAACTACATAGCTCAAAAGATATAAGTGAAGCACATAGAGTATTCTATCAAATTTTAATTCATGTATGGATCTCTCAAAAGGTGTGTACAGCAAGGATGATTGTGGCACACTAAAACACAAAGACACAAATAATACAAGACGCTCCAAGCAAAACACATATCATGTTGGTGAATAAAAATATAGCTCCAAGTAAATTACCGATGGAAGTGGACGAAAGAGGGGATGCCTTCCGGGGCATCCCCAAGCTTTGACTTTTTGGTGTCCTTGGATTATCTTGGGGGTGCCATGGGCATCCCCAAGCTTAGGCTCTTGCCACTCCTTGTTCCATAATCTATCAAAAGAATTCACCCAAAACTTGAAAACTTCACAACACAAAACTCAATAGAAATCTCGTGAGCTCCGTTAGAGAAAGAAAACAAAAGACCACTTCAAGGTACTGTAATGAACTCATTATTTATTTATATTGGTGTTAAACCTACTGTATTCCAACTTCTCTATGGATTGTAAACTATTTTACTAGCCATAGATTCATCAAAATAAGCAAACAACACACGAAAAACAGAATCTGTCAAAAACAGAACAGTCTGTAGTAATCTGTAGCTAGCGCAAGATTTGGAACCCCAAAAATTCTAAAATAAATTTCTGGGCGTGAGAAATTTATCTATTAATCATATTCAAAAATAATTAACTAAATATCACTCTCCAAATAAAAATAATAGCAGTTCTCGTGAGCGCTAAAGTTTCTGTTTTTTACAGCAAGTTCAACAAGACTTTCCCCAAGTCTTCCCAACGGTCCTACTTGGCACAAACACTAAGTAAACACAAAAACACAACCAAAACAGAGGCTAAATAAATTATTTATTAAATAACAGCAAGGATAAATATTGGGTTGACTCCCAACAAACATTTTTTTTAAAGCCTTATAGCTAGGCATAATATTTCAATGATGCTCACATGAAAGACAAGAATTGAAGCACAAACAGAGCATCATAAAACACGTGACAAACACATTTAAGTCTAACATACTTCCTATGCATAGGCATCTTATAGGCAAACAAATTATCAAGGCAAGCAAAAACTAGCATATGCAAGGAAGCGGAAAGAAACAATAGCAATCTCAACATAACGAGAGGTAATTTAGTGACATGAAATTTTCTACCACCATATTTTCCTCTCTCATAATAATTATATGTAGGATCATAAGCAAATTCAACAAAATAGCTATCACATAAAATATTTTCAACATGATCCACATGCATGCAAAGTTGACACTCTTCCAAAATAGTGGGATTAACATTAACTAAAGTCATGACCTTTCCAAACCCACTTTTATCAAAAACTTCATAAGATTGAACATTCTCAAAATATGTGGGATCTAAAGTTGACATTCTACCAAACCCACTTTCAATATTATTGCAAACATTATAATCAATCTCATATTCATCATGGGGTTTAAATAAATTTTCAAGATCAACAGAAGAATCACCAAGCTTAGGGTTTTGCATATTATTAGCACAATTGACATTAATAGAATTTATAATAGAATCATTGAAATCTTGATTTCTATTCAAAGATCTATCGTGAATCGCTTCATGAGGTAATTCATCACACTTTTCAGATTCATGAATTTCAAGCAAAACTTCATAAAGATAATCTAGTGCACAAAACTCACTAGCAATTGGTTTATCATAATTGGACCTCTTAAAAAGATTAGCGACTAGATGAGGATCCATAGACCTTAGGTTCTCTGTTTAGTAATAAATAAACAACTATTCTAACCATACGAGCAAACAAGAAGCAAGCGGGCAAAAAGAGGCAAATAGAGAAAGAGAGGGAGGATAGAGAGAGAGGGCGAATAAAACGGCAAGGGTTAAGTTGGGGAGAGGAAAACGAGAGGCAAATGGCAAATAATGTAATGCGGGAGATAAGGGTATGTGATGGGTACTTGGTATATTGACTTTTGCATAGACCTCCCCGGCAATGGCGCTAGAAATTCTTCTTGCTACCTCTTGAGCTTACGTTGGATTTCCCCGAAGAGGAAAGGATGATGCAGCAGAGTAGCGTAAGTATTTCCCTCAGTTTTTGAGAACCAAGGTATCAATTCAGTAGGAGGCCACGCTCAAGTCCCTCGTACCTGCACAAAACGATAGCTACTCGCAACCAACGCGATTAGGGGTTGTCAATCCCTTTGCGGTCACTTACGAGAGTGAGATCTGATAGATAAAATATTTTTGGTATTTTTGGTATAGAGATGCAAAGTGAAAAGTAAAAGGCAAAGTAAAAAAGCAAAGCAAGATTAAAGTGATGGAGATTGATATGATGAGAATAGACCCGGGCGCCATAGGTTTCACTAGTGGCTTCCCTCAAGAGCATAAGTATTCTACGGCGGGTGAACAAATTACTGTTGAGCAATTGACAGAATTGAGCATAATTATGAGAATATCTAGGCAAGATCATGCATATAGGCATCACGTTCGTGATAAGTAGACCGAAACGATTCTGCATCTACTACTATTACTCCACTCATCGACCGCTATCCAGCATGCATCTAGAGTATTAAGTTAAAAACAGAGTAACGCTTTAAGCAAGATGATATGATGTAGAGAGATAAATTCATGCAATATGAAATAAACCCCATCTTGTTATCCTCGATGGCAACAATGCAATACGTGCCTTGCTGCCCCTTCTGTCACTGGGAAAGGACACCGCAAGATCGAACCCAAAGCTAAGCACTTCTCCCATGGCAAGAAAAACCAATCTAGTAGGCCAAACCAAACTGATAATTCGAAGAGACTTGCAAAGATAACTAATCATACATAAAAGAATTCAGAGAAGATTCAAATATTATTCATAGATAGACTTGATCATAAACCCACAATTCATCGGTCTCAACAAACACACCGCAAAAAAGAAGAAGATTACATCGAATAGATCTCCACAAGAGATGGGGAGAACTTTGTATTGATATCCAAAAAGATAGAAGAAGCCATCTAGCTAATAACTATGGACCCGAAGGTCTGAGGTAAACTACTCACACTTCATCGGAGAGGCTATGATGATGTAGAAGCCCTCCGTGATGACGGCCCTCTCCGGCGGAGCTCCAGAACAGGCCCCAAGATGGGATCTCGTGGATACAGAAAGTTGCGGTGGTGGAATTAGGTTTTTGGCTCCGTCCCTATTCGTTTGGGGGTACGTAGGTATATATAGGAGGAAGAAGTACGTCGGTGGAGCTTCGGTGGGCCCACGAGGGTGGGGGGCGCGCCTGGGGATATAGGGCGTGCCCCCCTACCTCGTGCCCACCTCGAAGCTTCCTTGGCGTAGGGTCCAAGTCTCCTGGGTCATATTCGGGATGAAAATCATGTTCCAGAAAGGTTTATTCCGTTTGGACTCCGTTTGATATTCCGTTTCTTCGAAACACTGAAATAGGCAAAAAACCAGCAATTCTGGGCTGGGCTTCCGGTTAATAGGTTAGTCCCAAAAATAATATAAAAGTGCAAAATAAAGCCCAATATAGTCCAAAACAGTAGATAATATAGCATGGAGCAATCAAAAATTATAGATACGTTGGAGATGTATCAAATCATAACGTAGAAGTAACTCCCAAGGGTTTGATAATAAAACAGGTAATAGGTTCTACCTCATCAGCTACTTCCCAGACCTACATGTTAAGAGATCCTACTCATGCAATGTGTGAGGGTTGAAACTAATGCATAAAAACTGGGTAATAAAGGGGTATGATCAATGTGTTACTTGCCTTGCTGACAATCTGCAAATCCTGAAGACTCATAGTAGCACGCTTCGCACTCCGGGAATTCTATCGCAAACAAGAAATAGCATACATAAGAACTCAAGCTAAGATGCAACGGTAAACTCAGATAAGAAGATCGAATCTGAAAACTCAACTGAAAAGATTCGTTTTGCAAAAAGAATCAAATCAAACGGAGCAACGAAACTCAAGCTACGAAAGAAACAAGATCCATTTACTAATCTGGACTAAAGTCAAATTTTAGAATACCAAAATCTTGTTCAAGTTGGTTAAACAGAAAGAGGGCTTCAAAACGAAGATCTAGGCGCTTGTTTCACATGATTCTGATAAATGAGCAAAAAGATATACTAGAACGAAGATTAGGGCAGAAATCATGATCGAAAATAATCGCGGAAAAACCCTAGAAAATAAAACGAGACGAACAGGCTAATGAACGAACGTTCGCTGTCTGCGGCTAACTGACGAATGGCGTTCGCTAAAACAAACGTACGGACGAACGTCCACTAAATAATAAACCGACGAAAAAAAGCCGAACTGATCTAAAAAAATGAAACTAGGGTTTACTAAAAAAAATAAACCGATCGGTTTTCTAAGAAAAACCGAGACAGCGGCGGCAGCAGTTTCTACCTCCGGCAAGTGGCAGCGGCGGGATCGGTGGCGGCGGCTCCCGCGGGCGGGCGGTTGGCGGCGGCGGCGCGGCGGGGAGGCGTCGGCGTCGGGCAGCGGCATCACGAGGTGGCGGCGGTGGGAAGTGGCGGCGGCGGTGCTAGGGTTTCGGGGCGGGGCTGGCGGCGCTGAGGGCTTCGGGCCTTGCCCTTTAAAGGCTGGCCGGGCGGTGTCTGGGTCGGGCATGGCCCGTTAGGTCGGTGCATTTTTTTTAAATAATCCTGACACAGAAAATCAAATAAAATATATACTAAAGGGAGTCCAAAAATCCTGAAATAATTTTTCACGGTCCTCTAATAATATTGTAGACAAAGTGAACATTTATTTGGGCCTCTAATGCAATTTTGAAAAACGCATATTTTTCCTAATTCAAATAAAATAGCACTAAAAGTCCAAAAGAATTATTTATTTGATTTTTAATATTTTTCCTCCAAGATTCCCTTTATTTTGGAGAAGTCATATTATCTCCTCTCTTATATTTTAATATGAAATATTTTCGGAGAGAAAAATAATTAAAAACCAAAGTGATCCTTGTTTCGATATTTGATAAAATTCAAATATGAAAAACGTGAAATCCCCAATCCTTGAGTTGCTTAGAATTTCGAGGATCGCAAAACGAGATGCAATAAAATATGATATGCATGAATGACCTATGTATAACATTCCAAATTGAAAATTTGGGATGTTACAGACCCGCGCTTGGCGCTCCCGGAGGAGCTGCCCGAGCAAACCGCTGAGTGGGGCTCCGCCAAGCTTACCGACCCCCGAGCTAAACCCGTCCTGAAGAAGATAGCTTCACACATGAAGGCAAAGCCATTGACGGGGGCAATGATTGTGAAGGAGTTCCAGGCGCAGCGTCTTGCGCCGCTCCAATCGCATTCGAAACCCTTGTGGGAGTACAAAGGCGTGGGGGACGCGATGAGGTTGCAGACCGCTGGCTTGATAGGTGAGGAGCTGGACGTGGCCTTGTTCACCTTGTTTGGCTGCAACCCGGGAGACATACTCGAGGACATTGCCCTGTTGTATGGCCACGACAACAAGGACGAGCTGGTAGCGTCCATGCCCACTTTCAATGAGTGGGGGCTTGAGGCATGCGACCATTCTGATTCACCTGTAGTGCTGTCCTCGGCGACAGTGACGGCGACGATGACTGAGGAAAGGAGGAGGACGACCTCGGGAGGGAGTCCTTACCATCACAACACTAGCTCCTCCTTGTTCTCGATGACAACAATGATGTTGACAAGTGATGTCTACTACACAACTTTATTCTTGTAGACACGTGTTGGGCCTCCAAGCGCAGAGTTTTGTAGGATAGTATCAATTTTCGCTCAAGTGGATGACCTAAGGTTTATCAATCCGTGAGAGGTGTAGGATGAGATGGTCTCTCTCAAACAACCCTGCAACCAAATACAAGAAATCTCTTTTGTCCCCAACACACCCAATACAATGGCAAATTGCATAGGTGCACTAGTTCGGCGAAGAGATGGTGATAAAACTGTAATATTGATGGTAGAAATATATTTTTATAATCTGAATAAATAAAAAATATCAAGGTAGCAAATAGTAAACGGGCACAAAAATGGTATTTCAATGCTTACAAACAAGGCCTAGGGTCCGTACTTTCACTAGTGCAATCTCTCAACAATGCTAACATAGTTGGATCATATGATTATCCCTCAAAGTGTAACGAAGAATCACTCCAGAGTTCCTATTAGCAGAGAACAAAAGATAGGAATTGTTTGTAGGGTACTAAACACCTCAAACCTATTCTTTTCGTTCAATCTATTGAAGAGTTCGTACTAAAATAACGCAAATCTATTTTTTCCGTTCGATCTCCTAGTGTTCGTACTAGAATAACACCAAAACATATTCATATTCATAATACTCAATCCACACAAAGAACTACAAGAGTGCCCCAAGATTTCTACCGGAGAAACAAGGACAAGAATGTGCATCAACCCATATGCATAGATTACCCCAATGTCACCGCAGGAATCCGCAAGTTGAGTGCCAAAACATATATCAAGTGAATCAATACGATACTCCATTGTCACCACGAGTATTAAATTGCAAGACATATATCAAGTGTTCTCAAATCCATAAAAGTATTCAATCCGATAACCATGAAATCTCAAAGGGAAAAACTCAATTCATCACAACAAGATAGAGAGGGGAAAACACCATATGATCCGACTATATTAATGAAGCCCGCAATACATCAATATCGTGACATCTCAAGAACACGAGAGAGAGAGAGAGAGATTAAACACATAGCTACTGGTACAAACCCTCAGCCCCAAGGGTGGACTACTCCCTCCTCATTGTGGTGGCCGTCGGGATGATGAACATGGCCACCGGAGATGATTCCCCCCTCTGGCAGGGCCGGAACGGGTCTAGATTGGTTTTTGGTGGCTACGGAGCCGTGCAGCAATGGAACTTTTGATCTAGGTTAACCACGAAGGGTTTCGGAATATTTGGGAATTTATAGTGCAAAGAAGGGGTACGGGAGGCCACCAAGGTGGGCACAACCCACCTGGGCGCGCCAGGGGGCGCTGGCGCGCCCTGGTGGATTGTGCCCCCATCGGGGCATCCCCCAGGTGCAGCTCTGGCCCATTGGGTTCCTTCTGGTACAAAAAAATCTCCAAAAAGTTTCGCGGTCTTTGGACTCCATTTGATATTGATTTTCTGCGATGTGAAAAACAAAGAAAAAACAACAACTGGCACTGGGCACTGGGTCAACAGGTTAGTCCCAAAAAATGATATAAAGTTGCTATAAAATGATTGTAAATCATCCAAGAATGATAATATAACGACATGAATACTTCATAAATTATAGATACGTTGGAGATGTATCAGCATCCCCAAGCTTAATTCCTACTCATCCTCGAGTAGGTAAATGATAAAAGAAATAATTTATGAAGTGTGAATGCTAGCAAAGGGCACAAGTTTGATCAATGCTAATTTCAATCACTTCCCCTAGCATCATAACAACAATTCTTTCTTATGAAACTTCTCATGTTATAGTGGCAACCAATTCACATGTTAAGGTTAAAACAATGAATTCTCTTGAAACCCAACAATCTATGTTCTCAGTGAGCAAGCAATTGCAATTCAACTTATTCAACAGAGTTTAAGTAAGAGATCCACATACTCAACCATCATATAGTCTTCTATGATTGCTAACACTCACTGCATACACATGAGCAAAACGTTTCAACCGAACACATAGAAAGATAGGTGCTTATTGTTTTGCCTCCCAACGTATTCACCTCAAGGGTGATGTCAACAATAATAATTCATGCTACCCATATTTAACTCGACATATGTGCCTAGATCTTTCCTCACCACATGATGCTTACCAAAAGAGAAAATAAAAAAGAATAGAGAGGAATACTTTGACTCTTTGCATAAAAGTAAATACATAAAAGTAAAAGATAGGCCCTTCGTAGAGGGAAGTAGGGTTTGTAGAGGTGCCAGAGCTCAAAGCGAAAAACATAGAGATAAAAACATTTTGGGAGGTGTATCCATCCCACTAACGAAAATGACTTAGAGTTCCCAACACTTTCCATGCTAGATATATCATAGGTGGTTCCCAAACAGAAAATAAAGTTTATTCCTTTTTCCACCATACTTTCACTTTCCATGGCTAACCGTATCCACGGGTGCCCTCCATACCAACACTTTCCAAGGAATTTATTATTTGACAACATAAAGTAAATTCATTTTTTATTTCGGGACTGGGCATCCCTAATACATTTGCCTTACTCTCGTGCAATGACAAGTGAATAAACACTCATCGTGAAAATAACACATCTAGCATGGAAAATATTGGCCACCCCTCACCGCCTCGCGAGTGGTATGAGCACACAAAAGAGAAATTTATTTTTAATATTAGAGATGGCACATACAAATTTGCTTAGAACGGCAAAAGAATACCGCATATATGTAGATATAGTGGAATCTTGAAAATAAGATTTGGATTTAAGGGTTTTTGGATGCACAAGTAGTATCTCTACTTGGTGCGGAATTTTTGGCTAGCAAAGATGGGGGGCAAGCACCACATGTTGAAGGATCTATGACAATATAACTTCTATTTGAATATGAACAAACATAAACCATTACGTTGTCTTCCTTGTCCAATGTCAACAATTTTGGCATATAATAATTTGATGGGGGCTCACAATCACAAAATATTTCCAGGATAGTGTATTTATATGTGAAAGTTCTCTTCGTTATACTAATTATTCATGAATTCCTTGTATGACCAATATTGCCTCAAAAGATTTCACTTTCTAAACCCAATGTGAACCTACCGGTAGGCATGATATGATTTCAACTTCATGGCATTCAATTTATTCAACAATTTACTCATAGGATATAAGTGAAGCACAAGAGTAAATGACATAGAAACGAGCTTCGTTGATGGGATGTGAATGCCGCTTACTTAGCCTCATTGGAAATTATTTGAGGACTCTATTTTATTTAAAAACTTTCAGATCTAAGTACTTTATCAAAACATCAAGCAAAACAAAATAAAATGACATTCCAAGAATAGCACACATCATGTGAAGAAGCAAAAACTTAGGCTCAACCGATACTAACCGATAATTGTTGAAGAAGAAAGGTGGGATCCCTACCGGGGCATCCCCAAGCTTAGATGCTTGAGACTTCTTGAATATTATCTTGGGATGCCTTGGGCATCACCAAAGCTTGAGCTCTTGTGTCTCCTTAATTCCTCTCATATCGTGGTTTTCCTAAATCTCAAAAACTTCATCCACACAAAACTCAACAAGAACTCGTGAGATAAGTTAGTATAAACCAATGCAAAAACCTTATCATTCTCTACTGTAGAAAATCAGTAAAATTATTAATCAACATTGCATACTAAATGCCTCTGCATATTTAATACCCCTATCCTCAAATAGAATCATTAAACAAGCAAACATATGTAAACAATGCAAACATAACGGCAATCTGTCAAAACAGTACATTCTGTAAAGAATGCAAGAGTATCAATACTTATTCAACTCCTAAAATTATGAAAATTTACCACACTATAAAATTTATCAGAGCTCATTCTGCAAAAAGTTTTAACATTTTATCGCATTCTGACTTTTCTAGGGAATTTTTGCAACAGCAGTAAACTTTCTGTTTTCAAACAACAACATGTATACTTGCAAAATAGGCATGATAAACGCTATCATTGCCACTTTTATTGAAATAAAAGGTGCAAAAAATTATTATAAATAATAGCAAGCAAATACTAACAAAATAAATTGATGCTCCAAGCAAAACTCATATCACATGACGAATGAAAACATAGCTCCAAGTGAGTTTACCGATAATGTTGGAGACGAAAGAGGGGATGCCTTCCGGGGCATCCCCAAGCTTAGTTGCTTGGGTCTTCCTTGAATATTTCCTTGGAGGTTCCTTGGGCATCCCCAAGCTTAGGTTCTTGTCACTCCTTATTCTCCTCATATCGATATCTCACCCAAAACTTGAAAACTTCAATCACACAAAACTTAATGGTACTTTGTGAGATAGGTTAGTATGATAAAGAGAAAACCATTCCACTTTTGGTACTTTCAAAGAAAAGATTCATAATTGTTTCCACACAATGTATACTGTAGCATATCATTTCCACAATTTATATTGAGCAATATAAGCCATAGAAACTAGGAAACAAGCAAACTATGCATTGAAAACAGAATCTGTCAAAAACAGAACAGTCTGAAGTAATCTGTGCTCAAACCATACTTCTGCTACTCCAAAAATTCTGCAAAATTAGGAAAACTTGATTAATTTGTCTACTAATATTCTACAAAAAGAATCAGCATTTTATCACGCTACTGTTAAAAATGAGAATTGTTTTCCTGAGCGCAAAAGTTTCTCTTTTTCAGCAAGATCAAAGTAACTATCACCCAACAAGATCCAAAAGGCTTTACTTGGCACTTTATTGAAACAAAAGCAATAAAACATGATTACTACAGTAGCATAATCATGTGAACACACAAAAACAGTAGGTAAAAGTGTGGGTTGTCTCCTAACAAGCGCTTTTCTTTAATGCCTTTTAGCTAGGCATGATGATTTCAATGATGCTCGCATAAAAGATAAGAATTGAAACATGAAGAGAGCATCATGAAGCATATGAAAAGCACATTTAAGTCTAACCCACTTCCTATGCATAGGTATTTTGTGAGGAAACAATTTATGGTAACAAGAATCAACTAGCATAGGAAGGCAAAACAAGCATAACTTCAAGATTTTCAACATAAAGAGAGGGAACTTGATATTAGTGCAATTCCTACAAGCATATGTTCCTCCCTCATAATAATTTTCAGTAACATCATGAATGAATTCAACAATATAGCTATCACATAAATCATTCTTTTCATGATGCATAAGCATAGAAATTTCCTCACACTCCACACAAGCAAATTTATTCTCCTGAATAGTAGTGGGAGCAAACTCAACAAAATAACTATCATGGGATTGAAAATTAAAATCATGATGACAAGTTTCATGGTTATCATTATTCAATATAGAATACATGTCATCACCATAATCATCATATATAGCAACTTTGTTGTCATAATCAATTGCAACCTCTTACAAAATAGTGGATTCATCATCAAATAAAGTCATGACACCTCCGAATCACTTTCATCAATATAATCATCATAAATAGGAGGTGTGCAATCATCATAATAAATTTTCTCATCAAAACTTGGGGGACTAAAAATATCATATTCATCAAACATAGCATCCCCAAGCTTGTGGCTTTGCATATCATTAGCATCATGGATATTCAAAGAGTTCATACTAACAACATTGCAATCATGCTCATAATTCAGATATTTTATGCCAAACATTTTATTGACTTTTTCTTCTAAAAATTGAGCACAATTTTCCGAACCATCATTTTCAAGAAAGATATGATAAAGATGATCAATAATATGATGCAACCTCAATTCCATTTTTTATGTAGTTTTCTTTTATAAACCAAACTAGTGATAAACAAGAAACTAAAAGATTCAATTGCAAGATCTAAAGATAGACCTTCAAGCACTCACCTCCCCGGCAACGGCGCTAGAAAATAGCTTGATGTCTACTACGCAACTTTATTCTTGTAGACACGTGTTGGGCCTCCAAGCGCAGAGTTTTGTAGGACAGTAGCAATTTTCCCACAAGTGGATGACCTAAGGTTTATCAATCTGTGAGAGGTGTAGGATGAAGATGGTCTCTCTCAAACGACCCTGCAACCAAATACAAGAAATCTCTTGTGTCCCCAACACACCCAATACAATGGCAAATTGTATAGGTGCACTAGTTCGGTGAAGAGATGGTGATAAAAGTGTAATATTGATGGTAGAAATATATTTTTATAATATGAATAAATAAAAACAGCAAGGTAGAAAATAGTAAACGGGCACAAAAACGGTATTTCAATGCTTAAAAACAAGTCCTAGGGTCCGTATTTTCGCTAGTGCAATCACTCAACAATGCTAACATTGTTGGATCATATGATTATCCCTCAAAGTGTAATGAAGAATCACTCCCGAGTTCCTATTAGCGGAGAACAAAAGATAGGAATTGTTTGTAGGGTAATAAACCACCTCAAAGCTATTCTTTCAGTTCGATCTATTCAAAAGTTCATCCGTATTAAGCCACGGGATGGATTCTCCTTGTACAACCCTCCAAGCTGGGTGAGCTGTCACTCTTTACTCCCAACCTTCCTGCATTCTTCGTTGTAAATACTCACCTTTCCATTTTATGGCAGGAACTATGGAAAGTTGTAAGGGAGGTTAACAACCCACCTCCCCGACCGGAGGACCCTGACCGGGCCCTCGATCCCGGACTCGAAGAGGATGCGGACATATTTGTGGAGCTGATAGACAGGCAATTCTATCAATTGAGCTGCGATGATGCCATGGTGGCCATAATGGCCGACTATCCTGGACTACTCCCTGCATCGCATGTAAGAAAAAACCGGAGTCCCAACTTCCAAAAAGGATCCCCTTTTACGCACTTCACCTACCGTACACATATGGTGTTTTACAAGGAAGGCCTTTGGGACGCCGGGCCGAACCCGCAGTGACTCGCCAACAAGGGGCACCGAAGCCTGGTAGGCTAAAAAGGAAGGCGGTTAGGATGGAGACACCAGTGCGTAGGTATGACACAAACCTTGCTCCATGGTTGTTGTGTTTCTTAAAATATAATGACGTCATTGTTTCCTAGTAGAAAAAACGCTCGCCTGACTATTTCCAGAGAGGCTGCCGATCACGCCTCCACCAGTCGGCCTCCAGGGCCGGACATAGAGGCGGAAGCTAACATAGGGCGGACGCCGGATGCTCCTCCTATAGAGGATGCGGATAGACTATCCGCTACAAATTTCGAAGTGGAGAGCGCCATGAATCACAGGCGTCGCCGGGCCGTACTCCGTGACACTTGTTTCTCCCAAGAGGCATTTGATTCCTTCAACTCAGGAGACACGTACATCCGTGCTGCTCAAAATGGTCTAGCCAGAGCCACGGACCTGTATGTAAGGGATATACGGGTAAGAAAATCTGACAATTATATGTATCAGTAGCCCCTGAGACTTCAAAAAGTTGACGAAACTGATTTAAGGATCATTATTTGTGCAGGTTCTTACAGAGAAGAATTCTCGACTGTCTCAAGAGCTGGAAGAGTGCAAGGCCCAGCTAGGGGCCACTGTTGCCGCGTTTAAGGAGTCCAAGAAGGGCCCTTCTAGTAACACTTGTTTTTATTGCAAAGAATACAGGTACCAGGTAGTATACGGCATGCATGCAAGTCTACCAATAGATATTGCAGATGACCCCGGGGTGAATCCGGAGGACGTGGCGGTGAATGCGGCACGTGCTGATCGACAGCTAAATGCTGGCGAGTGCATGCTTATGCGAGTCAGGCAGGAGAAAAATAATCTCCAAGACGCCAATATCCGACTGGGCGTGGAACTGAAAGATGTCCGAGCCCAGCTTGCGGACTCCTTGAAGGAGAATAAGCAGCTTCGGCGTGGCATTTTTAGTAAGTGCTTGAACGAATCTTTAAAGGAGTTCGGCGAAGAAGTCGGCTAATAGAGTTATGTCTGCAGGTATGCTGACGGATCGTCCCGCGGAGGAGATGCGCGGGTCTTCGGGTGATCTTCTACCAGAGCTCTCACAACTGCATGAGCAAGTTCGGCAGGTGATGCAGGGTATTGCCCGAGCCTTGTAGCCATCCGCGTTCCCACCAGGAGGCATGGGCGAGCTTATAGAGAAGCTCAAGGGAGCCCGGCGGCACTTCCGATTATGGAAGATATCAGCCTGTCGACAAGGTGCAAGGGAAGCCTGGGCTATGGTGAAGACGCGATATACGAAAGCGGACCCAAACCATATGGCCGAGGTCGGGCCTGTGGGGCCTGATGGGAAAGAGATCCCCGTCAGTTTAGTGTATGATCAAGTAGAATTAGCCGCAAAGTATTCCCAACAGGATTGTAGGCTAGACAGCCTGTTGGATGGTATAGAAGAAGAATTTAATTAGTCTTAGTGATTGTGTACTTCAAGTGACATATGTAATGTCCCTAGCCGGATTGTAAATCATTTGTCATGGCGGACCTTTTCGCTTCAACCTCTAGACCCGATAGTCCGGAGTGTATCCGACTACCCGCTCGGTTATGTAAAAACCGGGGTATGCATGGAAACCAGGCGTAGGGGTCATAAGTGCTTGAACAGACAAGTACCCAACTAGCTATGCTATATTACATGGGTAGTAAGAAACATCTTCCAGGGAGAATAGTTCTGTTAAGGGTTCCTTTCCCTGGGTACGCATGCCCTAATGTGCATGTCCGAACTGCGAAAAGAGACGCAGGATATAAACATCTGGGGGCATGTGTCAAATTAAATAAAAGTCATCTTTTATTCACCGACCGAGTTCTCTTAAGAATGCTAGCTTTCGGCTTCACCCAGTCTGAGGTACACATCCAGCTGACCCGACAGTAACAATCGCAAAGGTGCTCCCCTTATGCCCTAGCCGAATTAACGGGAACGTAGGGCATAAATACAAGAGCCAGGCAACCCAGCTTGGCCAAAACTTAAGTCATATCGATGCATATAATGGAAAAAAAGGTACATGCGGAAGAATAGCACATGTTTGGGGCATAAAGCCCGGAAAAATAATTAGATTAAGCTTTTGTATAAGAAGCCCCCATGTATGATGAGCGTGGCTAGCGCGTCAAGATTGTGTAACCAAGACACACGTTTAGCCCTTTAGGGCCTTGAAGAGAATAAAAAGAGAGAAAGAGAGAAAAGATAGACATGCAAAAAAATTGACGGAGGTAAGGAGACGAACATAGAGTCCGGCGCTAGGCGTAGAATCTTCGAAGTCTGGCTGCGTTCCATGGGTTTGGCTCGAGTCGATTATCCGATGCATCCTACAGACGGTACACTCTGCCGGTGAGAACCTGGTCAATAATGAAGGGACCTTCCCATTTGGGCTTGAGTTTGTTCTTTTTCTTCACCGGCAGGCGTAGAACTAGTTCGCCAACGTTATAGGTTTTTGCCCGTACTTCTCTACTTTGATACCTTCGAGCCTGTTGCTGATAGAATGCGGAACGGGCTTTTGCCATGTCGCGCTCCTCCTCCAGGGCGTCCAAACTGTCCTGCCGATCGAACTCGGCCTCTTTTTCTTCGTACATGCGCACTCGAGGTGAGTCATGAATTATATCCCAAGGCAGAACCGCCTCTGCGCCGTACACCATGAGAAACGGTGTGTATCCGGTAGTGTAATTCGGCGTGGACCGCAGCCCCCATAGTATGGAGTCGAGCTCCTCTACCCAGTGCGTGTTTGATTCTTTTAAGGAACACACTAATCTGGGTTTAATGCCGCTCATGATAAGACCATTTGCTTGCTCGACTAGACCGTTAGTTTACGGGTGATAGACAGAAGCATAATCGAGCTTGATGCCCATGTTGCTGCACCAAAGTTTCACCTCGTCGGCTGTAAAGTTCGTGCCGTTGTCAGTGATGATGCTGTGGGGGATGCCATAATGGTGTACAACCCCAGATATGAAGTCTATCACCGGTCCGGATTCGGCCGTTTTGACAGGTTTGGCTTCTATCCATTTGGTGAATTTATCCACCATGACCAGTAAGTATTTTTTCTTATGGGTTCCCCCTTTAAGGGGTCCGACCATATCAAGCCCCCAGACCTCAAAGGACCAAGTAATGGGGATTGTTTGGAGAGACGTAGGCGGCATATGGCTTTGGTTTGCAAAAAGCTGGCAACCGACACAATGTTGGACCAAATGTTGTGCATCTGCTCCAGCCCTCGGCCAGTAGAAACCTGTACGGAAGGCCTTGCTTACAAGGGCCCGAGCTGCGGCGTGATGGCCACCGAGTCCGGCATGGATTTCTGCCAAAATCTTCCGCCCTTCCTCTTCGGAGATGCACCTTTGAAGGACTCCGGTAGTGCTTTTCTTATAAAGCTCTCCCTCATGGACCTTGTAGGCTTTAGATCACTGCACTATGCAGCGTGCCTCATTTTGGTCCTCGGGTAATTCCTGCCTTGTTAAGTAGACCAGGAATGATTCTGTCCATGGGGCGATGACGGCCATTATTACGTGGGTTGAAGGTGTTATTTCGATGGCAGAGCCTCCGATTGTGTTAGAGTGTTCGGTATCTGGTGTTGTGGCTGGGTCCGGACTATTGTTGCCGGTGTCCCCTTCCCATACCACAGATGGCTTAAATAGTTTTTCCAGGAAGATGTTAGGTGGGACAGGGTCGCGTTTAGCGCCGATACGGGCGAGGATGTCTGCCTGGTTGTTTTCCCGAGCCACATGGTGGAATTCAAGCCCCTCAAACCGAGCTGACATTTTGAGGACGGCGTTGCGATATGCCGCCATTTTCGGATCCTTGGCATCAAAGTCTCCATTTATTTGGGATATTGCGAGGTTCAAGTCCCCACGCACCTCCAGGCGTTGAATGCCCATGGAAACTGCCATCCGGAGACCGTGTAATAGGGCCTCATATTCGGCTACGTTATTGGAGTATGTATATAGTATTTGGAGTACGTATCGCACTGTATCTCCGGTGGGGGACGTCAGGACGACGCCAGCCTCCAGACCAGCCAGCATTTTAGAGCTGTCGAAGTGCATGATCCAATTTGAGTATGCGTCATACTCTTTAGGGAGTTCGGCTTCTGTCCATTCGGCTACGAAATCGGCCAGTACTTGCGACTTAATGGGTCGTCGTAGTTTATATGTTATGTTGAAAGGGAGGAGATCGATAGCCCATTTGGCAATCCGGTCTGTGGCATCGCGGTTGTTTATTATGTCGTTGAGTGGTACTTCGGAGGCCACCGTAATTGAACACTCTTGAAAGTAGTGTCATAATTTCCGGGATGCCATGAATACCGCGTATGCTATCTTTTGATAATGTGGGTACCGTTATTTGCATGGAGTGAGGACGGTGGATACATAATATAGTGGCTTTTGAAGTGGGAATTTATGTCCGTCTGTCTCTCGTTCGATGACGAGCACTGCGCTTACAACTTGGTGAGATGCCGCTATATATAACATCATAGGTTCGCCGACATTTGGCGCGGCCAAGATTGGTTTGGTGGCCAGGATGGCTTTTATTTCTTCCAATCCTGCCGTGGCTGTGTCCGTCCACTCGAAGTGTTCGGTGCACCGAAGAAGGCGATAAAGGGGGAGTGCCTTTTCTCCTTATCGGGAGATAAAGCGGCTTAAAGCCGCCACACATCCAGTTAACTTCTGGATTTGCTTGAGGTCAGTTGGGGTAGCCAACTGCGACAGAGCCCGGATTTTGGCCGGATTTGCTTCAATTCCTCTGCTGGAGACGATAAAGCCCAGGAGCTTCCCGGTGCGTACGCCGAAAACGCATTTTTCCGGATTGAGCTTAATGTCGTATGCTCGGAGATTGTCGAACGTGAGCCTCAAGTCGTCTATTAAGGAGTCAACGTGTCTAGTTTTAACGACCACATCGTCAACGTATGCCTCCACTGTTTTGCCGATCTGCTTTTCCAGACATGTCTAAATCATGCGCTGATATGTTGCACCGGCGTTTTTGAGCCCGAAGGGCATTGTGTTAAAGCAGAAGGGGCCGTATGGAGTGATAAATGCTGTTGCGGCTTGGTCGAACTCCGCATCTTAATTTGGTGGTAACCGGAGTATGCGTCGAGGAAGCACAATGAGTCGTGTCCCGCGGTAGCGTCGATAATTTGATCGATCCGAGGGAGGGGAAGGGATCCTTTGGGCAAGCCTTATTAAGGTCCTTGAAGTCGACGCATAGGCACCAAGATTTCTCCTTCTTTGGCACCATCACCAGGTTTGCTAGCCAGTCCAGATGCTTTATTTCTCTAATGAATCCGGCCTCCAGTAGTTTGGCTAGCTCTTCTCCCATGGCTTGTCGCTTAGGTTCGGAGAAACGCCGGAGAGTCTGCTTGACCGGCTTGAATCCTTTTAGAATGTTAAGGCTATGCTCGGCCAGCCTGCGTGGGATTCCTGGCATGTTTGAAGGATGCCAGGCGAATATGTCCCAATTCTCGCGCAGGAACTCCCATAGTGCGGCCTCTACGGTGGGGTTTAACTGTGCCCCGATGGATGCTATTTTTGTATGGTCCGTTGGATGGACCTGGAATTTGACTATTTCATCCGCTGGTTTAAAGGAGGTGGACTTGGATCTTTTGTCTAGTATCACGTTGTCCCTGTCCACTGTGGAGCACAGCGCGGTTAACTCCTCCGCCACAAGGGCCTCGAATAATACCTCGAGGGCCAGTGCGGCTGTTTTGTTCTCGACGCGGAGTGCTATGTCCGGATCACTAGCTAGAGTGATGATTCCATTGGGCCCAGGCATCTTGAGCTCCATGTACCCGTAATGGGGTATGGCTTGAAAAATCGTGAATGCCTCCCGCCCTAGAAGGGCGTGGTATCCACTACTGAACGGGGCCACTTGGAATGTGATTTCTTCGGACCTGTAATTCTTCGGAGTGCCGAATACCACATCTAGTGTGATTTTTCCAGCGTAACGTGCCTCCTGACTAGGGATGATTCCTTGGAAGGTCGTGCTGCTTTGCTCAATACGGTTGCTGTCTATTTCCATTTTTTTGAAGAGTCTCCTCATAAATGAGGTTTAATCTGCTGCCGCCGTCCATGAGTACTTTAGTGAGGCGAAAGCCGTCCACAATTGGACTAAGGACCAAGGCGGCTGGTGCTTGGGCTGTTCGGAATTTAGGTTCATCACTGGCATTGAAGGTGATAGCTGTGTCGCTCCATAGATTTATTGCTACCATGTGGCAGACTTCGGCAAGGCTGCAGAGTGCTCGCTTATGCCTATTATTTGAGGTGAAGGTCTCGAAGACTGTTAATACTGTATTGTTATCCACGGGAAGGTGCTCTGAGGTGTTTTGGATGAGGAGATCCTCACCGCTCTTGGCCACCTGCCGGAGTACCCAACATGCTCTAAGGCTGTGTGTTGATATGGTATCCGCTGTATCATGAATTTTGCAGGGCCCGTTGAGCCATCCCTAAAATACGGTTCCATGCCCTGTAGTGGGCTTTTGCTTCTTTGTAATCGAGTCGGGCGACTTATGAGGAGTGCACCCTTTTAGTTTGGACTGGGGGTTTTGTTAGAGCCGGATTATCGCAAAATTTTGCTTAGGTTTTCCAGGCGCTTTCCATCGCGCAATACTTCCGTACTATGGCTGCCAAGTCAGTGAAGTGTGCTATGTCACAATGACTTATGGCATTGAGGATTCCCTTGTCCATGCAATTTTTGCAAAAGGACGAAATTGCGTCTTCCTCGCAACAGTCCTTGACCTTGTTCATTACAAGGAGGAATCTGGCCCAATAGTGATGTACTGCCTCTTGCGGCTCTTGCCTAATGTGGGAAAGATCGTTTGTATCTGGGTGGGTGGGTGGATTTAAGTCCAGACCTTGACCCAATCTGAGTCCTCAGGGCGGGGGAGTTTCCGATCTTGGAAGTTCGGGCTCCGGGATGTTGCCCCGCAGGTTCGGTATGCGGCCTGATTCTAGGTTCAGGGTTAGGGTGATCTCCTCCCGTGAGCGGGTATCCGGCTCGGAGAGCTTGGGGATCCGGACATAGTTTGTGCTCAGGATAGAGGGAGAATCGCCGCATTGCTCCTCCACCACGCTATCTGATGGATGACCGACAGAGAGTTAATCTCCCTTTGGTCGGGTTTAAGCCTGATCCGATCGTAGTCCGTAGCGACTCCTAAAGCAGTGATGCGATCCAAGAGCTCGTTCAAAGAGGAGAGCTCCATTGGATCCATATGCTCGGTGAATTTTGAGCTGATGTGGAGGCTATTTTTGATGACCTGAGAAATCATCATCGGCACAGCGGCCGTGCGGGCGGTCATGAAGAAGCCGCCCAATCGGAGAGTTTGACCTACAGCCCGGGCTCCCCCAGAGGTGATGTTGTCCTTGACAACGAGACGAGTCATCCCTCCTTATGATGACAACACAATGGAACTCTCAATGAAAGCACAAATGTCGGTGTCAAAACCGGCGGATCTCGGGTAGGGGGTCCCGAACTGTGCGTCTAAGGCGGATGGTAACAGGAGGCAGGGGACACAATGTTTACCCAGGTTCGGGCCCTCTTGATGGAGGTAATACCCTACATCCTGCTTGATTGTTCTTGATGATATGAGTATTACAAGAGTTGATCTACCACGAGATCGTAGAGGCTAAACCCTAGAAGCTAGCCTATGGTATGATTGTATATTGTCCTATGGACTAAACCCTCCGGTTTATATAGACACCGGAGGAGGCTAGGGTTACACAGAGTCGGTTACAAGGGAGGAGATCTACATATCCGTATTGCCAAGCTTGCCTTCTACGCCAAGGAAAGTCCCATCCGGACACGGGACGAAGTCTTCAATCTTGTATCTTCATAGTCCAACAGTCCAGCCAAAGGATGTAGTCCGGCTGTCCGGAGACCCCCTAATCCAGGACTCCCTCAATGGCACTTGGAGGTTGTCGAACGTGTCGACGGAAAGAACGTTGAGCCCTGCGCCGCCGTCGATGAGGGTCTTGGTGACCTGCACATTGCTGATGACTGGGGAACACAGCATAGGGAGGGCGCCAGCGGTGGCCGCGCACTTGAGCTGATCCGCTGAGTTGAAAGTGATGGCGCATTGGGACCACCTGAGCGGGCACGTAGCCTCGAGTTTGGGGAGCGCCACGTTCACCTCGCGAGCGAACTGTTTGAAGATGCACTGAGAGGCTGGGGCCTAGGCGCCGCCCAAGATGCAGGCGATTGCACGTGGCTGCTGGAAGCCCCCAGCCCCCTCGTCCTGGTGGTGGTCGTCGTTCCTCCTTGGTGGCGGCAGCAGGGGAAGACCGACGTGGCCCTGGGGGCGATCCTCACGCGGCGGGTCCCTCCAGGCGCCCTCGCGAGGTTGGTCCTGCCAGCGGTCCTCACGAGGCCGGTCGCACCACTCTTGGCACGGGCCACGGTCGTCCCAGCGTCCGCCTCCACGTCCTTCTCCGTGGTTGTAGCCCCAGTCGTTGCGCTCGGGGCGTCGACCGTAGCGTCCTTCTCGTATGGCTCTGAGCTCTTGACAGTCGCTGGTGTTGTGGGTGTTTAGGTTGTGGAAGGCGCGGAACGGTCGGCCGTTCTTGGATGACTCGAGCTGATCTCTGCCCCGCTTGATGTCGGGCTCCGCTGCGAGCACAGTTGCCTCCTTGCGCTTCACGTCCTTGGCCTTGGCTTTCTTCTCCTCCGCGCCCACGGCTGGCAGCTCAAGGAGAGAGAGGTGCCCCTCCTCATCTCTTGCGCACTTGGTCGCCAGGTTGCACAAATCCTGAGATGTGCAGAGCTTCTCGTGGATGGCGAGCTCTTCCGTCATCTTGACGTCGCGGACGCCGTCGGAAAACACGGAGGTAATGGCCTCGTCCGTGACCTAGGGGATCTTGAGGCGGGTGTTGTTGAAGCGTTGGATGTACTTCTGGAGGGTCTCTCCTGGTTGCTGCCTGATGCGGTGTAGATCACCCGCGGCCGGTGGGCAGTCGCGAGTGCCCTGGAAGTTGGCGATGAAGCGGTCGCGCATCTCGTCCCAGGAGGAGATCGAGCCGTGCTGCAGGTTCAGGAGCCAGGAGCGAGCTCCATCCTTGAGAGCCATGGGAAACCAGTTCGCCATGACCTTTTCGTCGCCGTTGGGCACTTCGATGCTCAGCTCATAGAGCTACAGGAACTCCGCGGGGTCGGCGGTACCGTCATAGCGACGAGGCAGATCCGGCTTGAACTTGCCCGGCCAGGCGACGCTACGCAGCTCGGGGGTGAAGGCGCGTAGCCAGCTGTGGTTGTCGGGGCCCACTTCGGAGGTGGAGCTTGGTTTTTACGAGGTCCGCGCTGCACCGCTGCGGGCGGTGCACGGTCTTGACGAGGTGGCGCGGGGAGCGCAGGTGCAGCTTCTCGCGGCCGCGGAATTTCTTGGCAGCTTCTCTCTTCGCGCGCGGGCGCCGGGCGCGGCGGATCACGTCGCGGAGCCGCGCGCTTTGGTGCGAAGGCGCCGTCTTGGGGCTGAGGTGACGGAGGCACGCCATGAGCCCCGTCGCCCGCGGCTGGTTAAGGGGGAGGCAGAGAGTGGGACGGCGCGGGAGAGCCCCCTGCGGGACGGACGAGCTCGGCGACGCGATCGAGCCACTCCTCGTAGAGGTCGTCGACGGGGCAGTAGCGCAGGAGCTCGTTCGCCGCGAGGAGCACAGCCCATGCTTCCATGGGAGCACGGTGCGCGTGAGAAGAAGAACCGGCAGGGGTCAGCGATGGAGTGGCGGTGCGGCCGTCCTGCTGCACCGAAGGATGCAGTGAGGACGTCTGCTGCTCGTTCCCAACCGGGACGGTGGCAGCGTTGGCGGCGAGGGACGGAGAACAGCGATGCGGCCCGCCGACGGGAGCCGTCTGAGCGACGCGGGCGGTGAGGGCAGCCCGACGCTCAGCTCAAGCACGGCGAGCGTCCGCCATGGACACGACGGAGCGATGGAGCGACGAACTGATGGAAGGGAAGCTACCGCATACCCCTACCTGGCGCGCCAAATGTTGGATGTGGGGTTCCGGCAAACCCTTAAGGTTCGAACACTGGGGTGCGCGCGAAGTCTTTCCTTCCTACCGATCTATGCCCTAGTTCTCTAAGATCTCACGGACGAACTCGGCGAACTCGCAACACAGAAAGACACGAGGTTTATACTGGTTCGGGCCACCGTTGTGGTGTAATACCCTACTCCAGTGTGGTGGTGGTGGATTGCCTCTAAGGCTGATGATGAACAATACAAGGGAAGAACGGCCTCCGGAGGTTGAGGTGTTCTTGTGAGTAGGCTCTCGATCGGGTTGGATCAAGCTAAGATGAGATGAGATGAGATGAGATGCGATCAGATCAGATGCCCCTACTATGGTGGTTAGCTCTACTTATATAAGCCCTGGTCCTCTTCCCAAATATCGAGCGGGAAGGGAGCCAACAACGGCGGGCCAATTCAAAGGGGGGGCAGCTAGTACAAGCTATCCTGACAAAAGTGGTCTTCGCCTGCCAAAAGCTCTGGTGGTGACGCCGTCTTGGGCACCACGATGACCTCCTTCTTGCCGTCCTCCTGGTCTTCGTCTCGTTGCACCAATATAGCAACCTTTGCCTAATGCCTCGGTACTCTTCGTCTACGCTGACCTCCTTAGCACCAAAGAGGAAATAAGGACGTTGTGCGCGCTGGCACCCGCTTGGTGTCGTGCGTCATGGCTCACGTCACGAGGGCCTCATGAGGTTTGCCCCACCTTTATATCTCCGCTCCTTGAGTGCCTGCCTAGCTAGGCCACTCCAGAGGAGGCCTTGCGTCGTCCGCCTCGCGAGGCTTGGATCCTCGCGAGGGTCTTGGATGCTTTGTTGGTGAAGATGAGTCGTAGGGCCTGCTGGCTGAGCCACACCGCGGGCCGCAGGTAGGCAAGTCTAGGGACCCCCATTCCCAGAACGCTGATAGTCGTGTTTGGTAGTCTCAAGTCATTGAAAACATGCACGCCCACATCTCTATTGGTTGATATGTCAAGAAACAAGAATGTTTATTTGCTAATTAATAGCACTACATGCACGCCCAACGATCGAGAAGGAGCAAGGAACCTCGTGGTGGAGCATCTGCACTCATAATATTTTATATTATTCAGCGATATAAAATCAACCAATCATCTCCACAGTAGATCGAAAGAGTACGAAACACGGCAGCCGAGTGTAGTTACATAATACTACATGGCTAACCCACGCTATCACCATATTTCTTGGCCTCCGTGCAACACCTAGCTCTAGTAATCCAGCAGCTTGTATCGCTTCTCGCTCCTCGTCTCTCTCAAAGTGCGGCGGGCTGGCGTTTTTGTCGTCTATTGAGGTTGGTTAACTCATCACATGTTGGCGACATGACAAGAGCATTCTTAAAAATTGCTGTACTCTATTGTTATGCCAAGAAGAGGAAGCACTTTGACCGATGGACCAAACGAGATAGGCATGTCGTGCCGTGATTGGGTCCAATTTCTCATTTTGAACTTGTTTGGTGTAGTAGTAACACTTGGTTCTGACTATTGATAAGATTTTATATAGGGCCTAATGTATTATTCGAGGATGCCTTTGACTATTGATAAGATTTTATACAATTTGAAAATTATATCATTCGAAGATCCTTTCACGTTCCGTTAAAAAAGGATCAGTTCACGTACGAATTTGACTGTATGCTTTGAGAAACTTGCATGTCCTATACTGCTCTTGTTTGGATACTCTAACTTAGCTAGAGATTAGACTAACTCATGACTAACCCTGAACTAACTGTAGCCAAAGAGGTGTTTGGGTGACAGGTTTAGATTGACAATAAATGCACTTGATGGAGAGAGAAAAGTGATTTTTAGTGGGCCCAATGAGAACTATCTCCAATTAGCACCTCTTGGGCGGGATAGTTTTTTTGGTGGGTTCGGTGCAACTTGCTCCAATTTAACCATAATGCTTGGATACTTTAGGGCTATTTGAGCCCCAACTAGCTCAAACTAACTCTAACCCATGGATCCAAATAGGGCCAAAGTTAGTCTCGGAAAACGCATTAAGCCCTATATACATGGAGACGGAGTACATGATACTAGCAAACGCTCACCATTAGTAGTAGTTCATTGGTTGATTTCAATTTTTGTTTCAGTTGTTGTGCTTCTACCATCCAATATTCACGTGTGGTTGTTTCTAGAGTAAAAAAATGAGGTACTAGTACTTACTATGGGAAAGGTGAAGTGATGGTTGCTTTGCTCGAGCAACCTACTACTCTGGGAATATGGGGAGTACCAGTAGATTCAACGAACAGAGAAATGATGGTTGCTTCGTCCAAGCAACTTACTATGGTGAAGGTGGGGCTCTGTGATTTGACTTCTCACTAGTCATTACTACTGTGGGGCAATGACCGGGGTGAATCTTTCCCTGCAGTTGTGCACTCAATATTTCTGCATCGCAGGTGGAGCCGAATGAAGGATGTCCCACATGTCGGCAAAACAAAGTTGAGTTGTTTCTGGCATTGCTATCAATCCTTTAGGATTTGTTTATATGTATGCATAATTTTAATGAAATTGCACTGTGATGCTATGAAGGTTTCAACTTTGGTTCCCGCGGGAAAAAAGGTTTGAACTTAGGATTCATGTGTCCTCTTGCCTCAAGATTATCTCGTTACAACATTCCATCAAATACAAATGAAACTACCATGGCCGCTAATGCATCTCAATGGTTCGCAGATCAGCGCCAATATTCACATCACAACTAAAGGCAGAGTTGTGAGAAGGTGTACAAATAAAGAAAAATATATAATTGATCGATGCTGTTCGTAGTCATGGCTCCATTTCCTGGGCAAAGTGTTCATTGGTTGGCATCTAGTTTCACCCAGCTCTGTAGCCAAAAAAGAGGTGTATGGAGGACATCACAATCCGATCATTTTGTGCAGCTCCACTAAAATCGAGCTGACCATCCCTGTTTGCAAACATATCCAGTCAGTGTGATTACAATAATAGTGGAACTAGATGATGAAACATAACACACACAAATAGAAGCCGATCACCTTTGTGATCTCTCTTTAGGACTAACTACTTGTTGGAGAAGATTAGGCACGAATTTGGATGAGGAGGATAGCAAAACCAATCTCCCTTTCTGTAGTCCCACAGAAATGTAAAAACGTTGCCCATGTGACATTTTGGCGGAACTGCACAAAACACTCTTAAGAAAAAAGTGATTTGTGCAGTTCACCAAAAGGTCGCAATAGCAACGAGGTGAAATAGACAGCCCTGTTTGCAGAATGAGGTAGAAAGGAAACAATTACTGCCCAATAACATGAGTTGAAGACACATATGCCGACAAAAAAGAAGCATATTCCATGTAATAAGGGAAAGATAGTAGCATGGTGGTTTATCAAAATGGTTTGAGTACGAGATTGCAAGATGGAAAGTACGCCGGCTGAGATACGTTTTAAGCAAACAACTAAATAAGATCCACATGCAGGATTTTCCACATGCAAAAACATGGGAAGATGGGCAGTGGAGCAAGGCCAGAGGAAGTTGTACCTAATGGTCGTCGGGCTGAAACTAGGAGGGCGCCGGCGGCCGGGATCTGCCCATACTGCGGCAGCAAGCAAGTGGCGAAGGCCCTGCCGCACCGGAGCTTGGTCAGAGAGAACGGCGGGTACCGTAGATCGGGAAGTGCTGCCTCAACGCCGTCGAACAGAGAAACGATGCACATCGTCCCTTTTCGCTGGCGGATGGGATGCGGTCGGATCACTGACCAACGGTGAGAGAGAGAGGCCACCGCCGCCATGTGTGAGATGGTGTGACGAGAGACAAACCCCGGTAGGCAGGCTCCGTTGTATATAGTGGAGCGGATTTTTCCATTTTCCCCACGACAATCGTTTTATATTCTGTACGTGCCATTGAGGAATATTTAACTTTATTTAATACTAACTGTAAGTGCATCTAGTGGCTCTTAGTTATTTTGGTGTATTGAAGACTTATAGGTTAAGGGACTGATGCGTTTGTGAGTGTACACAGAGAAAGTCGACACCTAAAAATGAAGTTCTTCGACTGAAGACTTTGGATTTCTGAAGACTTCCTGAAGACTTTGAAAGTGAAGAAATTGGTGTGATCCTGAAGACTTGGTATTCATTCGAGGAACATGAAGCGTGAAGACTTTTGTTTTCATAGTTTCATTTTCTCTTTCTTGAGTCAGAGGAAACATCGTACTATTAAAGGGGGTCGAGGAAATACTAAGGAAAAATTTCCAAGTGATGCTCAACTCAAATCCTACATCCACCAATCCCTTCGAGTGAAGCCATTGGAAATCTCATACAGTTCAGTCAAATTTCTTCAGTGACAGAGACGAAGTTCTTCTGGTCTCTGAGAATTTGTTATGACTGAGGAGTTAGGAATTCGCCAGTGCAGATTGCCTATACAGTGAGGAATATGATAGCCCTGAGGAATCTGATACTCAAAATTCCGACCGTTGCTGTGCTATGCGCCAGCTGTCCCAAAATATCTACCCACCTAACGGTCATATCATTGAAGGGCATTTATGTCTTATCATGTCGGGCTGCTCCCTAGGCTATAAATAGCCGCCCTCCTACAACCACTAGTTGGTTGGCTGCTCCGAGAGAAACTAACACTTGTCATTCGAGAGCATCCCATCCTCCGAGGACTTTGAGTGAAAATCATCGAGTGAGGAAAACCCAAACCCAAACACCTTCAAACCCAAAGTGATTGAGCATCATTGAAGAGATTGATCCTGCGTGGATCCGACGCTTGTTACCTTTGAAGATTGTGCATCTTCCAGACGGTTAGGCGTCATGGTCTAGAGCATCCAAGAGGAAGTTGTGGATCGCCGAGTGACCGAGTCTGTGAAGGTTTGGAAGTCACCTGAAGACTTACCACGAGTGATTGGGCGAGGTCTGTGTGACCTTAGCTCAAGGGGAATACGGTGAGGACTAAGTGTCCTGAGCTGCGTGTTCAGGACTGGGTGTCCGGGACTGTGTGTCCTCAGGTTTAAATACCTAGCCGCCCTAACCAGACGTACAACTATCACAGCAGTTGGAACTGGTCTACCAAATCATTGTCTTCACCGAGCTAACTGGTTCCATTTCCTCAACCCTTCCATTTCCTCATTTCTGTGTTGTGTGCTTGTTCATATCTGCTTGAAGACTTTGAATGACGACTTTCTCTATTTCCTCAGCTCAATTTCTTCAGTCTGTTTGTCTTCATTCTGTTTATCCTGTGTTTACGCTTTCGGTACTCTGTGCTTGTTTTCATTTCATCATGAAGACCATGCTCATGTTCTGTTATGTTTACTTCTGAGTACTTATTCCACTACAGGTAGTTCTTCACTCAGGAATTTCCTCACCCGCAAATTCCTCAGTGAAGAATTCATAAAAATCGCCTATTCACCCCCTCTAGTCGATATAATGCACTTTCAATTGGTATCAGAGCGAGGTACTCCCTTGTTCTGTGTGATTTTGGTTTAACCGCCTGGAGTTTTGTTATGTCGATCGCAGGTATGATCAAGGTGTCTGCTGGGTGTCCTACCTTCGATGGGAAGGAGTACCCCTACTGGAAGAACAAGATGCACATGCATCTTGAGGCAATTGATAATGATCTCTGGTACGTTGTGGAGAATGGTGTTCCCTCTATCACTCCCACCATCAACGCTACTGATGTGAAGAGATTCAAGCAACTTGACTCTCAAGCGAAGAACATCATATGTGGCCATCTGAGCAAAGGGCAGTATGGCAGAGTGAGTGCTTTGGAGACAACAAAGCTTATCTGGGACAGGCTGTCCAAGGACAATGAGGGAGTCTCAACACAGCGTGACTCTTGAGTTGACGTTCTTCGCAATCTCTTCAACCGCTTCAAAAGACTCAACAATGAAAATGTTCAGCAAACCTTCGATCGCCTCACTGACATCTCAAATGAGCTTCAAGCACTTGGTGCCACTGATATCACCGATCATGAGGTGGTGAAGAAATTGCTGAGATCGCTTGATTCCTCATTTGATACATTAGCATTGATGATACAAGAACGTGGAGACTATAAGTCACTTGATCCCGCTGATATCCTCGAGAGACTAAACACTCATGAGTTCCAGCTTGATGAGAAGAGAGATCTCTATGGACCAAGTTATGGCAGATCACGGGCTCTGAAGGCCAAGGCAGTGTCTGAATCTGAAGGTGAATATTCTGGTAGCAGCCTTGGTGACCCTGAAGAACTCAGCCAGGAGCTAGCAATGCTCGTGAGGAAATTCCAGAAGTTCTCGATACGTGGTCGCTTTGGAAAATCCTCAAGAAGTGGTGGCTTGAGATCAGATTCCTCATCCCATGATTACAAGAAGAGACTCTGTCACAAATGCAAGAAACCCGGACACTACATTCAAGATTGTCCTCAGTGGGAAAAGGAATCAAAGAAGAAGAAGTACAAGGATTACAGTTCTGATGATTCAAAGAAGAAGAAGAAATCTTAAAAGTCCTCTTCATCAAAACCTTCAAGGTCCTCATCTCACAAGAAGAGCAGCTCCAAGAAGGCTCAGGCATTCATTGGCAAGGAAATGGACTCTGAGGCTGAATCTGAGGAAGAGGAGGAAGAGGAGGAATCTGAGGAGTCAGACTCAGGTGTGGCGAGCCTAGCCCTCGCTACCTCATGTCTACTACACAACCTTCTTCTTGTAGACGTTGTTGGGCCTCCAAGTGCAGAGGTTTGTAGGAAAGTAGCAAATTTCCCTCAAGTGGATGACCTCAGGTTTATCAATCCGTGGGAGGCGTAGGATGAAGATGGTCTCTGTCAAACAACCCTGCAACCAAATAACAGAGAGTCTCTTGTGTCCCCAACACACCTAATACAATGGTAAATTGTATAGGTGCACTAGTTCGGCGAAGAGATGGTGATACAAGTGAAATATGGATGGTACATATATGTTTTTGTAATATGAAAATATAAAAACAGCAAGGTAACTAATGATAAAAGTGAGCACAAATGGTATTGCAATGCTAGGAAACAAGGCCTAGGGTTCATACTTTCACTAGTGCAAGTTCTCTAAACAATAATAACATAATTGGATCACATAACTATCCCTCAACATGCAACAAAGAGTCACTCCAAAGTCACTAATAGCGGAGAACAAACGAAGAGATTATGGTAGGGTACGAAACCACCTCAAAGTTATTATTTCTGATCGATCTATTCAACAGTCTGTAGTAAAATAACATGAAGCTATTATTTCCGTTCAATCTATCCTAGAGTTCATACTAGAATAACACCTTAAGACACAAATCAATCAAGACCCTAATGTCACCTAGATACTCCAATGTCACCTCAAGTATCCGCGGGTATGATTATACGATATGCATCACACAATCTCAGATTCATCTATTCAAACCAACACAAAGTACTTCAAAGAGTGCCCCAAAGTTTCTAACGGAGAGTCAAGACGAAAAAATGTGCGCACCCCTATGCATAGGTTCATGGGCGGAACCCGCAAGTTGATCACCAAAACATACATCAAGTGAATCAATAGAATAACCCATTGTCACCACGGTTATCCCACGCAAGACAAACATCAAGTGTTCTCCAATCCTTAAAGACTCAATCCGATAAGATAACTTCAAAGGGAAAACTCAATCCATTACAAGAGAGTATAGGGGGAGAAACATCATAAGATCCAACTATAATAGCAAAGCTCGCGATACATCAAGATCGTACCACCTCAAGAACACGAGAGAGAGAGAGAGAGAGAGATCAAACACATAGCTACTGGTACATACCATGAGCCCCGAGGGAGAACTACTCCCTCCTCGTCATGGAGAGCACCGGGATGATGAATATGGCCACCGGAGAGGGATTCCCCCTCCGACAGGGTGCCGGAATGGGTCTAGATTGGTTTTTGGTGGCTACGGAGGCTTTTGGCGGCAGAACTCCCGATCTATTGTGCTCCCCGAAGTTTTTAGGGTATATGGGTATATATGGGAGGAAAAAGTACGTTGGTGGACCTCCAGGCTTTCCACGAGGCAGGGGGCGCGCCCGGGGGGTGGGCGCGCCCCCCACCCTCATGGGCAGCCCGGGACTCTTCTGGTCCAACTCCGATACTCCGTGGTCTTCTTCTGGTCCAAAAATAAGTTCCGTGAAGTTTTAGGTCAATTGGACTCCCTTTGATTTTCCTTTTCTGTGATACTCTAAAACAAGGAAAAAACAAAAAGTGGCACTGGGCTCTAGGTTAATAGGTTAGTCCCAAAAATCATATAAAATAGCATATAAATGCATATAAAACATCCAAGGTTGATAATATAATAGCATGGAACAATCAAAAATTATAGATACGTTGGAGACGTATCAACATCCCCAAGCTTAATTCCTGCTCATCCTCGAGTAGATAAATGATGAAAACAGATTTTTGATGTGGAATGCTACCTAACATATTTATCCATGTAGTTCTCTTTATTGTGGCAAGAATATTCAGATCCATAAGATTCAAGACAAAAGTTTAATATTGACATAAAAATAATAATACTTCAAGCATACTAACCAAGTAATCATGTCTTCTCAAAATAACATGGCCAAAGAAAGCTATCCCTACAAAATCATATAGTCTGGCTATGCTCTATCTTCACCACACAAAATATTTAAATCATGCACAACCCCAATGACAAGCCAAGCAATTGTTTCATACTTTTGATGTTCTCAAACTTTTTCAATCTTCACGCAATACATGAGCGTGAGCCATGGACATAGCACTATAGGTGGAATAGAATGGTGGTTGTGGAGAAGACAAAAATGAGAAGATAGTCTCACATCAACTAGGCGTATCAACGGGCTATGGAGATGCCCATCAATAGATATCAATGTGAGTGAGTAGGGATTGCCATGCAACGGATGCACTGGAGCTATAAATGTATGAGAGCTCAACAAAAGAAACTAGTGGGTGTGCATCCAACTTGCTTGCTCATGAAGACCTAGGGCATTTTGAGGAAGCACATCATTGGAATATACAAGCCAAGTTCTATAATGAAAGATTCCCACTAGTATATGAAAGTGACAACATAGGAGACTCTCTATCATGAAGAACATGGTGCTACTTTGAAGCACAAGTGTGGTAAAAGGATAGTAGCATTGCCCCTTCTCTATTTTTCTCTCATTTTTTTATTTTTTATTTTTTTATTTGGACCTTTTCTCTTTTTTATGGCCTCTTTTTTCTCTTTTTTTATTTTTTCGTCCGGAGTCTCATCCCTACTTATAGGGGAATCATAGTCTCCATCACCCTTTCCTCACTGGGACAATGCTCTAATAATGATGATCATCACACTTTTATTTGCTTACAACTCAAGAATTACAACTCGATACTTAGAACAAAATATGACTCTATATGAATGCCTCTGGCGGTGTACTGGGATGTGCAATGACTCAAGAGTGACATGTATGGAAGAATTATGAATGGTGGCTTTGCCACAAATACGATGTCAACTACATGATCATGCAAAGCAATATGACAATGATGAAGCATGTCATAATAACAGAACGGTGGAAAGTTGCATGGCAATATATCTCGGAATGGCAATGGAAATGCCATAATAGGTAGGTATGGTGGTTGTTTTGAGGAAGATATATGGTGGGTTTATGGTACCGGCGAAAGTTGCATGGTACTAGAGAGGCTAGCAATGGTGGAAGGGTGAGAGTGCGTATAATCCATGGACTCAACATTAGTCATAAAGAACTCACATACTTATTGCAAAAATCTAGAAGTTATCAAAGCAAATTATTACGCGCATGCTCCTAGGGGGATAGATTGGTAGGAAAAGACCATCGCTTGTCCCCGACCGCCACTCATAAGGAAGACAATCAATAAATAAATCATGCTCCGACTTCATCACATAACGGTTCACCATACGTGCATGCTACGGGAATCACAAACTTTAACACAAGTATTCTTTAAATTCACAACTACTCAACTAGAATAACTCTAATATTATCACCTCCATATCTCAAAACAATTAGCATGCTTCAATCTTTTCTTAGTATTCAATGCACTCAAAAGAAAGTTTCACAAATCTTGAACACCAAGCATATTATTATTAAGCAAATTAGCATGCTATTAAGAGACTCTCAAAATAATTTAAGTGAAGCATGAGAGATCAATAGTTTCTTTAAAAAAAATCCACCACCGTGCTCTTAAAATATCTAAGTGAAGCACATAGAGCAAAATTATAACGCTCGAAAGATATAAGTGAAGCACATAGAGCAAAACTACATAGCTCAAAAGATATAAGTGAAGCACATGGAGTATTCTATTAAATTTTAATTCATGTATGGCTCTCTCAAAAGGTGTGTACAGCAAGGATGATTGTGGCACACTAAAACACAAAGACACAAATAATACAAGATGCTCCAAGCAAAACACATATCATGTTGGTGAATAAAAATATAGCTCCAAGTAAATTACCGATGGAAGTGGACGAAAGAGGGGATACCTCCGGCGAGTGGCGGCGGCGGGATCGGTGGCGGTGACTCCGGCGGGCGTGCGGTTGGCGGCGGCGGCGCGACGGGGAGGCGTCGGCGTCGGGCAGCGGTGTCGCGAGGTGGCGGCGGTGGGAAGTGGCGGCGGCGCTACGGTTTCGGGGCGGGGCTGGCGGCGCTGAGGGCTTCGGGCCTCGCCCTTTAAAGGCTGGCCGGGCGGTGTCCGGGTCGGGCACGGCCCGTTAGGTCGGTGCATTTTTTAAAATAATCCTGACACAGAAAATCAAATAAAATATATACTAAAGGGAGTCCAAAAATCCTGAAATAATTTTTCACGGTCCTCTAATGATATTGCAGACAAAGTGAACATTTATTTGGGCCTCTAATGCAATTTTGAAAAACGCATATTTTTCCTAATTCAAATAAAATAGCACTAAAAGTCCAAAAGAATTATTTATTTGATTTTTAATATTTTTCCTCCAAGATTCCCTTTATTTTGGAGAAGTCATATTATCTCCTCTCTTATATTTTAATATGAAATATTTTCGGAGAGAAAAATAATTAAAAACCAAAGTGATCCTTGTTTCGATATTTGATAAAATTCAAATATGAAAAACGTGAAATCCCCAATCCTTGAGTTGCTTAGAATTTCGAGGATCGCAAAACGAGATGCAATAAAATATGATATGCATGAATGACCTATGTATAACATTCCAAATTGAAAATTTGGGATGTTACAGACCCGCGCTTGGCGCTCCCGGAGGAGCTGCCCGAGCAAACCGTTGAGTGGGGCTCCGCCAAGCTTACCGACCCCCGAGCTAAACCCGTCCTGAAGAAGATAGCTTCACACATGAAGGCAAAGCTATTGACGGGGGCAATGATTGTGAAGGAGTTCCAGGCGCAGCGTCTTGCGCCGCTCCAATCGCATTCGAAACCCTTGTGGGAGTACAAAGGCGTGGGGGACGCGATGAGGTTGCACACCGCTGGCTTGATAGGTGAGGAGCTGGACGTGGCCTTGTTCACCTTGTTTGGCTGCAACCCGGGAGACATACTCGAGGACATCGCCCTGTTGTATGGCCACGACAACAAGGACGAGCTGGTAGCGTCCATGCCCACTTTCAATGAGTGGGGGCTTGAGGCATGCGACCATTCTGATTCACCTGTAGTGCTGTCCTCGGCGACAGTGACGGCGATGAGGACTGAGGAAAGGAGGAGGACGACCTCGGGAGGGAGTCCTTACCATCACAACACTAGCTCCTCCTTGTTCTCGATGACAACAATGATGTTGACAAGTGATGTCTACTACACAACTTTATTCTTGTAGACACGTGTTGGGCCTCCAAGCGCAGAGTTTTGTAGGATAGTAGCAATTTTCGCTCAAGTGGATGACCTAAGGTTTATCAATCCGTGAGAGGTGTAGGATGAGATGGTCTCTCTCAAACAACCCTGCAACCAAATACAAGAAATCTCTTTTGTCCCCAACACACCCAATACAATGGCAAATTGCATAGGTGCACTAGTTCGGCGAAGAGATGGTGATAAAACTGTAATATTGATGGTAGAAATATATTTTTATAATCTGAATAAATAAAAAATATCAAGGTAGCAAATAGTAAACGGGCACAAAAATGGTATTTCAATGCTTACAAACAAGGCCTAGGGTCCGTACTTTCACTAGTGCAATCTCTCAACAATGCTAACATAGTTGGATCATATGATTATCCCTCAAAGTGTAACGAAGAATCACTCCAGAGTTCCTATTAGCAGAGAACAAAAGATAGGAATTGTTTGTAGGGTACTAAACACCTCAAACCTATTCTTTTCGTTCAATCTATTCAAGAGTTCGTACTAAAATAACGCAAATCTATTTTTTCCGTTTGATCTCCTAGAGTTCGTACTAGAATAACACCAAAACATATTCATATTCATAATACTCAATCCACACAAAGAACTACAAGAGTGCCCCAAGATTTCTACCGGAGAAACAAGGACAAGAATGTGCATCAACCCATATGCATAGATTACCCCAATGTCACCGCAGGAATCCGCAAGTTGAGTGCCAAAACATATATCAAGTGAATCAATACGATACCCCATTGTCACCACGAGTATTCAATTGCAAGACATATATCAAGTGTTCTCAAATCCATAAAAGTATTCAATCCGATAACCATGAAATCTCAAAGGGAAAAACTCAATTCATCACAACAAGATAGAGAGGGGAAAACACCATATGATCCGACTATATTAATGAAGCCCGCAATACATCAATATCGTGACATCTCAAGAACACGAGAGAGAGAGAGAGAGAGAGAGATTAAACACATAGCTACTGGTACAAACCCTCAGCCCCAAGGGTGGACTACTCCCTCCTCATTGTGGTGGCCGCCGGGATGATGAACATGGCCACCAGAGATGATTCCCCCCTCTGGCAGGGTGCCGGAACGGGTCTAGATTGGTTTTTGGTGGCTACGGAGCCGTGCATCAATGGAACTTTTGATCTAGGTTAACCACGAAGGGTTTCGGAATATTTGGGAATTTATAGTGCAAAGAAGGGGTACGGGAGGCCACCGAGGTGGGCACAACCCACCTGGGCGCGCCAGGGGGCGCTGGCGCGCCCTGGTGGGTTGTGCCCCCATCGGGGCATCCCCCAGGTGCAGCTCTGGCCCATTGGGTTCCTTCTGGTACAAAAAAATCTCCAAAAAGTTTCGCGGTCTTTGGACTCCATTTGATATTGATTTTCTGCGATGTGAAAAACAAAGAAAAAACAACAACTGGCACTGGGCACTGGGTCAACAGGTTAGTCCCAAAAAATGATATAAAGTTGCTATAAAATGATTGTAAATCATCCAAGAATGATAATATAACGACATGAATACTTCATAAATTATAGATACGTTGGAGACGTATCAGCATCCCCAAGCTTAATTCCTACTCATCCTCGAGTAGGTAAATGATAAAAGAAATAATTTATGAAGTGTGAATGCTAGCAAAGGGCACAAGTTTGATCAATGATAATTTCAATCACTTTCCCTAGCATCATAACAACAATTCTTTCTTATGAAACTTCTCATGTTATAGTGGCAACGAATTCACATGTTAAGGTTAAAACAATGAATTCTCTTGAAACCCAACAATCTATGTTCTCAGTGAGCAAGCAATTGCAATTCAACTTATTCAACAGAGTTTAAGTAAGAGATCCACATACTCAACCATCATATAGTCTTCTATGATTGCTAACACTCACTGCATACACATGAGCAAAACGTTTCAACCGAACACATAGAAAGATAGGTGCTTATTGTTTTGCCTCCCAACGTATTCACCTCGAGGGTGATGTCAACAATAATAATTCATGCTACCCATATTTAACTCGACATATGTGCCTAGATCTTTCCTCACCACATGATGCTTACAGAAAGAGAAAATAAAAAAGAATAGAGAGGAATACTTTGACTCTTTGCATAAAAGTAAATACATAAAAGTAAAAGATAGGCCCTTCGTAGAGGGAAGTAGGGTTTGTAGAGGTGCCAGAGCTCAAAGCGAAAAACATAGAGATAAAAACATTTTGGGAGGTGTATCCATCCCACTAACGAAAATGACTTAGAGTTCCATGCTAGATATATCATAGGTGGTTCCCAAACAGAAAACAAAGTTTATTCCTTTTTCCACCATACTTTCACTTTCCATGGCTAACCGTATCCACGGGTGCCCTCCATACCAACACTTTCCAAGGAATTTATTATTTGACAACATAAAGTAAATTCATTTTTCATTTCGGGACTGGGCATCCCTAATACATTTGCCTTACTCTCGTGCAATGACAAGTGAATAAACACTCATCGTGAAAATAACACATCTAGCATGGAAAATATTGGCCACCCCTCACCGCCTCGCGAGTGGTATGAGCACACAAAAGAGAAATTTATTTTGAATATTAGAGATGGCACATACAAATTTTCTTAGAACGGCAAAAGAATACCGCATATATGTAGATATAGTGGAATCTTGAAAATAAGATTTGGGTTTAAGGGTTTTTGGATGCACAAGTAGTATCTCTACTTGGTGCGGAATTTTTGGCTAGCAAAGATGGGGGGCAAGCACCACATGTTGAAGGATCTATGACAATATAACTTCTATTTGAATATGAACAAACATAAACCATTACGTTGTCTTCCTTGTCCAACGTCAACAATTTTGGCATATAATAATTTGATGGGGGCTCACAATCACAAAATATTTCCAGGATAGTGTATTTATATGTGAAAGTTCTCTTCGTTATACTAATTATTCATGAATTCCTTGTATGACCAATATTGCCTCAAAAGATTTCACTTTCTAAACCCAATGTGAAGCTACCGGTAGGCATGATATGATTTCAACTTCATGGCATTCAATTTATTCAACAATTTACTCATAGGATATAAGTGAAGCACAAGAGTAAATGACATAGAAACGAGCTTCGTTGATGGGATGTGAATGCCGCTTACTTAGCCTCATTGGAAATTATTTGAGGACTCTATTTTATTTAAAAACTTTCAGATCTAAGTACTTTATCAAAACATCAAGCAAAACAAAATAAAATGACATTCCAAGAATAGCACACATCATGTGAAGAAGCAAAAACTTAGGCTCAACCGATACTAACCGATAATTGTTGAAGAAGAAAGGTGGGATCCCTACCGGGGCAGCTTAGATGCTTGAGACTTCTTGAATATTATCTTGGGATGCCTTGGGCATCACCAAAGCTTGAGCTCTTGTGTCTCCTTAATTCCTCTCATATCGTGGCTTTCCTAAATCTCAAAAACTTCATCCACACAAAACTCAACAAGAACTCGTGAGATAAGTTAGTATAAACCAATGCAAAAACCTTATCATTCTCTACTGTAGAAAATCAGTAAAATTATTATTCAACATTGCATACTAAATGCCTCTGCATATTTAATACCCCTATCCTCAAATAGAATCATTAAACAAGCAAACATATGTAAACAATGCAAACATAACAGCAATCTGTCAAAACAGTACATTCTATAAAGAATGCAAGAGTATCAATACTTATTCAACTCCTAAAATTATGAAAATTTACCACACTATAAAATTTATCAGAGCTCATTCTGCAAAAAGTTTTAACATTTTATCGCATTCTGACTTTTCTAGGGAATTTTTGCAACAGCAGTAAACTTTCTGTTTTCAAACAACAACATGTATACTTGCAAAATAGGCATGATAAACGCTATCATTGCCACTTTTATTGAAATAAAAGGTGCAAAAAATTATTATAAATAATAGCAAGCAAATACTAACAAAATAAATTGATGCTCCAAGCAAAACTCATATCACATGACGAATGAAAACATAGCTCCAAGTGAGTTTACCGATAATGTTGGAGACGAAAGAGGGGATGCCTTCCGGGGCATCCCCAAGCTTAGTTGCTTGGGTCTTCCTTGAATATTTCCTTGGAGGTTCCTTGGGCATCCTCAAGCTTAGGTTCTTGTCACTCCTTATTCTCCTCATATCGATATCTCACCCAAAACTTGAAAACTTCAATCACACAAAACTTAATGGTACTTTGTGAGATAGGTTAGTATGATAAAGAGAAAACCATTCCACTTTTGGTACTTTCAAAGAAAAGATTCATAATTGTTTCCACACAATGTATACTGTAGTATATCATTTCCACAATTTATATTGAGCAATATAAGCCATAGAAACTAGGAAACAAGCAAACTATGCATTGAAAACAGAATCTGTCAAAAACAGAACAGTCTGAAGTAATCTGTGCTCAAACCATACTTCTGCTACTCCAAAAATTCTGAAAAATTAGGAAAACTTGATTAATTTGTCTATTATTATTCTGCAAAAAGAATCAGCATTTTATCACGCTTCTGTTAAAAATGAGAATTGTTTTCCTGAGCGCAAAAGTTTCTCTTTTTCAGCAAGATCAAAGTAACTATCACCCAACAAGATCCAAAAGGCTTTACTTGGCACTTTATTGAAATCAAAAGCAATAAAACATGATTAATACAGTAGCATAATCATGTGAACACACAAAAACAGTAGGTAAAAGTGTGGGTTGTCTCCCAACAAGCGCTTTTCTTTAATGCCTTTTAGCTAGGCATGATGATTTCAATGATGCTCGCATAAAAGATAAGAATTGAAACATGAAGAGAGCATCATGAAGCATATGAAAAGCACATTTAAGTCTAACCCACTTCCTATGCATAGGTATTTTGTGAGGAAACAATTTATGGTAACAAGAATCAACTAGCATAGGAAGGCAAAACAAGCATAACTTCAAGATTTTCAACATAAAGAGAGGGAACTTGATATTAGTGCAATTCCTACAAGCATATGTTCCTCCCTCATAATAATTTTCAGTAACATCATGAATGAATTCAACAATATAGCTATCACATAAATCATTCTTTTCATGATGCATAAGCATAGAAATTTCCTCACACTCCACATAAGCAAATTTATTCTCCTGAATAGTAGTGGGAGCAAACTCAACAAAATAACTATCATGGGATTGAAAATTAAAATCATGATGAAAAGTTTCATGGTTATCATTATTCAATATAGAATACATGTCATCACCATAATCATCATAGATAGCAACTTTGTTGTCATAATCAATTGCAACCTCTTACAAAATAGTGGATTCATCATCAAATAAAGTCATGACACCTCCGAATCCACTTTCATCAATATAATCATCATAAATAGGAGGTGCGCAATCATCATAATAAATTTTCTCATCAAAACTTGGGGGACTAAAAATATCATATTCATCAAACATAGCATCCCCAAGCTTGTGGCTTTGCATATCATTAGCATCATGGATATTCAAATAGTTCATACTAACAACATTGCAATCATGCTCATAATTCAGATATTTTATGCCAAACATTTTATTGACTTTTTCTTCTAAAAATTGAGCACAATTTTCCGAACCATCATTTTCAAGAAAGATATGATAAAGATGATCAATAATATGATGCAACCTCAATTCCATTTTTTATGTAGTTTTCTTTTATAAACCAAACTAGTGATAAACAAGAAACTAAAAGATTCAATTGCAAGATCTAAAGATATACCTTCAAGCACTCACCTCCCCGGCAACGGCGCTAGAAAATAGCTTGATGTCTACTACGCAACTTTATTCTTGTAGACACGTGTTGGGCCTCCAAGCGCAGAGTTTTGTAGGACAGTAGCAATTTTCCCACAAGTGGATGACCTAAGGTTTATCAATCTGTGAGAGGTGTAGGATGAAGATGGTCTCTCTCAAACGACCCTGCAACCAAATACAAGAAATCTCTTGTGTCCCCAACACACCCAATACAATGGCAAATTGTATAGGTGCACTAGTTCGGTGAAGAGATGGTGATAAAAGTGTAATATTGATGGTAGAAATATATTTTTATAATCTGAATAAATAAAAACAGCAAGGTAGAAAATAGTAAACGGGCACAAAAACGGTATTTCAATGCTTAAAAACAAGTCCTAGGGTCCGTATTTTCGCTAGTGCAATCACTCAACAATGCTAACATTGTTGGATCATATGATTATCCCTCAAAGTGTAATGAAGAATCACTCCCGAGTTCCTATTAGCGGAGAACAAAAGATAGGAATTGTTTGTACGGTACTAAACCACCTCAAAGCTATTCTTTCAGTTCGATCTATTCAAGAGTTTGTACTAAAATAACGCAAAACTATTTTTCCATTCGATCTATCCTAGAGATCGTACTAGAATAACACCAAAGCATATTCATATTCATAATACTCAATCCACACAAAGAACTACAAGAGTGCCCCAAGATTTCTACCGAAGAAACAAGGACAAGAACGTGCATCAACCCCTATGCATAGATTACCCCAATGTCACCGCGGGAATCCGCAAGTTGAGTGTCAAAACATATATCAAGTGAATCAATAGATACCCCATTGTCACCACGAGTATTCAATTGCAAGAGATACATCAAGTGTTCTCAAATTCATAAAAGTATTCAATCATATAACCACGAAATCTCAAAGGGAAAAACTCAATTCATCACAACAAGATAGAGAGGGGAAAACACCATATGATCCGACTATATTAACAAAGCCTGCGATACATCAAGATCGTGACATAGCCCCAAGGGTGAACTACTCCCTCCTCATCGTGGTGGCCGCCGGGATGATGAAGATGGCCACCGGAGATGATTCCCCCCTCCAGCAGGGTGCCAGAACGGGTCTAGATTGGTTTTCGGTGGCTACGGAGCCCTGCGGCAGTGGAACTTCTGATCTAGGTTAACCCCGAAGGGTTTCAGAATATTTGGTAATTTATAGTGCAAAGATGGGGTACGGGAGGCCACCATGGTGGGCACAACCCACCTAGGCGTGTTAGGGGGCCCTGGCGCGCCCTGGTGGGTTGTGCCCCCTCGGGGCACCCCCAGGTGTAGCTCTGGCCCATTGGGTTCCTTCTCGTCCAAAAAAATCTCCAAAAAGTTTCGTGGTGTTTGGACTCCGTTTGATATTGATTTTCTGCGATGTAAAAAACTAGCGAAAAACAACAACTGGCACTGGGCACTGTGTCAATAAGTTAGTCCCCAAAAATGATATAAAGTTGCTATAAAATGATTGTAAAACATCCAAGAGTTATAATATAATGGCATGCATACTTCATAAATTATAGATACGTTGGAGACGTATCAACAAGCACCCGGTCACGGATTCCCCACGCCCCGCCAGGGCATCCAGGAGGGCATATGATACGTCTCCAATGTATCTATAATTTTTGATTGTTCCATGCTATTATATTATCTGTTTTGGATGTATTACATGCATTAATGTGCTATTTTATATGATTTTTGGGACTAACCCATTAACCTAGAGCCCAGTGCGAGTTTATGTTTTTTCCTTGTTTAAGAGTTTCACAGAAAAGGAATACCAAACGGAGTCCAAACGGAATAAAACTTCTGCGATGATTTTTCTTGGATCACAAGACACCCAGGAGACTTGGAGTGCAAGTCAGAAGAGCCACGAGACGACCACAAGGGTGGAGGGCGTGTGATATGTCTCCATCGTATCTATAATTTTTGATTGTTCCATGCTATTATATTATCTGTTTTGGATGTTATTGGGCTTATTTATACACTTTTATATTATTTTTGGGACTAACCTACTTACCCAAGGACCAGTGCAAATTGCTGTTTTTTTGCCTATTTCAGTGTTTCGTAGAAAAGGAATATCAAACGGAATCCAAACGGAATGAAACCTTCAGGGGAGTTATTTTTGGAACAAACGTGATCCAGAGGACTTGGAGTGGATGTCAAGAAATCAACGAGGAGGCCACATGCAGGGAGGCGCGCCTGCCCCCTGGGCGCGTCCCCCACCCTTATGGGCCCCTCGTGGCTCCACCGACCTACTTCTTCCTCCTATATATGTCCATATACCCTGAAAACATCCGGGAGCACCACGAAACCCTATTTCCACTGCCGCAACCTTCTATACCCAAGAGATCCCATCTTGGGGCCTTTTCCGGAGCTTCGCTGGGAGGGGGAATCGATCACGGAGGGCTTCTACATCAACACCATAGGCTCTCCGATGATTTGTGAGTAGTTTACAACAGACCTTCGGGTCCATATTTATTAGCTAGATGGCTTCTTCTCTCTCTTTGTATCTCAATACAATGTTCTCCTCGATCTTCTTGGAGATCTATTTGATGTAACTCTTTTTGAGGTGTGTTTGACGAGATCCGATGAATTTGTGGGTTTATGATCAAGTTTATATATGAACAATATTTGATTCTTCTCTGAAATCTTTTATGTATGATTGGTTATCTATGCAAGTCTCTTCGAATTATCAGTTTGGTTTGGCCTACTAGATTGATCGTTCTTGTAATGGGAGAAGTGCTTAGCTTTGGGTTCAATCTTGCGGTGTCCTTTCCTAGTGACAGCAGGGGCAGCAAGGCACATATTGTATTGTTGCCATCGAGGATAAAAATATGGGGTTTATATCATATTGCTTGAGTTTATCCCTCTACATCATGCCATCTTGCCTAATGCGTTACTCTGCTCTTATGAACTTAATACTCTAGATGCATGCTGGATAGCGGTCGATGTGTGGAGTAATAGTAGTAGATGGAGAATCGTTTCGGTCTACTTGTCGCGGACGTGATGCCTATATACATGATCATGCCTAGATATTCTCATAATTATGCAGTTTTCTATCAATTGCTCGATAGTAATTTGTTCACCCACCGTAATAATTATGCTATCTTGAGAGAAGTTACTAGTGAAACCTATGGCCCCTGGGTCTATTCTCCATTATATTAATCTCTCGTCAACTAGCTATTTCTGGTGCCGTTTATTTTGCAATCTTTATATTCCAATCTATATCATAAAAATACCAAAAATATTTATCTTATTATTATCTCTATTAGATCTCACTCTCGTAAGTGACCGTGAAGGGATTGACAACCCCTTTATCGCGTTGGTTGTGAGGTTCTTATTTGTTTGTGCAGGTACAAGGGACTTGCGTGTAGTCTCCTACTGGATTGATACCTTGGTTCTCAAAAACTGAGGGAAATACTTACGCTACTTTGCTGCATCACCCTTTCCTCTTCAAGGGAAAACCAACACAGTGCTCAAGAGGTAGCAAGAAGGATTTTTGGCGCTGTTGCCGGGGAGATCTACTCACAAGTCAATACATACGAAGTACCTATCACAAACACTTATCCCTCGCATTACATTATTTGCCATTTTCCTCTCGGTTTTCTCTACCCCACTTCATCCTTGCCGTTTTATTCACCCTCTTTTCTGTTCGCCTATTTTTCGCTTGCTTCTTGTGTTGCCGTGTGTCGTTATGGCTAATTCTCCTATCATTGTTAGTACTTTCGAGCATGAAGTTCTCAATTTTAAACAAAGGGAGGGAGAAAATTTAAAAGATGCTTGGTATAGAATTTGCAATGCTCAGAACAGATCTACCAGGAAGCTATCCACTTCTGTTATTCTTCGCAATTTTTATGTATGCATCACCCCATGGAACAGATGTATTCTTGATACCATTACCGGAGGGAATTTCTTGGGTAGCCATATTTTTTATTCTTATAATGCTATGATAGATTTGTTTGGCCCACCACCTCTCTTGGTTAATGGAATTATTTTAACTTTGGAACATGTGATTCAAAGGCTTGAAATTATCGAAAATAAAGTTGCCTCTGTGGAGTTGATTGAAAATTTGGATAAAAAGATCCACAACCAAATCACTCAATATGGATCTAAGGTAGGAGCTACTCTGAATTTTTTTAAGGAAAAAGAACCTATAGTTAACGAAAGAATAGATCTAGATTCCACACGAATTGGTAAACTTGAGGATATTATTACTAATTTAGGATCTGCCTTTTCATCCGTTAAAAATACTCCAAATCCTCCTACTACCAAGGTTGCCAAATTTATGTATGTTCCTAAAAATAAGGGTGAAACTTCTAGTATGGAAATTGCGGATCTCAAATCTATAAGTGTTCACCCCAACTTCTTCAATATCATTAAAGAACCTTTTTCTACAAATGAATTTCTTGATTTATTGCCTAGGAGTTTGATCATTAATAAAAAGAAGGAAACTCCCAAGGGTTATAAGTGTTCTATTGAATAATTGCATACCAAAGATGATAATACTTAGATCTATTCTTGCTTTTATGCCTAGCTAGGGGCGCTAAACGATAGCGCTTGTTGTGAGGCAACCCAATTTTTATTTTTGTTTCTTGATTTTTGGTTATGTTTAGTAATAAATAATTAATCTAGCCTCTGTTTAGATGTGGTTTTATGGTTTTAATTAGTGTTTGTTCCAAGTAGAACCTTTGGGAAGACTTTGGGAAAGTCTTTGTGATCTTGCTGTAAAAAACAGAAACTTTAGCGCTCACGAGATTTGCAGCCATTTTTGACTGGAGAGTGATATTAGGTTGATTCTTTTTGCAGATGATTAATAGATAAATTCCCAACGTCCAGAAATTTATTTTAGAATTTTTGGGGTTACAGAATTATTAGAAACCTACATATTACTATAGACTGTTCTGTTTTTGACAGATTCTATTTTTCGTGTGTTGTTTGCTTATTTTGATAAATCTATGGCTAGTATCGGAGGTTATGAACCATACAGAATTTGGAATGCAGTAGGTTGAACACCAATATAAATAAAGAATGAGTTCATTACAGTACCTTAAGTGGTGGTTTGTTTTCTTATACTAGCGGAGCTCATGAGATTTTCTGTTTAAGTTTTGTGTTGTGAAGTCTTCAAGTTTTGGGTAAAGATTTGATGGATTATGGAATAAGGAGTGGCAAGCGCCTAAGCTTGGGGATGCCCAAGGCACCCCAAGGTAAAATTCAAGGACAACCAAAAGCCTAAGCTTGGGGATGCCCCATAAGGCATCCCCTCTTTCGTCTTCTTCTATCGGTAACTTTACTTGACGCTATATTCTTATTCACCACATGATATGTGTTTTGCTTGGAGCGTCTTGTATGATTTGAGTCTTTGCTTTTTAGTTTACCACAATAATCCTTGCTGTACACACCTTTTGGGAGAGACACACATGAATTGGAATTTATTAGAATACTCTATGTGCTTCACTTATATCTTTTGAGCTTGATAATTTTGCTCTAGCGCTTCACTTATATCTTTTAGAGCACGGTGGTGGTTTTATTTTATATAAATTATTGATATCTCATGCTTCACTTATATTATTTTGAGAGTCCTTTAGAACAGCATGGTAATTTGCTTTGGTTATGAAATTAGTCCTAATATGATAGGCATCCAAGATGGGTATAATAAAAACTATCATAAAAAGTGCATTGAATACTATGAGAAGTTTGATGCTTGATGATTGTTTTGAGATATGAAGATGGTGATATTAGAGTCATGCTAGTTGAGTAGTTATGAATTTGAGAAATGCTTGTTCTAAAGTTTGTGATTCCCGTAGCATGCACGTATGGTGAACCGTTATGTGATGAAGTCAGAGCATGATTTATTTATTTATTGTCTTCCTTATGAGTGGCGGTCGGGGACGAGCGATGGTTTTTCCTACCAATCTATCCCCATAGGAGCATGCGCATAGTACTTTGTTTTGATAACTAATAAATTTTTGCAATAAGTATGTGAGTTCTTTATGACTAATGTTGAGTCCATGGATTATACGCACTCTCACCCTTCCACCATTGCTAGCCTCTCTAGTACCGCGCAGCTTTCGCCGGTACCATAAACCCACCATATACCTTCCCCAAAACAGCCACCATACCTACCCATTATGGCATTTCCATAGCCATTCCAAGATATATTGCCATGCAACTTTCCACCCTTTCGTTATTATGACATGCTTCATCATTGTCATATTGCTTTGCATGATCATGTAGTTGACATCGTTTTTGTGGCAAAGCCACCATTCATAATTCTTTCATACATGTCACTCATGAGTCATTGCACATCCCGGTACACCGCCGGATGCATTCACATAGAGTCATATTTTGTTCTAAGAATTGAGTTGTAAGTAAATAAAGTGTGATGATCATTATTATTAGAGCATTGTCCCATGTGAGGAAAGGATGATGGAGACTATGATTCCCCCACAAGTCGGGATGAGACTCCGGACGAAAAATGAAGAAGAAAAAAGGAGGCCACAAAATAGAGAAACGGCCTAAATAAAAAAAGAAAAAGAAAAAAAAGAGAAAAAGAGAGAAGGGACAATGTTACTATCCTTTTACCACACTTGTGCTTCAAAGTAGCACCATGATCTTCATGATAGAGAGTCTCCTATGTTATCACTTTCATATACTAGTGGGAATTTTACGTTATAGAACTTGGCTTGTATATTCCAATGATGGGCTTCCTCAAAATGCCCTAGGTATTTGTGAGCAAGCGAGTTGTATGCACACCCACTTGGTTTCTTTTTGAGCTTTCATACACTTATAGCTCTAGTGCATCCGTTGCATGGCAATCCCTACTCGCTCACATTGATATCTATTGATGGGCATCTCCATAGCCCGTTGATACGCCTAGTTGATGCGAGACTATCTTCTCCTTTTCATCTTCTCCACAACCACCATTCTTTTCCACCTATAGTGCTATGTCCATGGCTCACGCTCATGTATTGCGTGAAGATTGAAAAAGTTTGAGAACATCAAAAGTATGAAACAATTGCTTGGCTTGTCATCGGGGTTGTGCATGATTTAAATATTTTGTGTGGTGAAGATAGAGCATAGCCAGACTATATGATTTTGTAGAGATAACTTTCTTTGGCCTTGTTATTTTGAGAAGACATAATTGCTTTGTTAGTATGCTTGAAATATTATTATTTTTATGTCAATATTAAACTTTTGTCTTGAATCTTTCGGATCTGAACATTCATGCCACAATAAAGAAAATTACATTGAGAATTATGCTAGGTAGCATTCCACATCCAAAATTCTGTTTTTATCATTTACCTACTTGAGGACGAGCAGGAATTAAGCTTGGGGATGCTTGATACGTCTCCAACGTATCTCTAATTTTTGATTGTTCCATGCTATTATATTATCTGTTTTGGATGTTAATGGGCTTATTCATACACTTTTCTATTATTTTTGGGACTAACCTACTAACCCAAGGCCCAGTGCAAATTGCTGTTTTTTTTGCCTATTTCAGTGTTTCACAGAAAACGAATATCAAACAGAATCCAAACGGAATGAAACCTTCGGGAGAGTTATTTTCGGAGCAAACATGATCCAGAGGACTTGGAGTGGACGTCAAGAAATCAACAAGGAGGCCACGAGGCAGGGAGGAGCGCCTGCCCCCTGGGTGCGCCCCCACCCTCGTGGCTCCACCGACCTACTTCTTCCTCCTATATATGTCCATTTACCCCGAAAACATCCGGGAGCACCACGAAACCCTATTTCCACCGCCGCAACCTTCAGTACCTAAGAGATCCCATCTTGGGGCCTTTTCCGGAGCTCCGCCGGGAGGGGGAATCAATCACGGAGAGCTTCTACATCAATACCATAGCCTCTCCAATGATGTGTGAGTAGATTACCACAGACCTTCAGGTCCATAGTTATTAGCTAGATTGCTTCTTCTCTCTCTTTGGATCTCAATACAATGTTCTCCTCGATCTTCTTGGAGATCTATTTGATATAACTCTTTTTGTGGTGTATTTGTCAAGATTCGATGAATTGTGGGTTTATGATCAATTTTATCTATGAACAATATTTGATTCTTCTCTGAAATCTTTTATGTATGATTGGTTATCTATGCAAGTCTCTTCGAATTATCAGTTTGGTTTGGCCTACTAGATTGATCGTTCTTGTAATGGGAGAAGTGCTTAGCTTTGGGTTCAATCTTGAGGTGTCCTTTCCCAGTGACAGCAGGGGCAGCAAGGCACATATTGTATTGTTGCCATCGAGGATAAAAAGATGGGGTTTATATCATATTGCTTGAGTTTATCCCTCTACATTATGTCATCTTTCCTAATGCGTTACTCTGCTCTTCTGAACTTAATACTCTAGATGCATGCTAGATAGCGGTAGATGTGTGGAGTAATAGTAGTAGATGCAGAATCGTTTCGGTCTACTTGTCGCAGACGTGATGCCTATATACATGATCATGCCTAGATATTCTCATAATTATGCACTTTCCTATCAATTTCTCGACAGTAATTTGTTCACCCACTGTAATACTTATGCTATCTTGAGGGAAGCCACTAGTGAAACCTATGGCCCCCGGGTCTATTCTCCATTATATTAATCTCCCGTCAACTAGCTATTTCTGGCGCCGTTTATTTTGCAATCTTTATATTCCAATCTATATCATAAAAATACCAAAAATATTTATCTTATTATTATCTCTATCAGATCTCACTCTCGTAAGTGACCGTGAAGGGATTGACAACCCCTTTATCGCATTGGTTGCGAGGTTCTTATTTGTTTGTGCAGGTATGAGGGACTTGCGTGTAGTCTCCTAGTAGATTGATACCTTGGTTCTCAAAAACTGAGGGAAAGACCTACGTTACTTTGCTGCATAACCCTTTCCTCTTCAAGGGAAAACCAACGCAGTGCTCAAGAGGTAGCAGCGCGCCCCAACCTTGTGGGCCCCTCGATGACCAACTGACTTAGATCTTCCTCCTATATATACTCATATACCCCAAAAACTTCCTGGGGAACCACGAAACCACTTTTCCACCGCCGCAACATTCTGTTCCCGTGAGATCCCATCTAGGGGCCTTTTCCGGCATCCTATCGGAGGGGGATTCGATCACGAAGGGCTTCTACATCAACACCATTGCCTCTCCGATGAAGCGTGAGTAGTTTACCACAGACCTACGCGTCCATAGCTAGTAGCTAGATGGCTTTTTCTCTCTCTTTGATTCTCAATACAAAGTTCTCCTCGATGTTCTTGGAGAGATATTCGATGTAATACTCTTTTGTGGTGTGTTTGCCAAGATCCGATGAATTGTGTATTTATGATCAGCTTATCTATGAATATTATTTGAATCTCTCTGAATTCTTATATGCATGATTTGATATGTTTGCAAGTCTCTTCGAACTATCAATTTGGTTTGGCCAACTAGATTGGTATTTCTTGCAATGGGAGAAGTGCTTAGCTTTGGGTTCAATCTTGTGGTCCTCGATCCTAGTGACAGAAGGGGAAACGACACGTATTGTATTGTTGCCATCGAGGATAAAAAGATGGGGTTTTCATCATATTGCTTGAGCTAATTCCTCTACATCATGTCATCTTGCTTAAAGCGTTACTATGTTCTTATGAACTTAATACTCTAGATGCATGCTGGATAGCGGTCGATGTGTGGAGTAATAGTAGTAGATGCAGAATTGTTTCAGTCTACTTGACACGAACGTGATGCCTATGTTCATGGTCATTGCCTTAGATATCGTCATAACTTTGCGCTTTTCTATCAATTACTCGGCAGTAATTTGTTCACCCACCTTAATAATTTCTATCTTGAGAGAAGCCTCGAGTGAAACCTATGGTCCCCGGGTATATTTTCCATCTTATAAGTTTCCGATCTACAATTCTAGTTTCCTATTTACTTTCTTTGCAATCTTTTACTTTCTGTTCTGTAAACCAAAAATACCAAAAATACCGTTTATCCATCTCTATCAGATCTCACGTTGCAAATAACCGTGAAGGGATTGACAAACCCTTCATCGCATTGGGTGCAAGTTGGTGTTTGTTTGTGCAGGTATTCGGTGGCTTGTCGCGTTGTCTCCTACTGGATTGATACCTTGGTTCTCAAAACTAAGGGAAATACTTACTCTACTTTGCTGCATCACCCTTTCCTCTTCAAGGGAAAAACCAACACAAGCTCAAGAGGTAGCATGAAGGATTCTAGCGCCGTTGCCGGGGAGATCTACACCAAGCCGAGACATACCAAGTACCCATCATAAACTCTTATCCCTCGCATTACATTATTCGCCATTCGCCTCTCGTTTTCCTCTCCCCCACTTCTAAAACGATTTTCGAAAAGTTTCGCCTTTTTGTCGCCCCTCTTTCATTCGTTTGGCTTTTGTGCTTATCTTGCTTCTATGGCTAGTCCTCCTATCCTTGTTAGCACTCGCAATAATGAGGTTCTCAATTCTAAACAAAGGTAAGGAGAGAATTTAAAAGATGTGTGGTATAGAATTTGCAATGCTCAAAATAGATCTACTCAAAAGCAATCTACTTCCGTTCTTCTTCGCAATTTTTACGTAGGCATTACTCCTTGGAATAGATATGTTCTAGATACCATTACTGGGGGAAATTTCTTGGGGAGCCATACTTCCGATTCTTACAATGGCATGATAGATTTGCTAGGCCCACCACCTCTTTTGGTTAATGGAACCATTTTAACCTTGGAAGATGTAATGCAAAGATTGGATATTATTGATAAAAAAATTGCTACCATAGAGTTGATTGAAAATTTGGACAAAAAATTCATAATCAGATTACTCAATATGGATCTAAGGTAGGAGTTACTTTAAAGAATCTTAGGGAAAAGGAACCAATAGTTAACGAAAAGATAGATCAAGATTCTACTAGAATTGACAAGCTAGAAGATATTATTACCAATTTGGGTTCCGCTTTTTCCTCCGTTAAAACTACTCAAAATCTTCCTCCTACTAAGATTGCCAAGTTTACTTATGTTCCTAAGAATAAGGGTGAATCTTCTAGTAAAGAAAATGAAGATCTCAAATTAATTAGTATTCACCCCAATTTTCTCGATATTTTTAGGGAACCTATTGTCATGAATGAATCTCTTGATTTCTTGCCTAGGGTTTGATCATTTATAAAACTAAAGAATCTCCTAAAATTCATAAGTGTGTGATTAGAGAATTGCATGCCAAAGATGATAACACTTAGATCTATTCGTGTTTTATGCCTAGCTAAGGGCGTTAAACAATAACGCTTGTTGGGAGGCAACCCAATTTTATTTTTGTTTTTGATTTTTAGGTTCTGCTTTGCAATAAATATTTCATCTAGCCTCTAGTTAGATGTGGTTTTGTGTTTTAATTAGTGTTTGTGCCAAGTAAGACCTATGGGATAGCCTACGGTGATAGTTGATTTGATCTTGCTGAAAAACAGAAACTTTTGCGCTCACGAAAACAATTATCCTTTTTAACAAGAAAGTGATAAAATACTGATTTGTTTTGCAGAAGATTTATAAACAAATTGCCTAGGACTTCCTATTTTCTCAGGATTTTTAGAGTTACAGAAGTATTCAAAATATTCAGATTTCTACAGACTGTTCTATTTTTGACATATTCTGCTTTCCGCATGTTGTTTGCTTATTTTGATACATCTATGGCTTGTATCGGGGGGTATGAACAATGGAAAAGTTGGAATACAGTAGATATTACACTAATATAAATAAATAATGAGTTCACAACAGTACTAAAAGTGGTGATTTATTTTCTTATACTAACGGAGCTTACGAGATTTTCTGTTGAAGTTTTGTGTTATGAAATTTTCAAGTTTTGGGTAAGGATTTGATGGACTATGGAATAAGGAGTGTCAAGAGCCTAAGCTTGGGTATGCCCAAGTCACCCCAAGGTAATATTCAAGGAGGCCAAAGAGCCTAAGCTTGGGGATGCCCCGAGAAGGCATCCCCTCTTTCGTCTTCATCTATTGGTAACTTTACTTGAGGCTATATTTTTATTCACCACATGATATGTGTTTTGCTTGGAGCGTTGAGGGAGTCCTGGATTAGGGGGTATCCGGACAGCCGGACTATATCCTTTGTCCGGACTATTGGACTATGAAGATACAAGATTGAAGACTTCATCCCGTGTCCAGATGCGACTCTCCTGGTGTGGAAGGCACGCTTGGCAGTACGGATATGTAGATTTCCTTCCTTGTAACCGACTTTGTGTAACCCTAGCCCCTCCGGTGTCTATATAAACCGGAGGGTTTAGTCCATAGGACTAACAACAACAATCATACCATAGGCTAGCTTCTAGGGTTTAGCCTCTTCGATCTCGTGGTAGATCAACTCTTGTACTACTCATATTATCAAGAACAATCAAGCAGGACATAGGGTATTACCTCCATCAAGAGGGCCCGAACCTGGGTAAAACATCGTGTCCCCTGCCTCCTGTTACCATCCGCCTAGACACACAGTTCGGGACCCCCTACCCGAGATCCGCCGGTTTTGACACCGACATTGGTGCTTTCATTGAGAGTTCCTCTGTGTCGTCAACGTTAGGCTGGATGGCTCCTTCAATCATCGATAGCGATGCAGTCCGGGGTGAGACTTTTCTCCTCGGACAGATCTTTGTATCCGGCGGCTCCGCACTGCGGGCCAACTCGTTTGGCCATCTGGAGAAGATCGAGAGTTACGCCCCTGGCCACTAGGTCAGGTTTGGAAGCTTAAACTACACGGCCGACATCCATGGAGACTTGATCTTCGACGGATTCGAGCCCCTGCCGAGTGCGCCGCACGATCACGATGAGCATGATTTAGCTCTGCCATCGGACAGTGTTCAGGAGACCGCACCGGCAACCTCTCCGACCCTCAATTCGGAGCCAATTGCGCCATCCATTGACGGGTGGATAGACCCCGCCACGGAGGTCGCATTCTCAGCGGCGATCGAGCCGAGTATCGACCTTACCCTTCACTGGAGCCGTGACGCTAAACTGCCAGATTCTTCCCCGGCCACGGACTCCGAACCGCCTGCGCCCATGTCCATCGAATCCGACTGGGCGCCGATCATGGAGTTCACCTCCGCAGGTATCTTTCAGCACTCACCCTTCGGTGACATACTGAACTCATTAAGGACTCTCTCCTTGTCAGGAGAGTCCTGGCTGAACTATGTCCGGCAGGATTGGGATGCGGCTGACGAAGAAATTCGCCGCCCACCCACCACCCACTTAGTAGCCACTGTCGATGATTTGACCGACATGCTCGACTTCGACTCCGAAGACGTCGATGGTATGGACGACGATGCAGGAGATGAACAGGAGCCACTGCCCACAGGGCACTGGATGCCCACTTCATCATATGATGTATACATGGTGTACACACCCAAAGAAAATGACGACGAGGAACGGAAGGACGCACCGAAGGATCGATCCCTCGAGAAGCAGTCAAAGCGGCGGCGTAAGCGCTGCTCCAAATCCCGCCTCAGCAGAAACAGCGATCATATAGACCCAGCGATAGAGCAGGGTGAGCCAGCGGACGACAAACACGGCATTGAACCACTGTCCGATCACGGCAACACGGAGAATCAAACTGAACAACCCGACTCCGGCGAAGATAACAGTCCGGATGACATCACACCGGACAGGCACCCAGAGCAACAGAATACCCATCAAAGGCTTGTTGCCACTGCGAGGAGTCTGAAAAAGCAGAAGCAAAGGCTCATGGCTGCACAAGACACACTAAGAATTAGATGGAGTGAAGTACTCAACACTGCAGCAAAGTACGGAGGTAGTCGCCACACAAAGATCTACCCGAACCAAAAGCTGCTACCTGAATTCGATGAGGAGGCCTTAGATCCCCCGTAATCAAAAAACAAAACAGCCATCCAGTCGGATAGACGACCTCGTGGCCAACATAGAGCGGCAAACAACACCACACACAAGCCAGTACGCGATCCACGTGAGGGCTCGCATCAAAAGGACGGCACAACCAGATCCATCTACGAGCCAAGCAAGCGCGCTCTAGCACGCAATGCAACACAACAAAAATCCGAACACCACAGTACACCCAAATATAGGGGTGCCGCTCACCCCCTATGCTTCACCGATGAGGTGCTGGACCATGAATTTCCAGAGGGATTCAAAGCCGTAACATAGAGGCGTACGACGGAACGACAGACCCTGGGGTCTGGATTGAGGACTACATCCTCCATATGCACATGGCTCGAGGAGACGATCTCCACACCATCAAGTACTTACCCCTCAAGCTCAAAGGGCCAACTCGGCACTGGCTTAGAAGCCTCCCCGAAAACTCCATTGGAAGCCGGGAAGAGCTCGAGGACGCTTTTTGGGCAAATTTTCAAGGCACCTATGTCCGACCACCGGATGCAGACGATTTAAGTCATATAACTCAACAGCCCGGAGAGTCAGCCCGAAAGCTTTGGAACAGGTTTCTCACTAAAAAGAACCAAATAGTCGACTGTCCGGACGCCGAAGCCTTAGCAGCTTTTAAGCACAGCATTCGAGACGAATGGCTTGCCAGACATCTCGGCCAAGAAAAGCAGAGAACAATGGCAGCATTAACAAGCCTCATGACCCGCTTTTGCGTGGGCGAGGACAACTGGTTAGCCCGATGCAGCACCAGCGACCCAAGTACATCCGAAGTCAGGGACGGAAAAGGGAAACCACGACGCATCAAAAACAAGCGCCGGAATAAAGAAGGCAGCCCGAAGAGCACAACGGTAAATGCCGGATTCAGAAGCTCTCGGCCAGGTCAGCAAAAGCTGCCCTCCAAAGGCAACAGAGACGAACTGTCCAGCCTGAACAAGATTCTAGACAAAATATGTCAGATCCACAACACCCTCGATAAACCTGCAAATCATACCGATAGAGAATGTTGGGTCTTCAAGCAGTCCGGCAAGCTCAACGCCGAACACAAGGGGCAGGATACACCAAGCGAAGACGAGGACGAGCCTCGCAAGCAAAGCACTGGGGAACAGAAGAAATTCCCACCAGAAGTCAAAACAGTAAACGTATTACACGTGATGAAGGGGAGAACTCCTAGAGACACGTGCCCCAGGGCCTATCACCGTGGAGTTCTGCCACTAGTCGTCCCAACCGATCACCTTTGACCATCGGGATTACTCGGCAAGTATCCGGCATGCAGGATGGGCTACCTTGGTGTTAGAGCCGATAATTGACGGATACCACTTCACAAGAGTCCTGATGGACGGCGGCAGTAGTTTCAACCTGATATATCAGGACACAGTCCGCAAAATGGGGATAGACCCAACAAAAATTAGCCATAGCAATACTACCTTTAAAGGAGTAACGACAGGCCTAGAAGCCCATTGCATGGGCTCCCTGTTACTAGAGGTTATATTCGGCTTTCCCGATAACTTCCGCAGCGAAAATTTAACCTTCCACATCGCTCCGTTCCAAAGTGGCTATCAAGCACTACTCGGACGTGAAGCTTTCACTCGCTTTAACGCAATACCGCATTATGCTTCCCTCATGCTTAAGATGCCCGGTCCACGTGGCATCATTACAGTAAATGGAAATATTGAGCGCTCCTTGCGCGCGGGAGACCGTGTGGCTGCCTTGGCAGCCGCACACTAAACGGCCTCACCAACTAGAGCATCTGACAGGTCATTAAGACCACGGACGCGGTTAGACGAGTCCGGTGCAGCTATATATAATTGATACAGGTTTGATGGCTATACCCCTATAACAATACAAGGGGCTCAACGCGTGTAAACAAGTGACAATAAGGCTCAACTTTACTCATCTTGAACTGTACATGGTTTATTTAGTATAACCTACCTTTTGCACGACAACTTTTCAGCTAATTTCCTCTCTTTTATAGATGACCATCGTGCTACACCGGTCCAGGATACGGCACAACGGAGACACAGGCGCAAACGTGCAGCAGGGACCTGTTCCAAGGATTCTTTTTAGATTAAGACCCTGCGTAAACCTTTTTACTGTCTCTTTTTGATACACATCCCCCGGATTCTCAGTATAATTGAGAAGGATGTTGACGTATTGGCATGTGGCCACGTCAGAATATTGCATGTACCTGGACACTAGGGGCTTATTACAAAGGGCACTGTCTAGCCCGGTTTACATCATAAAGACCAAATACCTTAGGGACTGTTCGGCGTCGCGAGTTTGGCCTTATATGCATCAGCTCCAAATCATGTCTTTGGTCAAATGTTGGGTTTGCCCGGCTCCTGTGTTTTGCTGCCTTACATTCCGCTCTATCGGCTAAGGCGGCACCAGGAGAACTACTGCGATTGTGCCGTGGTTCATCCGGACGAGCACCTCAGTAGAGAAAGCCGAAAACTGACTGTCATGATATATCGTGAGACTGGTCAACCACTCGATGACCTAGCTGAATCTTCGGGATTCCTCCGCCTTAACGAAGGGCCGTTTCCTGGCCAGGCATGTACGCGCCCCGAATTCGGATGAGCGCGGAGCCACCAGGGCCTATATAGTAGCCCCACTGTCAAACTCCTCTGGCTAAGTGAAAGTGTTAAAGCATTATAGTCTGATTGCCTAGTTCGCTGCACTATCACCTCCTTAATGGACCAAGACGTTGGATCAAGTGTGAACATGCGTCTTCTGCGAACACCCCCGCATTATATGCGTGGGGGCTGAAGCCGATGACTGCCATCTTTCAGGTTATATACATATATACATAAACGGCCGCACAGGAGGCATCATAGTACTTTCGGGCAAAAGTATAAATACAGCCTTGATAAACTCAATAAAACATTGTTTTTACAATGGGAATACATGTCACTCAAACATAATATTCTCGGAGCACCGAGCCTCTATCAAACGAGCGCCTTCAAGAACTTCTTCAAAGTAGTGCTCGACAGCCACTCGGCCTATGGCCGAACCCTGTGCCATAACAGTGGTGGCATCCATCTCCGCCTAGTATGTTTTGACACGGGAAAGGGCCATCCGCGAGCCTTCTATACATACCGACCTCTTTACAGCATCGATGTGTGGCACAGCACCAAGGAATTGTTGCACTAAGCTAAAGTAGCTATTCGGCCTTGGCCCTTTCGGCCACAGATGATCCACAACGGACCTCATGGCAAGTCCGGATAATCTATGGAGCCCGGCCCACTCGGCCATTTGCTCATTCAACAGCAGCAAACGGGCTAGAGCATGAAACTGTGACCAAAACAGTTTTTCCACTTCGTGATGTTTCCGATCCTTGAAGTACTCGGCCGCATCAGCAGCACTTGCAGCCAAATCCACGTAGGCATCCGCAGAACTCCATAGCCGGTCTAGAGGTGCATACTTTGGATCCCCGAACTTAGTCCGCAACAAGAAGGGCTTCCCAGATACAATATCCGCAGCTTGATGCAGCTCCTCCTTCGTCGCTCTAATTTTGGAGAGGGCTTCCTTGGCAGCAACCCGGGCCTTCTCCAGGTCCGTCGCCTTCGCCCGGTTTTCTTCTTCAAGAAGTTGGTAACGGTCAGCAGCATCTTTTAACTCTATAGCCATCTTGGCTATTTTTTCTTTGCTCTCGCAATGCGCGGCCTGTTCGGCCCTTAACTCTTCGGTCACCTTTAAAGCGGCCGCATTGCTACTCCTTGCTTGCTTCTTGGCCCGGGCAAGCTTTGCCCGAAGGGTCTCCACGGTGGCAGCTCCATCTGCAGTCACAACATATTAAAGACACTGGCATCATGCAACTCTTATTATGTGACAATCACCAGAAAAATCACTTACCCTGTGCCTCGTCAAGCCGCTTGTTAACAAGCACGATGTCGGCATCTGCCGCATCCAGCTGCCGCTTTAGTTCGGCGAACCCATCAGTCCGGCTGGCCATCGGAGCTTCAACCACCTACACATAAAGGCGGTTTGGTTATTACCTGGGACTATGATCCTCTGTTTGCCGCCGTTTTTGACGACAACCAGAGTCTCAGGGGCTACTATCTACACAGGGCACATCTAAAAATGTGCGGTACTGTCAACAATGTACATCGTTGCGTGTACCTCAAAACCCGACAGTAGACTCATAAAGGCTTCATGCAACCCGCTTTTGGCGGACGAAATCCTTTCAATCACCATACCCATCAACGTGTGGTGCTCTTATGAGATAGCCGCTTGCTCTAGCAGATCCCTCAGTACGTCCGACCGCACACTAGACGGTGCCGGACTCTTTTGATTGCTCTCTTCAAGAGCTGGATACTGAGGACTTCGGGTGGACATAGGATTACCTTCTGGCCTTGCCAGATCAAGAGAAACCATCCGCGACGACACCTCGGGGTCGCCCGCCTCGTGAGGAAGTGTGGAAGGGGGAGGCGTTTCGCTCTCCATCATCTCTAGAAGAAGATCCCCTGAAGACGAGCTCTGCTGAGAAGGGCTAAGATCCGAACTGCAAGATAAATGCTTCGATTATTTTCCACAAAAGTAAAGCGAGATATTTTCATTATGAAGTACCCTTTTACTTACAGCTCGGTGGAGGGCTGATCCCCTTGAGGGAATAGTGCGGCCAGGGTATCCCCCAGGGCAGGAACCTCCGGCGGAGATTTCTTCCCCCGTTTGGAGATCATTGTCTCCGGGTCCTCAGAGGCGGTTCTCTTCCTTCCCCGAGGAGAGGAAGTTTCAATTCCTCCTCCCCGGCTAACCTCCTTCGCGGAGGAGCTAGCCTTCTTGTTCCCCTCTTTATCTTCTCCTGAGGGCGCTTGATAAGGCGCGATCTCCAGCATCCTGGTTAGCACAAGATTTGGTGAGGTCTCAGGGAGGGGGGCCGGACACCTGATCAACTTTGCCTTCGCTATCCAATCCTGGGTCAAAGAGCGGCTTTTTTAGGGCAATGTTGCAATAAATAAACAGACAGTGTGTTCGGATGCGGGGCTACTTACTTGGGTATCCGGGCGATTGCAGCTCAGACCTGCATCCTCAGTGATGTCCGGACACATTATTTGTGGTCTGAAGAACAATTTTTACATCTCTTCGTGCTTCATGCCGAGGAAATGTTGAATAGCTCGCGGTCCTTCCGGGTTGAATTCCCACATGCGAAGGGGCCGACGTTTGCAAGGCTGGACTTGACGGACTAGCATAACTTGCACTACCATAACCAGACTGAAATCTCCCTCAAAGATATCTCGGATACGGCTTTGCAGTATTGGCACGTCCTTGCCTGGACCCCAGCTCAGCCCCTGCTGATCCATGACATCAGTTGTGGTGGGGGGCCTGAGCGAAAGGTGGGGGAAGCTACCCACTTGGCACTTCGGGGAGCTGTGATGTAGAACCACTCCTGCTGCCATAATCTGGACACCTCTGGGAATAAGCCCTCAGGCCATGGAGCATCAGTGATTTTGCTTATTAAAGCACCTCGGCACACTGCATGCTGCCCCTCGATCATCTTCGGCTTCACATCGAAGGTCGAGCCACAGGCCGAAGTGAGGGGTAATGCGGAGGAAGGCCTCACATACGACAATAAATGTCGAGATGTGAAGAAGGGAATCCGGGGCCAGATCGTGAAAATCTAGCCCATAATAGAACATGAGACCCCTAACAAAGGGATCCAGAGCGAGGCCTAGTCCTGGAGGAAGTGGGAGACGAACACGACGCTCTCGTTGGGTTCGGGAGTAGGGACGACCTGCCCTCGAGCGGGCAGCCGATGCGAAATTTTGGCGGTCAAATATCTGGCCTCTCTCAACCTCTTGATGTCCTCCTCCGTGATGGAGGAAGGCATCCACCGACCTTGAAGGTTGGATTCGGACATAGTTGAAGGTCTGAAGCACCTGACCTGAGCTTTGGGTGTTAGAACTCGAGGCGGGGGAAGGATTTGATTGAGCACGAGAGGGAAAAAAGAAAAATCCTTGTCCCCTTTATAAAGAGGGTGAATATCAAGCGTCCTCCTCGTAGCCGTTTGGGACTTGCCTAAGATCTAGGGGTCCTACCAATAAGCACGGTTGGGTTACCCACGTCCGTATTGATGAGAATCCCATAATAAAGGGGACACGATCTCTGCTTCGACAAGACGTGCCAAGGAAATCTCCTCGCGAAACACGTTGAGATTGGTTATGAAAAATGATTCGAATAAAGACCTGGCTGTGGTGTGATGTCACACTGGGAATGCGTCGGCAGATTAGATTTGTGAAAATATTATTCTCTCTACGGTGGTATGTGGAACTTGTTTTGCAGAGCCGGACACGATCCTCGTGTTCAAAATCTTCTATGAAGTATTCGGAGGAGCAACCCGCCTTGCAATGCCGAAGACAATCTGTGCGCCGGACTCATCATCATTGAAGCCTGGTTCAGGGGCTACTGAGGGAGTCCTGGATTAGGGGGTATCCGGACAGCCGGACTATATCCTTTGGCCGGACTGTTGGACTATGAAGATACAAGATTGAAGACTTCATCCCGTGTCCGGATGGGACTCTCCTTGGCGTGGAAGGCACGCTTGGTAGTACGGATATGTAGATTTCCTTCCTTGTAACCGACTCTGTGTAACCCTAGCCCCTCTGGTGTCTATATAAACCGGAGGGTTTAGTTCGTAGGACTAACAACAACAATCATAGCATAGGCTAGCTTCTAGGGTTTAGCCTCTTCGATCTCGTGGTAGATCAACTCTTGTACTACTCATATTATCAAGAACAATCAAGCAGGACGTAGGGTATTACCTCCATCAAGAGGGCCCGAACCTATGTAAAACATCATGTGCCCTGCCTCCTGTTACCATCCGCCTAGACGCACAGTTCGGGACCCCCTACCCGAGATCCGCCGGTTTTGACACCAACAAGCGTGTTGTATGATTTGAGTCTTTGTTTTTTAGTTTGCCACAATCATCCTTGCCGTACACACCTTTTGGGAGAGACACGCATGAATCGTGATTTATTAGAATGCTCTATGCACTTCACTTATATATTTTGAGCTAGGCATATTTGCTCTATTGCTTCACTTATATCTTTTTAGAGCATTGCGGTGATTTTATTTTATAGAAATTGATGAACTCTCGCACTTCACTTATATTATTTTGATAGTCTCTAAACAGCATGGTAATTTGCTTTGGTTATAAAATTATTCCTAATATGATAGGCATCCAAGAGGGATATAATGAAAACTTTCATATAAAAGTGCATTGAATACTATGAGAAGTTTGATTCCTTATGATTGTTTTGAGATATGAGGATGGTGATATTAGATTCATGATAGTAAGTAGTTGTGAATTTGAGAAATACTTGTGTTAAGGTTTATGAGTCCCGTAGCATGCACGTATGGTGAACCGTTATGTGATGAAGTTGGAGCATGGTTTATTTATTGATTGTCTTCCTTATGAGTGGCGGTCGGGGACGAGCGATGGTCTTTTCCTACCAATCTACCCCGTAGGAGCATGCATGTAGTACTTTGCTTTGATGACTAATAATTTTTGCGATAAGTATGTGAGTTCTTTATGACTAATGTTGAGTCCATGGATTATACGCACTCACACCTTTCCGCCATTTCTAGCCTGTCTAGTACCGCACAACATTTGCTGGTACCATAAACCCACCACATATCCTTCCTCAAAAGAACCACCATACCTACCTATTATGGCATTCCCATAGCCATTCTAAGATATATTGCCATGCAACTTTCCACTGTTCCATTTATTATGACATGCTCCGTCATTGTCATATTGCTTTGCATGGTCATGTAGTTGACATCGTATTTGTGGGAATGCCACCGTTCATCATTTTTATACATGTCACTCTTGATTCATTGCACATCCAGTACACCGCCAGAGGCATTCATATAGAGTCATATTTTGTTCTAAGTATCGAGTTGTATTTTTTGAGTTGTAAGTAAATAAAAGTGTGATGATCTTCATTATTAGAGCATTGTCCCAAGTGAGGAAAGGATGATGGAGACTATGATCACCCCACAAGTCGGGATGAGACTCCAGACAAAAAATAAAAATAAAATAAAAAGGCCAAAACAATGAGAGAAGGCCCAACAAAAAAATATGAGAGAAAACAGAGAAGGGACAATATTACTATCCTTTTACCACACTTGTGCTTCAAAGTAGCACCATGATCTAAATGATAGAGGTTATCATATGATATCACCTTCATATACTAGTGGGAATTTTCATTATAAAACGTGGCTTGTATATTCTAATGATGGGCTTCCTCAAATTGCCCTAGGTCTTCGTGAGCAAGCATGTTGGATACACACCCACTTAGTTTTCTTTTTGAGCTTTCATAAACTTATAGCTTTAGTGCATCTGTTGCATGACAATCCCTACTCACTCACATTGGTATCTATTGATGGGCATCTCCATAGCCCGTTGATACGCCTAGTTGATGTGATACTATCTCCTTCTTTTTGTCTTCTCCACAACCATCGTCTATTCCACCTATATAGCTATGTCCATGGCTCACGCTCATGTATTGCGTGAAAATTGAAAAAGTTTGAGAACATCAAAAGTATGAAACAATTTCTTGGCTTGTCATCAGGGTTGTGCATGATTTGAATATTTTGTGTGATGAAGATGGATCATAGCCAGACTATATGATTTTGTAGGGATAAGCTTTCTTTGTCCATGTTAATTTGAGAAGACATAATTATTTTGTTCGTATGCTTGAAGTATTATTATTTTTATGTCAATATTAAACTTTTGTTTTGAATCTTATGGATCTGAACATTCATTCCACAATAAAGAGAATTACATGGATAAATATGTTAGGTGGCATTCCACATCAAAAAATTTGTTTTTTATCATTTACCTACTCGAGGACGAGCATGAATTAAGCTTGGGGATGCTTGATACGTCTCCAACGTATCTATAATTTTTGATTGTTCCATGCTATTATATTATCTATTTTGGATGTTCTGTATGCATTAATATGCTATTTTATATGATTTTTGGGACTAATCTATTAACATAGAGCCCAATGCTAGTTTCTGTTTTTTCCTTGTTTTAGAGTTTTTGCAGAAAAGGAATACCAAACGGAGTCCAAACATAATAAAACTTTCGTGATGATTTTTCGTGGACCAGAAGACACCTAGGAGAGTTGGAGTGCAAGTCAGAAGAGCCACGAAGCAGCCACTGAAGGAAAATATGCCCTAGAGGCATTAATAAAGTTTTTATTTATATTCCCTTATATCATGATAAATGTTTATTATTCATGCTAGAATTGTATTAACCGAAAACTTAGTACATGTGTGAATACATAGACAAACAGAGTGTCCCTAGTATGCCTCTACTAGACTAGCTCGTTAATCAAAGATGGTTAAGTTTCCTGACCATAGACATGTGTTGTCATTTGATCAACGAGATCACATCATTAGAGAATGATGTGATGGACAAGACCCATTTGTTAGCTTAGCATAATGATCATTTAGTTTTATTGCTATTGCTTTCATCATGACTTATACATGTTCCTCTGACTATGAGATTATGCAACTCCCGAATACCGGAGGAACACCTTGTGTGCTATCAAACGTCACAACGTAACTGGGTGATTATAAATATGCTCTACAGGTGTCTTTGATGGTGTTTGTTGAGTTGGCATAGATCGAGATTAGGATTTGTCACTCCGTGTATCGGACAGGAATCTCTGGGCCCTCTCGGTAATGCTCATCACTATAAGCCTTGCAAGCAAGGTGACTAATGAGTTAGTTGCAGGATGATGCATTACAGAACGAGTAAAGAGACTTGCCGGTAACGAGATTGAACTAGGTATACCAACGATAGAATCTCGGGCAAGTAACATACCGATGACAAAGGGAACAACGTATGTTGTTATGCCGTTTGACCGATAAAGATCTTCGTAGAATATGTAGGAGCCAATATGAGCATCTAGGTTCCGCTATTGGTTATTGACCAGAGATGTGTCTCAGTCATGTCTACATAGTTCTTGAACCCGTAGGGTCCACACGCTTAACATTCAATGACGATTTGTATTATGTGTTTGGTGTTTTGATGAACCGAAGTTTGTTCGGAGTCCCGTATGAGATCATGGACATGACGAGGAGTCTCTAAATGGTTGAGACATAAAGAATGATGTATTAGACGATGTTATGCGGACAACGATGAGATCCGAGGGGTACCAGATGACTATCGGAGTGCCGGGGGGTTATTGGAACCCCCGGGGGAACTAATGGGCTTTCATGGGCCTTAGGGGGAGAGAGAGGAAGGGACACAAGGGCAGGCCGCCCCCATGGGCTAGTCCGAATTGGACTAGGGAGGGGGCGGTGCCCCCCTCCTTCCTTCTCCTTCTCTCCCTCTCCTTCCTTCCCCTCTCTCCCTTTTGGTGGAAGTCCTAGTAGGACTCCCCTCTTGGGCATGCCCTAGGGGCCGGATGGCCCTCCCATCCCCCCTCCTTTATATACGTGGGGAGGGGGGCACCCTAGAACAGACAAGTTGATCTTTTAGCCATGTGCGATGGCCCCCTCCACAGTTACACACCTCGGTCATATCGTCGTGGTGGTTAGGCGAAGCCCTGCATCGGTAACTTCATCATCACCATCGCCACACCGTCGTGCTGACGGAACTCTCCCTCATCCTCAACTGGATCAAGAGATCGAGGGACGTCATCGAGCTGAACGTGTGCTGAACACAGAGGTGCTGTACCTTCGGTGCTTGGATCGGTTGGATCGCGAAGATGTTCGACTACATCAACCGTGTTACTAAATGCTTCCGCTTTCGGTCTACAAGGGTACGTAGACACACTCTCCCCTCTCATTGATATGGATCTCCTAGATAGATCTTCCATGATCGTAGGAACTTTTTTGAAATACTACGTTCCCCAACAGTGGCATCCGAGCCAGGTCTATGCGTAGATGTTATATGCACGAGTAGTACACAATGAGTTGTGGGTGATAATAGTCATATTGCTTACCAACAACGTCTTACTTTGATTCGGCGGTATTGTTGGATGTAGTGGCCCAGACCGACATTACATGACTGTGTTCATGAGACTGGTTCTACCGACGTGCTTTGCACACAGGTGGTTGGCGGGTGTGTGTTTCTCCAACTTTAGTTGAATCGAGTTTGACTATGGCTGGTCCTTGTTGAAGGTTTTGAATCAAGGTGTCAAGCCAGTGATGATAGTGATCATGACGGTGCTTTGGAGATGGAGATCAAAGGCACAAGATGATGATGGCCATATCATATCACTTATATTGATTGCATGTGCTGTTTGTCCTTTATGCATCTTATTTTGCTTAGTACGGCTGTAGCATTATAATAAGATCTCTCACGAAATTTCAAAGTACAAGTGTTCTCCCTGAGTATGCACCGTTGGTACAGTTCGTCATGCCAAGACACCACATGATGATCGGGTGTGATAAGCTCTACGTTCACATACAATGGGTGCAAGCCAGTTTTGCACACGCAGAATACCCGGGTTAAACTTGACGAGCCTAGCATATGCAGATATGGCCTCAGAACACTGAGACCAAAAGGTCGAGCATGAATCATATAGTAGATATGATCAACATAGTGATGTTCACCATTGAAAGCTACTCCATCTCACGTGATGATCATACATGGTTTAGTTGATATGGATCATGTGATCATTTCGATGACTAGAGAAATGTCTATCTAAGTGGGAGTTCTTAAGTAATATGATTAATTGAACTTTAATTTATCATGAACTTAGTACCTGATAGTGTTTGCATATCTATGTTGTAGATCAATAGCTTGCGATGTAGCTCCCCGTTTATTTTTTATATGTTCCTAGAGAAAAATAAGTTGAAAGATGTTAGTAGCAATGATGCAGACTATCTCCGTGATCTGAGGATTATCCTCATTACTGCACAGAAGAATTATGTCCTTGATGCACCGCTAGGTGACGGACCTATTGCAGGAGCAGATGCAACCGTTATGAACGTTTGGCAAGCTCGGTATGATGACTACTTGATAGTTTAGTGCACCATACTTTACGGCTTAGAACTGGGAGTTCAAAATTGTTTTGAATGACAAGAAGCATATAACATGTTCCAAGAACTGAAATTGGTATTTCAGACTCATGCCCGAGTCAAGAGGTATGCGACCACTGACAAGTATTTTGCCTATAAGATGGAGGAGAATAGCTCAACCAGTGAGCATGTGCTCAGAATGTGTGAGTACTACAATCGCTTGAATCAAGTAGGAGTTTATCTTCCAGATAAGATAGTGATTGACAGAGTTCTCTAGTCACTATCACCAAGTTACTGGAACTTCATGATGAACTATAATATGCAAGGGATGACGAAAACGATTCCCGAGCTCTTCGTGATGCTGAAATTAATGTAGGTAGAAATCAAGAAAAACATCAAATGTTGATGGTTGACAAGACCACTAGTTTCAAGTAAAAGGGCAAGGGAAATAAAGGGGATTTCAAGAAGAATGGCAAGCAAGTTGTCACTCCCATGAAGAAGCCCAAAGCTAGACCCAAGCCTGAAACTGAGTGCTTCTACTACAAAAGAATGGTCACTGGAAGCGGAACTGCCCCAAATACTTGACGGATAAGAAGGATGGCAAAGTCAAAGGTATATTTGATATACATGTTATTGATGTTACTTTACTAGTGTTCATAGTAACCCCACGACATTTGATCTGTTCTGTTGCTATGACTAGTAACTCAAAACAGGAGTTACAAAATCAACAAAGACTAGTTGAGGGCGAGGTGATGATGTGTGTTGGAAATGATTCCAAGGTTGATAAGATCACCATCGCATACTCCCTGTACCTTTGGGATTAGTACTGGAACTAAATAAATGTTATTTGGTGTTTGCGTTGAGCATAAATATGATTAGATCATGTTTATTGCAATACAGTTATTCATTTAAGTCAGAGAATAATTGTTGTTCTGTTTACATGAATAAAACCTTCTATGGTCTTACATCCAATGTAAATGGTTTCCTGAATCTCGATCATAGTGATACGCATAATATTGGTGCCAAAAGATGCAAAGTTAATAATGAGAGTGCAACTTATTTGTGGCACTGCCGTTTAGGTCATATTGGTGTAAAGCGCATGAAGAAACTCCACGCTGATGGGCTTTTGGAATCACTTGGTTATGAATCACTTGATGCTTGTGAACGATGCCTCATGGACAAGATGACTAAAACTCCATTCTCCGGAACAATGGATTGAGCCACTGACTTATTGGAAATAATACATACTGATGTATGCGGTCCGATGAGTGTCGAGGCTCGCAGCGGGTATCATTATTTTCTGACCTTCATAGATGATTTAAGCAGATATGGGTATATCTAAGTAATGAAATACAAGTCTAAAACATTTGAAAAGTTCAAAGAAATTCAGAGTGAAGTTAAGAATCATCATAACAAGAAAATAAAGTTTCTACAATCTGATCGCGGAGGCAAAATATTTGAGTTACGAGTTTGGCCTTCATTTAAAATAATGTGGAATAGTTTCACAACTCACGCCACCTGGAACACCACAGTGTTTTGGTGTGTCCGATTGTCGTAACCATGCTTTATTAGATATGGTGCGATCTATGATGTCTCTTACCGATTTACCACTATCGTTTTGGGGTTATGCATTAGAGATAGCTGCATTCACGTTAAATAGGGCACCATGTAAATCCGTTGAGACAACACCATATGAACTATGGTTTGGCAAGAAAACTAAGTTGTCATTTCTTAAAGTTTGGGGCTGCGATGTATATGTGAAAAAGCTTCAACATGATAAGCTCGAACCCAAATCAGAGAAATGTGTCTTCATAGGATACCCAAAGGAGACTGTTGGGTACACCTTCTATCACAGATCCGAAGGCAAGATATTCATTGCTAAGAATGGATCCTTTCTAGAGAAGGAGTTTCTCTCAAAAGAAGTGAGTGGGAGGAAAGTAGAACTTGATGAGGTAGTTGTACCTTCTCTCAAATTGGAAAGTAGTTCATCACAAAAATCAGTTTCACTGATTCCTACACCAATTAGTGAGGAAGCTAATGATGATGATCATGAAACTTCAGATCAAGTTACTACCGAACCTCATAGGTCAACAAGAGTACGATCCGCACCTGAATGGTACGGTAATCCTGTTCTGGAAGTCATGTTACTAGACCATGACGAACCTATGAACTATGAGGAAGTCATGCCCAGATTCCGCGAAATGGCTTGAGGCTATGAAATCTGAGATGGGATCCATGTATGAGAACAAATTATGGACTTTGATTGACTTTCCCGATGATCGGAGAGCCATTGAGAATATATGGATCTTCAAGAGGAAGACGAACACTGATAGTAGTGTTACTATCTATAAAACTCGAATTGTCACAAAAAGTTTTCGACAAGTTCAAGGTGTTGACTACGATGAGATTCTCTCACTCGTATCGATGCTTAAAGTCTATCCGAAGCATGTTAGCAATTGCCACATTTTATGAAATCTGACAAATGGATGTCAAAACTGCATTCCTTAATAGATTTATTAAAGAAGAGTTGTATATGTTACAACCAGAAGGTTTTGTCAATCCTAAAGGTGCTAACAAAATGTGCAAGCTCCAGTGATCTATCTATGGACTGGTGCAAGCATCTCGGAGTTGGAATATACGCTTTGATGAGTTGATCAAAGCATATAGTTTTATACAGACTTGTGGCAACGCCTGTATTTACAAGAATGTGAGTGGGAGCACTACAACCTTTCTGATAAGTATATGTGAATGACATATTGTTGATCGGAAATGATGTAGAATTTTCTGGAAAGCATAAAGGAGTGTTTGAAAGAAGTTTTTCAAAGAAAGACCTCGGTGAAGCTGCTTACATATTAGGCATCAAGATCTATAGAGATAGATCAAGACGCTTAATAAGATTTTTCAATGAGTACATACCTTGACAAGATTTTGAAGTAGTTCAAAATGGAACAGTCAAAGAAGGAGTTCTTGCCTGTATTGCAAGGTGTAAAGTTGAGTACACTCAAAACATGACCACATCAGAAAATAGAAAGAGAATGAAAATCATTCCCTATGCCTCAGCCATAGGTTCTATAAAGTATGCTATGCTGTGTACTGAACCTATTGTGTACCTTGCCACGAATTTGGCAAGGGGGTACGATATTGATCCAGGAGTGGATCACTAGACAGCGGTCAAAATTATCCTTAGAAGACTAAGGAGATATTTCTCGGTTATGGAGGTGATAAAGAGTTCATCGTAAAGAGTTGCGTCGATGCAAGCTTTTACACCGATGATTCTGAGTCTCAATCTGGATACATATTGAAAGTTGTAGCAATTAGCTAGAGTAGCTCCATGTAGAGCATTGTAGACATAGAAAATTTGCAAAATACATATGGCTTTGAATGTGACAGACCCATTGACTAAGCTTCTCTCACAAGCAAAACATGATCACACCGTAGTAATTGTCGGTGTCAAAACTGGCGGATCTCGGGTAGGGGCTCCTGAACTGTGCGTCTAAGGCAGATGGTAACAGGAGGCGGGGGACACAATGTTTACCCAGGTTCGGGCCCTCACGATGGAGGTAATACCCTACTTCCTGCTTGATTGATCTTGATGATATGAGTATTACAAGAGTTGATCTACCACAAGATCGGAGAGGTTAAACCATAGAAGCTAGCCTATGGTATGATTGTTGTTGTCCTACGGACTAAAACCCTCCAGTTTATATAGACACCGGAGGGGCTAGGGTTACACAGAGTCGGTTACAAGGGAGGAGATCTACATATCCGAATCGCCAAGCTTGCCTTCCACGCAAAGGAGAGTCCCATCCGGACACGGGACGAAGTCTTCAATCTTGTATCTTCATAGTCCAATAGTCCGGCCAAAGTATATAGTCCGGCTGTCCGAGGACCCCCTAATCCAGGACTCCCTCAATAGCCCTTGAACCAGGCTTCAATGACGACGAGTCCGGCGCGCAGATTGTCTTCGGCATTGCAAGGAGGGTTCCTCCTCCGAATACTCCATAGAAGATTTTGAACACAAGGATAGTGTCCGGCTTTGCAAAACAAATTTCACATACCACCGTAGAGAGAATAATATTTCCACAAATCTAATCTGCTGACAACTTTTCATAACGTGACATCACGCCATGGCCCCGGTTATTATTCGAACCATTTTTCTCAACCAGCCACTTCACGTGTTGCAAGGCGGTTTTATTGGCACGTCTTGTCGAAGCAGAGATCTTGTCCCCTTATCACGGGATTCTCATCAATACGGGTGTGGGTAACCCAATCATGCTCGTTAGTATGACTCCTCGATTTTAGGCAAGTTCCAAACGGCCACGCGGAGGACGCTTGATATTCGCCCTCTTTATAAAGGGGCCAAAGCCTATCCCTTTCTTCTCACGCTCAATCCCTCCCTTCCCCCACCCCGAGTTCCAACACCCAAGGCTCAGGCGAAGCGCTTCGGACCTTCAATCATGTCCGGATCCAACCTTCAGGGCCGGTGGATGGCTTCCTCTGTCACAGAGGAGGACATCAAGAAGCTAAGGGAGGCCAGGTATCTGACCGCCGAAATCTCGCACAGGCTGCCTGCCCGAGGGCAGGTCATCCCCACTCCCGAACCCAACAAGAGTGTCGTATTTGTTTCCCACTTCCTCTAAGGGCTAGGCTTTAGTCTCGATCCCTTCGTCAGAGGGCTCATGTTGTATTATGGGATCTACTTCCACGATCTAGCTCCGGATTCCATTCTTCACATCTCATCGTTTACCGTCGTATGTGAGGCCTTCCTCCGCATCACCCCACACTTCGGTTATGGCTCAAGACCTTCAATGTGAAGCCGAAGATAATCGATGGACGACACGCAAAATGCGGAGGTGCCACAATAAGCAATGGCGTCGGTGCCCCATGGCCAAAGGGTTCCTTCCTGGAGATATCCAACTTATGGCAGCGGGTGTGGTTTTACACCACAGCTCCCCGAAGTACTAAGTGGGTGGCTTCCCCGCCTTATGTTCGGGCCCCCCACCACAACTGGCGTCATGGGTCAACAAGGGGCTAGACTGGGGGCCATTTAATGACGTGCCAACATTGCAATGTCGCATCTGAGATCTCCTCAAGAGGGATGTCGGTCTCGTCAAAGTAATGCAAGTTACGCTATTTCGTCGGGTCCTGCCATGCCAACGTCGATCTCTCAGTATGTGGGAGTTCAACCCGGAAGGACCGCGAGCTATTCAGCAGTTCTTCGGTGTGACGCTCGAAGAGATGTATGGATTGTTCTTCGGATCACGAATAAAGTGTCCGGATACCACCGTGGATGCGGGTCTCAACTGTAATCATCCAGATACCCAGGTAAATATTTCCAAGACTGAGTACACTGTCTATTCATTTGCCATAACATAATTCTAAAAGAATTGCTCTTGGCCAGGACTGGGTAAGAAAGGCAAAGATGATCAAGTGATCGGCCCCCCTTCCCGAGGGCTCGCCGGATCCTGTACTAGCTAGGATGCTGGAGCACGCGCCTTATCAAGTGCCCTCGGGGGAAGATAAAGGGAGAGACGAAGAAGCCGAAAGCGAGCCTCACGCATTACTCATCCAAACCGGGGGAATTAGTACCTCCACGAAGGAGGATAGTCGGGGAGAAGAATATGAAATTCCCTCTCCCCAAGGAAGGAAAAGGACCGCACCTGAAGACTTGGAAACAAGGGTTCCCAAACGAGAGAAGAAACCCTTGACAGGGGGCCCTAACCCGGAGGGCATTCCTTCCGCATAGTACCCGCAAGGGGATTAGCCCTCCACCGAGCTGTAAGTGAACAAAGGTACTTTTGGTAAATATATTTTGCTTTATCTCCGTGGACAATAACCGAGACGTATGTCTTGCAGCCCGGATCGTAGCTCTTCCAGACAGAGTTCGTCTTCGGGGGATCTTCTTCCGGAGATGATGGACAGCAAAACGCCTCCCCTTGTCTCCCCGCCTCCTGGGGCGAATGACCCTGAGGTGTCATCACGGAGGATTTCTCCTGATCCACCAAGGCCAGAAGGTAACCCCTCGGCCACCCGAAGACCGGAGTATTCGGCTCCTAAGGGGAGTAACCGAAAGAGTCCGGAATTGTCCGGTGCGCACCCGGACGTACTGACGGGTCTTTTGGAGCAAGCGGCTATCTCGGAGGAGCATCGTACTTTAATGGGTATAGTGGTTGAGAGGATCTCATCCGCCAAAAGTTGGTTGCATGAAGCTTTTATGAGCCTACTAAAAGGCTTTGAGGTACGCAAATTTTTTTGATGGTACCACACACGCTAGGTGTGCTCTATACAGATAGTAGCCCCTGAGACTCTGGTTGCTGTCCCGAGGCGGCAAACAGAGGATCATAGTCCCAGGTAATGATCGCGTTGCTTTCATGTGCAGGCAGCGGTCGGTCCGGTGGCTGGCCGGGCTGCTGAGTTTGCCGGACTAAGCTGGCAACTGGACGTGACAGATGCGGACATTGCGCTTGTGAACAAGCGGCTTGACGAGGCACAGGGTATGTATTTTCGGGTGGTCAACAAGTATTAAGAGGAGCATGATGCTAGTATCTATAATACGTTTTGACTGCAGATGGAGCTGCCTCCGTGGAGACCCTTCGGGCGGAACTTGCCCGAGCCAAGGATCAAGTCAGGAGAAGTGATGCGGCCGCCCTAAAGGCGGCCGGAGACTTAAGAGCCGAACAGGTTGCTCATCGCAAGAGCGAAGATGAAATGGCCAAGATGGCTGTTGAGCTGAAAGATGCCGCCGGCCGATATGAGCTTCTTGAAAAGGAAAGCCAAGTGAGAGCGGCTGACCTGAAGAGAGCCATGGAGGCAGCCAAGGAAACCCGTTCTAAAATCAGAGCGGCAGAGGAGGAGCTCCATCAAGCCGGAGATATCACGGCTGGGAAGCCCTTTTTGTTGCGGACGAAGTTCGGAGATCCGAAGTATGCCCCTCTGGATCGATTATGGAGTGCTGCAGACACGTATGCGGAATTGGCAATGAGTGCTGCTGATGCGACTGCTTTTTTCAAAGATCAAGAAGATCACGAAGTAGAGAAGTTGTTCTGGTCGCAGTTTAGTGCTCCGACGCATCTGCTGCTGTTAAATGAGCAGATGGCCGAGTGAGCTGAGCTCCATAGGTTGTCCGGGCTTGCCATGAGGTCTGTCGTGGATCATATTTGGTAGAAAGGACCAAAGCCAAATAGTTATTTTGGTTTAGTGCAATGATTCCTTGGTGCTGTGCAGCATATCGATGCCATAAAGAGGTCGGCGTGCATGGAGGGTGCGCGGATGGCTCTTGTCCATGTTAAGACATACTGGGCGGAGATGGATGCCACCGCTATTGCAACCCGGGGTCCGGCCGTAGGCCAGGTCTCGGTTGAGCACTATTTAAAAGAAGTCCTAGAAGGCACTCGTTTAATAGAGGCTCAATGCTCGAAGAGTGTCATGTTCGAGTGACATGTATCCCCATTGTAAAAATAATATTATTTGAATTATACAGGCTGTATTTATTGCCTGAAGGTATTATGATGCCTCCTGTGTGGTCGTTTATGTAAGTATATAACCTAAAAGTTTGCAGTCGTCGGCTTCAGCCCCCACGCACATAATGCGGGGGTGTTCAGAAAAGCACGTATTCACACTTGATCCAACGTCTTGGTCCATGAAGGAGGTGATAGCACGGCGAACAAGGCAATCAGACTATATTGCTTTAACACTTTCACTTAGCCATAGGAGTTTGACAGTGGGGCTACTATATAGCCCCTGGTACTTCCGCGCTTATTTGAATATGGTGCGCGTACATACATGACCGGGAAACCGGTCCTTCGTTAATGTGGAGGAATCGTGAAGATTCTGCTGAGTCCTCGAGTGGTTGACCAGTCTCGCGCTTTATCATGACAGTCAGTTTTCGGCTTTCTCTACTGAGGTGCTCATCCAGATGAACCAGGGCACAATCGCAGTAGTTCTCCCGGTGCCACCTTAGCCGATAGAGCGGAACGTAAGGTAGCAAAACACGGGAGCCGGGCAAACCCAACATTTGACCAAAGACATGATTTGGAGCTGATGCATATAAGGCCAAATTCGCGACGCCAAATACTCCCTAAGGTATTCAGACTTTACAACATATACCAGTCTGATCAAAGCCCTTGATAATGAACCCTGAATTTCCAGGTACGTGCATCAGTCTGACGTGGCGAAAATGCTAATAACGTCAGCATCCCTCTCAGTTGTGCTAAGTATCCGGAGGGCGTGAAGCAATAAGAGACAGTGAGAAAGGTTTACACAGGGTCTTAATCTAAAAAGAAACCTTTGAGAGGGTCCCTACTGCACGTCTGCACACGTGTCTCCGTTGTGCCGTGTCCTGGAAGGGTGTAGCACGATTGTCATCTGCAAGAGAGAAAAAACCCAAGTGAAAGTCTACGTGCGGAAAATTGGTTATTCTTAATAGACCATTCGAATTCAATCTAAGTAAGGTCAAACCGAACTATAGTCCTTTTTACATGCGGGAAGCCCCTAGCGCCACCTATGGGAGTATATCCATCGACCCTATCTCGGGTTTATCTAAACTGTTACAGCGAGGGGTGCGCCGGACTCATCTAGCCGTGTCAGCGGTCTTGACGACCGATCATTTATTCTGGTTGGAGGGGTCGTTCAGTATTCGTCTGCGAAAGCCTCCGTACATTCCTCCACATGTAAGGAACGCTCTTTGTTTCCGCTAACTATGATGATGCCACGTGGACCGGGTATCTTAAGCTTAAGATAAGTGTAATGCGGTATTGCATTAAAACGAGCGAAGGCTGTTCTTCCGAGTAGTGCTTGATAGCCACTTCGGAATGGAGCGATGTCGAAGGTTAATTCTTCGCTTCGGAAGTTGTCGGGAGAACCGAATACAACCTCTAGTACTATAGAGCCCGTGCAGCGGGCCTCTGGGCCTGGTACTACTCCTTTAAAGGTAGTATTGCTTTGGCTGATTCTTGTTGGGTCTATCCCCATTTTGTGGACTGTGTCTTGATATATCAGATTAAGACTACTGCCGCCGTCCATAAGGACTCAAGTGAGATGGTATCTGTCAATTATTGGGTCTAGTACCAAGGCAGCCGATCCTCCGTGCTGGATACTAGTCGGGTGATCCCTGCGATCAAAAGTTATTGGGCAGGCCGACCAAGGGTTGAACTTGGGGGTAACGGGCTCTATGGTGTATATGTATCGGAGTGCGTGTGTGCTCCTTCTCTTCGTTACGTGAATCATGTTCACTGTTTTGACTTCTGGTGGAAATTTTTTCTGTCCCCCAGTGTTTTGTTGGTGAGGCTCATCCTCGTCTTCACTTGGTGTCTCCCTCCCCTTGTGTTCGGCGTTTAGCTTGCCGGCCTGCTTAAATACCCAGCATTCTCTGTTGGTGTGATTTGCAGGTTTATCGGAGGTGCCGTGAATCTGACATAATCTGTCCAGAATCTTGTTTAGGCTGGACGGTCCATCTCTGCTACCTTTGAATGGCTTTTTCCGTTGACCGGGTCGAGAACCCCTAAATCCGGCGTTTACCGCCGTGTTGTCTGGGCTGTCTTTGTTGCTTTGGTGCTTGCTTTTATTGCGTCATGGTTTTCCATTGCCATCCCTGACTTCGGATGTGCTTGGGTCGCTGGTGCCGCTGCGGGCCAGCCAAATATCCTCGCCCGCGCAAAAGCGGGTCATAAGGCTTGTTAGGGCTGCCATTGTCCTTGGTTTTTCCTGGCCGAGGTGTCTGGCAAGCCATTCGTCCCGGACACTATGTTTGAAAGCCGCTAAGGCTTCGGTGTCCGGGCAATCGACAATTTGATTCTTCTTAGTGAGGAATCTGTTCCAAAGCTTTCAGGCTGACTCTCCGGGTTGCTGAATTATGTGACTTAAATCGTCTGCATCCGGAGGTCGGACATAGGTCCCTTGAAAATTAGCACTGTAAGTGTCCTCGAGCTCTTCCCAACTTCCAATTGAGTTTTCTGGGAGGCTTTTCAACCAGTGCCTAGCTGGTCCTTTCAACTTTAAGGGCAAGTATTTGATAGCGTGGAGATCATCTCCACGAGCCATGTGGATGTGAAGGATAAAGTCCTCAATCTAGACCCCAGGGTCTGTTGTTCCGTCGTATGACTCTATGTTCACGGGTTTGAATCCTTCTGGGAATTCATGGTCCAGTACCTTGTCGGTGAAGCATAGGGGGTGCGCGACACCCCTGTATTTGGGTGTGTCTGACGGTTGTAGTGTTCGGTTTTGATTCCGAACTATTATTCTGTCAGTATAGTCATTTGGGCGGTGATGATTTTGTGCTGGAACGCGCTTCCTAGGTCCATAAATGAACCTGGTCAACCCGCCTTTTTTGTGTAGGTCCTCACGTAGGTCGTGTGCTGACTTATGTACTTCATCGTTAGTTGCCCTGTCGCGACCACGGGGTGGCCGGTCCGGTTGATCGGCCGTTTTATTTTCCGGTTGAGTGGGCTCTAAGGCCTCGTCGTCGAATTCAGGCAACAGCTTGCGTTTTGGATAGCTTTTTGTGTGGTGATTACGGCCGTACTTTTCTTCCATGTCAAGCACTTTATTCCATTTGCTGTTGAGCGTATTCTGCGTGGTCTTAAGCCTTTGCTTCTGCTTCTTCAGGCTCCGCGCGGTTTCAATGAGCCTTTTATGAAGGTTCTCTTGTTCCAAGTGTCTTTCAGGGATGATGTGTGCATTGCTGTCCGGACTATTCATGTCTCCGGAGACAGGTTGATGAGTTTTACCCTCGGGGTCGTTGTGACCGGACAGCAGCTCCGTACTGTGTTTGCCGTCCGCTGGTTTACCCTGCTCCACTGCTGGGTTTATGTGGTCGTTGTCTCCTTTGGGGTCGACCGGGGTGTTACTCTTTCTTGCACTGTTATCGTTGTTTTTGCCGGGGCGGGATTTGGAGTGGCGCTTACGTCGTCGCTTTGGTTGCTTCTCGAGGGAATTGTCCTTCTCTGCTTCCTCCCGTTCCCCGTCATCATTTTCTTTGGGTGTATCCACCATTATATATCATGTGATGAAGTGGCAGTCCAGCGCCATGCGGGCGGTGGTTCCTGTTCGTCTCCCGCATCATCGTCCATACCGTCGATGTCTTTGGAGCCTAAATCAAGCATGTCGGTTAAGTCGTCGATAGTGGCTATTAAGTGGATGGTGGGTGGGTAACGAATTTCTTCGTCGTCTGCTTCCCACTCGAGCCGGACACAATTCGGCCGAGGGCCTCCTGACAAGGAGAGAGACCTTAATGAATTTAGCACATCGCCCAAGGGCGAGTGGTGAAAGATATCCGCGGAGGAAAACTCCGTGATCGGCGCCCAATCAGATTTGATAGGTACGGATGCAGGCGGTTCGGAGATCGTGGCCGGGGATGAATCCAAAGGTCCGGCAACACAGGTCTCGTAGGAGGTGAAGTCAGTATTCGGCTCTATCGCCGCTGAGTGTGCAGCCTCCGTGGCGGGTCCATCCACCCGTCCTCGGATGATGCGATCTGTTCCGGATTGGGGCTGGAGTAGTTACAGGTGCAATCTCTAGAACACTGTCCATCGACAGAGCTAAATTGTGCCCATCGTGACTGTGCGGCGCACCTGATATGGGTTCGAATCCGTCGAAGATCAAGTCTCCGCGGATGTCGGCGGTATAGTTCAAGCTTCCAAACCTGACCTGATGGCCAAGGGCGTAGCTCTCAATCTACTCCAGATGGCCAAGCGAGTTGGCCCGCAGTACAGAGCCGCTGAATACGAAGATCTGTCCGGGAAGGAAAACCTCACCCTAGATTGCATCGTTGCCGATGATCGAAGGAGACATCAAGCCTTGATTATGACGGCACAGTGGAATTCTCAATGAAAGCACCAATGTCGGTGTCAAAACCGGCGGATCTCGGGTAGGTGGTCCCGAACTGTGCGTCTAAGGCGGATGGTAACAAGAGGCGGGGGACACAATGTTTACCCAGGTTCGGGCCCTCACGATGGAGGTAATACCCTACTTCCTGCTTGATTGATCTTGATGATATGAGTATTACAAGAGTTGATCTACCACGAGATCGGAGAGGGTAAACCCTAGAAGCTAGCCTATGGTATGTTTGTTGTTGTCCTACGAACTAAAACCCTCCGGTTTATATAGACACCGGAGGGGCTAGGGTTACACAGAGTCGGTTACAAGGGAGGAGATCTACATATCCGAATCGCCAAGCTTGCCTTCCACGCAAAGGAGAGTCCCATCCGGACACGAGATGGAGTCTTCAATCTTGTATCTTCATAGTCCAACAGTCCGACCAAAGTATATAGTCCGGCTGTTCGAGGACCCCCTAATCCAGGACTCCCTCAGTACTCTTTGGGTGTTATTCACATAGCGATGTGAACTAGATTATTGACTATAGTAAAACCCTTTTGGTATTAGTCACATGGAGATGTGAACTAATCACATAAATATGTGACCTATTGGTATTAAATCACATGATGATGTGAACTAAATTATTGACTCTATGCAAGTGGGAGACTGAAGGAAATATGCCCTAGAGGCAATAATAAATTTGTTATTTATATTTCCTTATATAATGAGAAATGTTTATTATTCATGCTAGAATTGTATTAACTGGAAGCTTAGTACATGTGTGAATACATAGACAAACAGAGTGTCCCTAGTATACCTCTACTAGACTAGCTCGTTAATCAAAGATGGTTAAGTTTCTTGACCATAGACATGTGTTGTCATTTGATCAACGGGATCACATCATTAGAGAATGATGTGATGGACAAGACCCATCCGTTAGCTTAGCATAATGCTCATTTAGTTTTATTGCTATTGCTTTCATCATGACTTATACATGTCCCTCTGACTATGAGATTATGCAACTCCCGAATACCGAAGGAACACCTTGTGTGCTATCAAACATCACAACGTAACTGGGTGATTATAAAGATGCTCTACATGTGTCTCTGATGGTGTTTGTTGAGTTGGCATAGATCAAGATTAGGATTTGTCACTCCGTGTATCGGAGAGGTATCTCTGGCCCCCCTCGGTAATGCTCATCACTATAAGCCTTGCAAGCAGTGTGACTAATGAGTTAGTTGCGGTATGATACATTACGGAACGAGTAAAGAGACTTGCCGGTAACAAGATTGAACTAGGTATGATGATACCGATGATCGAATCTCGGGCAAGTAACATACCGATGACAAAGGGAACAACATATGTTGTTATGCGGTTTGACCGATAAAGATCTTCATAGAATATGTAGGAGCCAATATGAGCATCTAGGTTCCGCTATTGGTTATTGACCGGAGATGTGTTTCGGTCATGTCTACATAGTTCTCGAACCCGTAGGGTCTGTACGCTTAACGTTCGATGACGATTTGTATTTTGAGTTTCGTGTTTTGAGGAACCAAAGTTTGTTCGGACTCCGAGATGAGATCATGGACATGACGAGGAGTCTCGAAATGGTTGAGACATAAAGAACGATATATTAGACGATGTTATTCGGACACCGGATGAGATCCGAGGGGTACCGGATGACTATCGGAGTGCCGGGGGGTTATCAGAACCTCCGAGGGAACTAATTGGCTTTCATGGGCCTTAGGGCAGAGAGAAGAAGGGCCACAAGGGCAGGCCGCCTGCCCCCATGGGCTAGTCCGAATTGGACTAGGGAGGGGGCGGTGCTCCCCTCCTTCCTTCTCCTTCTCTCCCTCTCCTTCCTTCCCCTTCTCTCCTTTTTGGTGGAATCCTACTAGGACTAGGAGTCCTAGTAGGACTCCCCTCTTGGGCGTGCCCTAGGGCCCGACTGATGTCTACTACGCAACTTTATTCTTATAGACACGTGTTGGGCCTCCAAGCGCAGAGTTTTGTAGGACAGTAGCAATTTTCCCTCAAGTGGATGACCTAAGGTTTATCAATCCGTGAGAGGTGTAGGATGAAGATGGTCTCTCTCAAACGACCCTGCAACCAAATATAAGAAATCTGTTGTGTCCCCACCACACCCAATACAATGCCAACTTGTATAGGTGCACTAGTTCGGCGAAGAGATGGTGATAAAAGTGTAATATGGATGGTAGAAATATATTTTTATAATCTGAATAAATAAAAACAGCAAGGTAGCAAATAGTAAACGGTCACAAAAACGGTATTGCAATGCTTAGAAATAAGGCCTAGGGTCCGTACTTTCGCTAGTGCAATCTCTCAACAATGCTAACATAGTTGGATCATATGATCATCCCTCAAAGTGTAAGGAAGAATCACTCCCGAGTTCCTATTAGCGGAGAACAAAAGATAGGAATTGTTTGTAGGGTACTAAACCACCTCAAAGCTATTCTTTCCGTTTGATCCATTCAAGAGTTCGTACTAAAATAACGCAAAGCTATTTTTTCCATTCAATCTATCCTAGAGTTCGTACTAGAATAACAACAAAGCATATTCATATTCATAATACTCAATCCACACAAAGAACTACAAAGATTGCCCCAAGATTTCTACCGGAGAAACAAGGCCAAGAACATGCATCAACCCCTATGCATAGATTACCCCAATGTCACCACGGGAATCCGCAAGTTGAGTGCCAAAACATATATCAAGTGAATCAATACGATACCCCATTGTCACCACGAGTATTCAATTGGAAGACATATATCAAGTGTTCTCAAATCCATAAAATTATTCAATCCGATAACCACGAAATCTCAAAGGGAAAAACTCAATTCATTACAACAAGATAGAGAGGGGAAAACACCATATGATCCGCCTATATTAACAAATCCCGCGATACATCAAGATCGTGACATCTCAAGAACATGAGAGAGAGAGAGAGATTAAACAGATAGCTACTGGTACAAACCCTCAGCCCTGAGGGTGGACTACTCCCTCCTCATCGTGGGGTCCATCGGGATGATGTAGATGGCCACCGGAGATGATTTCCCCTCCGGCAGGGTGCCAGAATGGGTCTAGATTGGTTTTCAGTGGCTACGGAGCCCTGAGGCAGAGGAACTTCTGGTCTAGGTTAACCCCGAGGGGTTTCAGAATATTTGGGAATTTATAGTGCAAAGAAGGGGTACGAGAGGCCACCGAGGTTGGAACAACGCACCTGGGCGCGCCAGGGTGCCCGAAGGGGGCACAACCCACCTGGGCGCGCCAGGGGGCCCTGGCGCGCCCTGGTGGGTTGTGCCCCCTCGGGGCACCCCCGGGGTGCAGCTCTGGCCCATTGGGTTCCTTATGGTCCAAAAAAATCTCCAAAAAGTTTGATGGTGTTTGGACTCCGTTTGATATTAATTTTTTGCGATGTAAAAAACAAGCAAAAAACAACAACTGGCACTTGGCACTGGGTCAATAGGTTAGTCCAAAAAAATGATATAAAGTTGCTATAAAAGATTGTAAAACATCCAAGAATGATAAAATAACAGCATGAATACTTCATAAATTATAGATATGTTGGAGATGTATCAGCATCCCCAAGCTTAATGCCTACTCGTCCTCGAGTAGGTAAATGATAAAAGAAATAATTTATGAAGTATGACTGCTAGCAAAGTGCACAAGTTTGATCAATGATAATTTCAATCACTTTTCCTAGCATCATAACAACAACTCTTTCCTATAGAACTTCGCATGTTATAGTGGCAACCAATTCACATGTTAAGGTTCAAACAATGAATTCTCTTGAAACTCAACAACCTATGTTGTTAGTCACCAAGCAATTGCAATACAACTTATTCAATAGAGTTTAAGTAAGAGATCCACATACTCAGCCATCATATGGTCTTCTATGATTTCTAACACTCACCTTGTACACATGAGCAAAACGTTTCAACCGGACACATAGAAAGATAGGGGCTTATTGTTTTGCCTCCCAACGTATTCACCTCAAGGGTGATGTCAACAATAATAACTCATGCTACCCATATTCAAATGGACATATGTGCCTAGATCTTTCCTCACCACATGATGCTTACCAAAAGAGAAAATAAAAAGGAATAGAGAGGAATACTTTGACTCTTTACATAAAAGTAAATACTAAAAAGTCAAAGATAGGCCCTTCGCAGAGGGAAGTAGAGGTTGCGATGCGCTTATTTGTTTGTATGCTCAATCCCTTAGTGCAAAAGAATGTCATGTTGTATTGCCTCTTATGATAGCAACCTTTATTATGCAGTCCACTGCTTTTATTACTTTGCCATCACAAGTTCGTACAACGCTCAATTTTCTCTTACACTAAATGATCTCACACTTTTAGAAGCAATTTTTATTGCCTTATTGCACCAATGACAACTTACTTGAAGGATCTTGCTCAATCCTTAGGTAGGTATGGTGGACTCTTGAAAATAAGATTTGGGTTTAAGGGTTTTTGGATGCAGAAGTAGTATCTCTACTTGGTGCGGAATTTTTGGCTAGCAAAGATGGGGGGCACGCACCACATGTTGAAGGATCTATGACAATATAACTTCTATGTGAATATGAAAAAACATAAACCATTACGTTGTCTTCCTTGTCCAACATCAACAATTTTGGCATATAATATTTTGATGGGGGCTCACAATCACAAAAGATTTCCATGATTGTGTATTTATATGTGAAAGTTCTCTTCCTTATACTAATTATTTGTGAATTGCTTGTATGACCAATATTGTGATTGTCAAGCCTCAAAAGATTTCACTTTTTAAACCCAATGTGAAGCTACCACTAGGCATGATACGATTTCAACTTCATGACATTCAATTTATTCAACAATTTACTCATAGGATATAAGTGAAGCACAAGAGTAAATGACATAGGAAAGAGCTTCGTTGACGGGATGTGAATGCCGCTTACTTAGCATCTCTGGCAACTATTTGAGGACTCTATTTTATTTAAAAACCTTTAGATCTAAGTATTTTATTAAAACAGCAAGCAAAGAAAAATAAATGACATTCCAAGGATAGCACACATCATGTGAAGAAGCAAAAACTTAGGCTCAACCGATACTAACCGATAATTGTTGAAGAAGAAAGGTGGGATGCCTACCGGGGCATCCCCAAGCTTCGATGCTTGAGACTTCTTGAATATTATCTTCGGATGCCTTGGGAATCCCCAAAGCTTGAGCTTTTGTGTCTCCTTAATTCCTCTCATATCGCGGTTTTCCTAAATCTCAAAAGCTTCAGCCACACAAAACTCAACAAGAACTCATGAGATAAGTTAGTATAAACCAATGCAAAAACCTTATCATTCTCTACTATAGAAAATCACTAAAATATTATCAACATTTTATCACATTCTGACTTTTCTAGGGAATTTTTGCAATAGCGGTAAACTTTCTGTTTTCAAACAGCAACAAGTATACTTGCAAAATAAGCATGCAAAGGCTATCATTGCCAATTTTGTTGAAATAAAAGATGCAAAACATTATTATAAATAACAGAAAGAAAATCCTAACAAAATAAATTGACGCTCCAAGCAAAACACATATCATGTGACGAATGAAAACATAGCTCCAAGTGAGGTTACCAATAATGTTGGAGACGAAAGAGGGGATGCCTTCCGGGGCATCCCCAAGCTTAGTTGCTTGGATCTTCCTTGAATATTTCCTTGGGGTGCCTTGGGCATCCCCAAGCTTAGGTTATTGTTACTCCTTATTCTCCTCATATCGGTATCTCACCCAAAATTTGAATATTCAATCACACAAAACTTAACGGAACTTTGTGAGATAGGTTATTATGATAAAGAGCAAACCATTTTACTTCTGGGACTGCCAAAGACAAGATTCACAATTGTTCTCACACAATGCCTACTGTAGCATAACATTTCTACAATTTATATTGAGCAATATAAGCCATAGAAACTAGAAAACAAGCAAACTATTGATACGTCTCCAACGTATCTATAATTTTTGATTGTTCCATGCTATTATATTATCTGTTTTGGATGTTTAATGGACTTTACTATGCACTTTTATATTATTTTGGGGACTAAACTATTAACCAAAGGCCCAGTGCAAATTGCTGTTTTTTGCCAATTTCAGTGTTTCGTAGAAAAGGAATATCAAATGGAATCCAAATGGAATAAAATCTTCGCGAGGATCGTTTTTGGAACAAACGCAATCCAGGAGACTTGGAGTGGACGTCAAGGAAGCAGCGAGGAAGCCACGAGGCAGGAGGGCGCGCCCAGGGGGGCCAGTCGCACCCCCACCCTCATGGGCCCCTCGCAACTCCACCGACCTACTTCTTTCGCCTATATATACTCTTATACCCTGAAACCATCAGGGAGAACCACGAAACACCTTTTCCACCGCCGCAACCTTATGTACCCATGAGATCCCATCTTGGGGCCTTTTCCGCCGCTCCGCCGGAGGGGGATTCGATCGCGGAGGGCTTCTACATCAACACCACAGCCTCTCCGATGATGTGTGAGTAGTTTACCACAGACCTTCGGGTCCATAGTTATTAGCTAGATGGCTTCTTCTATCTCTTTGGATCTCAATACAAAGTTCTCCTTGATTCTCTTGGAGATCTATTCGATGTAACTCTTTTGCGGTGTGTTTGCTGAGATCCGATGAATTGTGGGTTTATGAACTTGATTATCTATGAATATTATTTGATTTTTCTCTGAATTATTATATGCATGATTTGATATCTTTGCAAGTCTCTTCGAATAATCGGTTTAGTTTGGCCTACTAGATTGATCTTTCTTGCAATGGGAGAAGTGCTTAGCTTTGGGTTCAATCTTGCGGTGCTCGATCCCAGTGACAGAAAGGGAAACAACATGTATTGTATTGTTGCCATCGAGGATAAAAATATGGGGTTTATGTCATATTGCTTGAGTTTATCCCTCTACATCTTGTCATCTTGCCTAATGCGTTACTCCGTTCTTATGAACTTAATACTCTAGATGCATACTGGATAGCGGTCGATGTGTAGAGTAATAGTAGTAGATGAAGAATCGTTTCGGTCTACTTGTCATGGACGTGATGCCTATATTCATGATCATTGCCTTAGATATCATCATAACTATGCACTTTTCTATCTATTGCTCAGCAGTAATTTGTTCACCCACCATAATACATGCTATCTTGAGAGAAGCCACTAGTGAAACCTATGGCCCCCGGGTCTACTTTACGTCATATAAGTTTCCAATCTACAATTCTAGTTTACTATTTATTTTGCAATCTTTATTTTCCAATCTATACCACAAAAATACCAAAAAATATTTATATTATTATCTTTATCAGATCTCACTTTTGCAAGTGGTCGTGAAGGGATTGACAACCCCTTTATCGCATTGGTTGCAAGGTTCTTGATTGTTTGTGCAGGTACTAGGCAACTTGCGTGTAGTCTCCTACTGGATTGATACCTTGGTTCTCAAAAACCAAGGAAATACTTACGCTACTTTGCTGCATCACCCTTTCCTCTTCAAGGGAAAACCAACACATGCTCAAGAGGTAGCAAGAAGGATTTCTGGCACCGTTGCCGGGGAGATCTACGCCAAGTCAAGACACACCAAGTACCCATCACAAACTCTTATCCCTCGCATTACATTATTTGCCATCTTCCTCTCGTTTTCCTCTCCCCCACTTCACCTTTGCCGTTTTATTGGCCTTTTTCCATTCACCTCTTTCCGCTTGTTCTTGTTTGCTTGTTTGTTGGATTGATTGTTTGTTACAATGGCTCAAGATAATACTAAATTGTGTGACTTTTCCAATACCAACAATAATGATTTTATGAGCACTCCGATTGCTCCTACTACCGATGCTGAATCTTGTGAAATCAATACCGCTTTGTTGAATCTTGTTAGGAAAGATCAGTTTTCTGGACTTCCTAGTGAAGATGCCGCTACCCATCTGAACAACTTCGTTGATTTGTGTGATATGCAAAAGAAGAAAGATGTGGATAATGATATTGTTAAATTGAAGCTATTTCCATTTTCGCTTAGAGATCATGCTAAAACTTGGTTCTCCTCTTTGCCTAAAAATAGTATTGATTCATGGAATAAGTGCAAAGATTCTTTTATCTCTAAGTATTTTCCTCCAGCTAAGATTATCTCTCTTAGAAACGATATGATGAATTTTAAGCAACTTGAGCATGAGCATGTTGCACAAGCCTGGGAGAGGATGAAATTAATGATACGTAATTGCCCTACACATGGTTTGAATTTATGGATGATTATTAAAAAAATTATGCTGGATTGAATTTTTCTTCTAGAAATCTTTTAGATTCGGCCGCGGAGGCACTTTTATGGAAATCACTTTAGGAGAAGCTACTAAACTCCTAGATAATATTATGGTTAATTATTCTCAATGGCACACCGAAAGATCCACTAGTAAAAAGGTTCTTGCGATAGAAGAGATTAATCTATTGAGTGGAAAGATGGATGAACACATGAAGTTGTTTTCTACTAAGAGTGCTTCTTCTGATCCTAATGATATGCCTTTGTATACTTTGATTGAAAATAATAATGAATCTATGGATGTGAATTTTGTTGGTAGGAGCAATTTTGATAATAACGCGTATAGAGGAAATTTTAATTATAGGTCGTTCCCTAGTAATTCCTTTAATAATTATGGTAATTCCTACAGCAACTCTTACAATTTTTTTAATAAGATGCCCTCTGATTTTGAGACTAGTGTTAAAGAATTTATGATTTCTCGAAAGAATTTCAATGCTTTGCTTGAAGAAAAATTGCCTAAGATTGATGAGTTGGCTAGGAACGTGGATAGAATTTCTCTTGATGTTGATTCTTTGAAACTTAGATCTATTCCACCTAAGCATGATATCAATGAGTCTCTCAAAGCCATGAGAATTTCCATTGATGAGTGCAAAGAAATAACTGCTAGGATGCGTGCTAAAAAGGATTGCTTTGTAAAAGCGTGTTCTTATAGTTTCCATGATAATAATGATGAAGATCTAAAAGTGATCGATGTGTCCCCTATTAAATCTTTGTTTTCTAATATGAATCTTGATAAATATGGGACTGGAGATGAGTGAACTTTAGTTAAAAGGCATCCCAATGATTCGGAGTTTTTAGATCTTGATGCAAAAATTGGTAAAAGTGGGATTGAAGAGGTCAAAACTTTACATAGCAATGAACCCACTATTTTGGATTTCAAGGAATTTAATTATGATAATTTCTCTTTGATAGATTGTATTTCCTTGTTGCAATCCGTGTTAAATTCTCCTCATGCTTATGCTCAAAATAAAGCTTTTACCAAACATATCATCGATGCTTTAATGCAATCTTATGAAGAAAGACTTGAATTAGAAGTTTCTATCCCTAGAAAACTTTATGATGAGTGGGAACCTACTATTAAAATTAAAATTAAAGATCATGAATGCTATGCTTTATGTGATTTGGGTGCTAATGTTTCCACAATTCCAAAAACTTTGTGTGATGTGTTAGGTTTCCGTGAATTTGATGATCGTTCTTTAAAAATTTGCATCTTGCGGATTCCACTATTAAGAAACCTATGTGAAGGATTAATGATGTTATTATTGTTGCAAATAGGAATTATGTGCCCGTAGATTTCATTGTTCTTGATACAGATTGCAATCCTACTTGTCCTATTATTCTTGGTAGACCTTTCCTTAGAACGATTGGTGCAATTATTGATATGAAAGAAGGAAATATTAGATGACAATTTCCATTAAGGAAAAGCATGGAACACTTTCCTAGGAAGAAAATTAAATTACCTTATGAATCTATTATGAGAGCCACTTATGGATTGCATACCAAAGATGATAATACCTAGATCTATTCTTGTTTTTATGCCTAGCTAGGGGCGTTAAACGATAGTGCTTGTTGGGAGGCAGCCCAATTTTATTTTTGTTTCTTGTTTTTTGTTCCTGTTTAGTAATAAATAAATCGTCTATCCACTGTTATGATTGTGTTTTTTATGTTTCAATTAGTGTTTGTGCCAAGTAAAGCCTTTAGGATCTTCTTGGATGATTGTTGTTTGATCTTGCTGAAAAAAACAGAAAGTATGCGCTCACGAGAATAATTTTCATTTTTTACCAGAGAGCAATAAAATACCAATTCCAACTGCAGAAGATCAATATACAAATTATTTCTGATATCCTAATTTCTTAGGATTTTTGGAGTTACATAAGTATTCGAAACTTACAGATTACTACAGACTGTTCTGTTTTTGGCAGATTCTGTTTTTCGTGTGTTGTTTGCTTATTTTGATGAATCTATGGCTAGTATCGGGGGGTATGAACCATAGAGAAGTTAGAATACAGTAGGTTTAACACCAATATAAATAAATAATGAGTTCATTATAGCACCTTAAAGTGGTGATTTTTTTTCTTATACTAACGGAGGTCATGAGATTTTCTGTTGAAGTTTTGTGTTGTGAAGTTTTCAAGTTTTTGGGTAAAGATTTGATAGATTTTGGAATAAGGAGTGGCAAGAGCCTAATCTTGGGGATGCCCAAGGCACTCCAAGGTAAAATTCAAGGACAACCAAAATCCTAAGCTTGGGGATGCCCCGGAAGGCATCCCCTCTTTCGTCTTCGTCCATCGGTAACTTTACTTGAGGCTATATTTTTATTCACCACATGATATTGAAGGAAATATGCCCTAGAGGCAATAATAAAGTTATTATTTATTTCATCATATCGTTATAAATGTTTATTATTCATGCTAGAATTGTATTAACCGGAAACATAATACATGTGGGAATACATAGACAAACATAGTGTCACTAGTATGCCTCTACTTGACTAGCTCGTTGATAAAAGATGGTTGAGTTTCCTAGCCATAGACATGAGTTGTCATTTGATTAACGGGATCAGATCATTAGTAGAATGATGTGATTGACTTGACCCATTTTGTTAGCTTAGCACTTGATCATTTTAGTTTACTTCTATTGCTTTCTTCATGACTTATACATGTTCCTATGACTATGAGATTATGCAACTGCCGATTACCGGAGGAACACTTTGTGTGCTACCAAACGTCACAACGTAACAGGCTGATTACAAAGGTGCTCTACAGGTGTCTCCGATGGTACTTGTTGAGTTGGCTGATATGTCTCCAACGTATCTATAATTTTTGATTGCTGCATGCTATTATATTATCTATTTTGGATGTTAATGGGCTTTATTTTACACTTTTATATCATTTATGGGACTAACCTACTAATCGGAGGCCAAGCCCAAATTGCTGTTTTTTTGCCTATTTAGGGTTTCGAAGAAAAGGAATATCAAACGGAGTCCAAGCGGAATGAAACCTTCGGGAATGTGATTCTCTCAACAAACGTGATCCAGCAGACTTGGAGTGGCCGTCAAGAAACAAGGGAGGAAGGCACGAGGCAGGGGGGCGCGCCTACCCCCCTGGGCGCGCCCTCCACCCTCGTGGGCCCTCCATTTCTCCACCGACGTACTTCTTCCTCCTATATATATCCACGTACCCCCCAAACATCCAGGAGCACCACAAAAACCTAATTCCACCGCCGCAACCTTCTGTACTCGAGAGATCCCATCTCGGGGCCTTTTCTGAAGCTCCACCGGAGGGGGCATTGATCACGGAGGGCCTCTACATCAACTCCATGGCCTCTCCGGTGATGTGTGAGTAGTTTACTTCAGACCTACGGGTCCATAGTTATTAGCTAGATGGCTTCTTCTCTCTCTTTGGATCTCAATACAAAGCTCTCCTCGATTTTCTTGGAGATCTATTCGATGTAATCTTCTTTTGCGGTGTGTTTGTCGAGATCCGATGAATTGTGGGTTTATGATCTAGATTATTTATGAACAATATTTGATTCTCCTCTGAGTTCTTTTATGTATGATTGGTTTATCTTTGCAAGTCTCTTCGAATTATTAGTTTGGTTTGGCCTACTAGATTGATCTTTCTTGCAATGGGAGAAGTGCTTAGCTTTGGGTTCAATCTTGCGGTGTTCGATCCCAGTGACAGAAAGGGAACCGATACGTATTGTATTGTTTCCATCAAGGATAAAAAGATGGGGTTTATATCATATTGCATGAGTTTATCCCTCTACATCATGTCATCTTCCTTAAAGCATTACTCTGTTCTCTTGAACTTAATACTCCAGATGCATGCTGGATAGCGGTCGATGTGTGGAGTAATAGTAGTAGATGCAGGCAGGAGTCGGTCTACTTGTCTCAGACGTGATGCCTATATACATGATCATACCTAGATATTCTCATAACTATCCTCAACTCTATCAATTGCTCGACATTAATTCGTTTACCCACCGTAATACTTATGCTCTTGAGAGAAGCCACTCGTGAAACCTATGGCCCCCGGGTCTATCTTCCATCATATTAATCTTCCAATACTTAGTTATTTCCTTTGCCATTTATTTTACTTTGCATCTTTATTCCTCTTTATCATAAAAATACCAGAAAATTATCTTATCATATCTATCAGATCTCACACTCGTAAGTGACCGAGAAGGGCTTGACAACCCCTTTATCGCATTGGTTGCGAGGTTCTTATTTGTTTGTGTAGGTGCGTGGGACTTGAGCGTGATCTCCTACTGGATTGATACCTTGGTTCTCAAAAATTGAGGGAAATACTTACCCTGCTTTACTGCATCACCCTTTCCTCTTCAAGGGATAACCAATGCAGTGCTAAAGAGGTAGCATTGGCATAGATCAAGATTAGGATTTGTCACTCCGATTGTCAGAGAGGTATCTCTGGGCCCTCTCGGTAATGCACATCACAATAAAGCCTTGCAAGCAATGTGACTAATGAGTTAGTTACGAGATGATGCATTACAGAACGAGTAAAGAGACTTGTCGGTAACGAGATTGAGCTATGTATTGAGATATCGACGATCGAATCTCGGGCAAGTAACATACCGATGACAAAGGGAACAACGTATGTTGTTATGCGGTTTGACCGATAAAGATCTTCGTAGAATATGTAGGAACCAATATGAGCATCCAGGTTCCGCTATTGGTTATTGACCGGAGACGTGTCTCAGTCATGTCTACATAGTTCTCGAACCCGTAGGGTCTGCACGCTTAAAGTTCTGTGACGATCGGTATTATGAGTTTTTGTGTTTTGATGTACCGAAGGTAGTTCAGAGTCCCGGATATGATCACAGACATGAAGAGGAGTCTCGAAATGGTCGAGACGTAAAGATCGATATATTGGATGACTATGTTCGGACACCGGAAGCGTTTCAGGAGGTTTCAAACATATACCGAAGAACTGGGGGATTATCGGAACCCCCCGGGGGATGTAATGGGCCTATTGGACCTTAGTGGAGAAGAGGAGGGGCGGCCAGGGCAGGCCGCGCACCCCCTCCCCCTCTAGTCCGAATTGGACAAGGGGGGGCGCCCCCCCTTTCCTTCCTCCTCTCTCCTTCCCTTTCCCCTTCTCCTACTCCTACTAGGAAAGGAGGAGTCCTACTCCCGGTGGGAGTAAGACTCCCCCTTGGTGCGCCCTCCTCCTAGCAAGCTGCCTCCCCCTAGCTCCTTTATATACGGGGGCAGGGGGCACCCCAAAGACACACAAGTTGATCATTGATCTCTCCCAGCCGTGTGCAGTGCCCCCCTCCACCATAACCCACCTCGGTCATACTGTAGCGGTGCTTAGGCGAAGCCCTGCGACGGTAGCTTCATCAACATGGTCACCACGCCGTCGTGCTGACGAAACTCCCCCTCGAGCTCTACTGGATCGTGAGTTCGCGGGACGTCACCGGGCTGAACGTGTGCTGAATGCGGAGGTGTTGTATGTTCGGTACTAAGGATCGGTCGATCGTGAAGATGTACGACTACATCAACCGCATTGTCATAACGCTTCCGCTTAACGGTCTATGAGGGTACGTGGACGACAGTCTCCCCTCTCGTTGCTATGCATCACCATGATCTTGTGTGTGCATAGGAAAATTTTGAAATTACTACGTTCCCCAACAGTGGCATCCGAGCCAGGTTTATGCGTAGATGTTATATGCATGTCTAGAACACAAGTGAGTTGTGGGCAATACAAGTCATACTGCTTACCAGCATGTCATACTTTGGTTCGGCGGTATTGTTGGATGAAGCAGCCCGGACCGACATTACGCGTACGCTTACACGAGACTGGTTCTACCGACGTGCTCTGCACACAAGTGGCCGGCGGGTGTCAGTTTCTCCAACTAGTTGAACCGAGTTTGGCTACACCCTAAGAAGGTTAAAACATCACTAACTTGACGAACTATCGTTGTGATTTTGATGAGTATGTAAGAACGGTTCTTGCTCAGCCCGTAGCAGCCACGTAAAACTTGCAACAACAAAGTAGAGGATGTCTAACTTGTTTTTGCAGGGCATGTTGTGATGTGATATGGTCAATACATGATGCTATATTTATTGTATGAGATGATCATGTTTTGTAATGGAGTTATCAGCAACTAGCAGGAGCCATATGGTTGTTGCTTTTATTGTATGCTATGCAATCGCCCTGTAATTGCTTTACTTTATCACTAAGCGGTAGCGATAGTCGTAGAAGATATAGATGGCGAGACGACAATGATGCTACGATGGAGATCAAGGTGTCGCGCAGCTGACGATGGTGATCATGACGGTGCTTTAGAGATGGAGATCAAAGGCGCAAGATGACGATGGCCATATCATATCACTTATATTGATTGCATGTGATGTTTATCCTTTATGCATCTTATTTTGCTTTGTTTGACGATAGCATCATAAGATGATCTCTCACTAAATTTCAAGGTAAAAGTGTTCTCCCTGAGTATGCACCGTTGCCAAAGTTCATCCTGCCAAGACACCACGTGATGATCGGGTGTGATAAGCTCAACGTTCATCTACAATGGGTGTAAGACAGTTTTGCACATGCAGAATACTCGGGTTAAACTTGACGAGCCTAGCATATGCAGATATGGCCTCGGAACACTAAGACCGAAAGGTCGACCGTGAATCATATAGTAGATATGATCAACATAGTGATGTTCACCATTGAAAACTACTCCATTTGACGTGATGATCGGTTTTGGTTTAGTTTATATGGATCACGTGATCACTTAGATGATTAGAGGGATGTCTATAAAAGTGGGAGTTCTTAAGTAATATGATTAATTGAACTTAAATTTATCATGAACTTAGTACCTGATAGTATATTTTGCTTGTCTATGTTATTGTAGATATATGGCCCGTGCTGTTGTTCCATTGAATTTTAATGCGTTCCTTGAGAAAGCAAACTTGAAAGATGATGGTAGAAATTACACGGACTGGGTCCGTAACTTGAGGATTATCCTCATTGTTGCATAGAAGAATTACTCCCTGGAAGCACCGCTAGGTGCTAGGCCTGCTGCTGATGCTGCTGATGACGTTAAGAATGCCTGGCTGAGTAAAGCCGATGACTACTCGATAGTTCAGTGTGCCATGCTTTACGGCTTAGAACCGGGACTTCAACGACGTTTTGAACGTCATGGAGCATATGAGATATTCCCGGAGTTGAAGTCAATATTTCAAGCAAATGCCTGAATTGAGAGATATGAAGTCTCCAATAAGTTCTACAACTACAAGATGGAGGGGAATAGTTCTGTCAGTGAACATATACTCAGAATGTCTGGGTACCATAACCACTTGACTCAACTGGGAGTTAATCTTCCTGTTGATAGTGTCATTGACAGAGTTCTTCAATCACTGCCACCAAGCTACAAGAGCTTCGTGATGAACTATAATATGCAAGGGATGGATAAGACGATTCCCGAGCTCTTCGCAATGCTAAAAGCCACGGAGGTAGAAATCAAGAAGGAGCATCAAGTGTTGATGGTCAACAAGACCACCAGTTTCAAGAAAAAGGGTAAAGGGAAGAAGAAAGGGAACTTCAAGAAGTACAGCAAACAAGTTGCTTCTCAAGAGAAGAAACCCAAGTTTGGACCTAAGCCCGAGACTGAGTGCTTCTACTGCAAAGGGACTGGTCTCTGGAAGCGGAACTGCCCCAAGTATTTGGCGGATAATAAGGATGGCAAGGTGAACAAAGGTATATGTGATATACATTATTGATGTGTACCTTACTAGAGCTCGCAGTAGCACCTGGGTATTTGATACTGGTTCTGTTGCTAATATTTGCAACTCGAAACAGGGACTACAGATTAAGCGAAGACTGACTAAGGACGAGGTGACGATGCGCGTGGGAAATGATTCCAAAGTCGATGTGATCGCCGTCGGCACTCTACCTCTACATCTATCTTCGGGATTAGTTTTAGACCTGAATAATTGTTAGTTGGTGCCAGGGTTAAGCATGAACGTTATATCTGGATCTTGTTTGATGCGAGACGGATATTCATTTAAATCTGAGAATAATGGTTGTTCTATTTATATGAGTAATATCTTTTATGGTCTTGCACCCTTGAAGAGTGGTCTATTTGTGTTGAATCTCGATAGTAGTGATACACATATTCATAATGTTGAAGCCAAAAGATGCAGAGTTGATAATGATAGTGCAACTTATTTGTGGCACTGCCATTTGGGTCATATTGTTGTAAAGCGCATGAAGAAAATCCATACTTATGGACTTCTGGAATCACTTGATTATGAATCACTTGGTACTTGCGAACCATGCCTCATGGGCAAGATGACTAAAAGGCCATTCTCCGGAACAATGGAGCGAGCAATAGATTTATTGGAAATCATACATACTGATGTATGTGGTTCAATGAAGATTGAGGCTCACAGTGGGTATCGTTATTTTCTCACCTTCACAGATGATTTGAGCAGATGTGGGTATATCTATTTAATAAAACATAATTCTGAAACATTTGAAAAGTTCAAAGAATTTCAGAGTGATGTGGAAAATCATCAAAACTAGAAAATAAAATTTCTACGATCTGATCGGGGACGAGAATATTTGAGTTACGAGTTTGGTCTACATTTGAAACAATGTGGAATAGTTTCACAACTCACGCCACCCAGAACACCACAGCATAATGGTGTATCCAAACGTCGTAATCGTACTTTACTGGATATGGTACGATCTATGATGTCTCTTACTGATTTACCGCTATCATTTTGGGGTTATTCTTTAGAGACGGCTGCATTCACGTTAAACGTGGCACCATCGAAATCTGTAGAGATAATGCCTTATGAACTATGGTTTGGCAAGAAACCAAAGTTGTCATTTCTTAAATTTTGGGGCTGCGATGCTTATGTGAAAAAGCTTCAACCTGATAAGCTTGAACCCAAATCGGAGAAATGTGTCTTCATAGGATACCCAAAGGAGACTGTTGGGTACACCTTCTATCACATATCCGAAGGCAAGACATTCATTGCTAAGAATGGATCCTTTCTAGAGAAGGAGTTTCTCTCGAAAGAAGTGAGTGGGAGGAAAGTAGAACTTGATGAGGTAACTATACCTACTCCCTTATTGGAAAGTAGTTCATCACAGAAACCGGTTCCTATGACACCTACACCAATAAGTGAGGAAGCTAATGATAATGATCATGAAATTTCAGACCAAGTTACTACCGAACCTCGTAGGTCAACCAGAGTAAGATCCGCACCAGAGTGGTTCGGTAATCTTGTTCTGGAAGTCATGTTACTTGACCATGATGAACCTACGAACTATGAGGAAGCGATGGTGAGCCCAGATTCCGCAAAATGGCTTGAGGCCATGAAATCTGAGATGGGATCTATGTATGAGAACAAAGTATGGACTTTGGTTGACTTGCCCAATGATCGACAAGCCATCAAGAAAAAATGGATCTTCAAGAAGAAGACTGACACTGACGGTAATGTTACTGTCTACAAAGCTCGACTTGTTGCGAAAGGTTTTTGACAAGTTCAAGGTGTTGACTACGATGAGACTTTCTCACCCGTAGCGATGCTTAAGTCTGTCTGAATCATGTTAGCAATTGCCACATTTTATGATTATGAAATTTGGCAAATGGATGTCAAAACTGCATTCCTGAATGGATTTCTGGAAGAAGAGTTGTATATGATGCAACCAGAAGGTTTTGTCGATCCAAAGGGAGCTAACAAAGTGTGCAAGCTCCAACGATCCATTTATGGACTGGTGCAAGCCTCTCGGAGTTTGAATAAATGTTTTGATAGTGTGATCAAAGCATATGGTTTTATACAGACTTTTGGAGAAGCCTGTATTTACAAGAAAGTGAGTGGGAGCTCTGTATCATTTCTAATATTATATGTGGATGACATATTGCTGATTGGAAATGACATATAATTTTTGGATAGCATAAAAGGATACTTGAATAAGAGTTTTTCAATGAAAGACCTCGGAGAAGCTACTTATATACTAGGCATCAAGATCTATAGAGATAGATCAAGACGTTTAATTGGACTTTCACAAAGCACATACCTTGATAAAGTTTTTAAAAAGTTCAAAATGGTTCAATCAAAGAAAGGCTTCTTGCCTGTGTTACAAGGTGTGAAGTTGAGTAAGACTCAATGCCCGACCACTTAGGAAGATAGAGAGAAAATGAAAAGTGTTCCCTATGCTTCAGCCATAGGCTCTATCATGTATGCAATGCCGTGTACCATACCTGATGTGTGCCTTGCTATTAGTTTAGCAGGGAGGTGCCAAAGTAATCCAGGAGTGGATCACTGGACATCGGTCATGAACATCCTGAAATACCTGAAAAGGACTAAGGATATGTTTCTCATTTATGGAGGTGACAAAGAGCTCGTTGTAAATGGTTACGTCGATGCAAGCTTTAACACTGATCCGGAAGATTCTAAATCACAAACCGGATACGTGATTATATTGAACGGTGGAGCTGTCAGTTGGAGCAGTTCTAAACAAAGCGTCATGGCGGGATCTACGTGTGAAGCGGAGTAAATAGCTGCTTCGGAAGCAAAAAATGAAGGACTCTGGATGAAGGAGTTCATATCCGATCTAGGTGTCATACATAGTGCATCGGGTCCAATGAAAATCTTTTGTGACAATACTGGTGCAATTGCCTTGGCAAAGGAATCCAGATTTCACAAGAGAACCAATCACATCAAGAGACGCTTCAATTCCATCCAGGATCAAGTCCAGGTGGGAGACATAGAGATATGTAAAATACATACGGATCTGAATGTTGTAGACCCGTTGACTAAGCCTCTTCCACGAGCAAAACATGATCAACACCAGGACTCCATGGGTGTTAGAATCATTACTGTGTAATCTAGATTATTAACTCTAGTGCAAGTGGGAGACTGAAAGAAATATGCCCAAGAGGCAATAATTAAGTTATTATTTATTTCCTCATATCATGATAAATGTTTATTATTCATGCCAGAATTGTATTAACCGGAAACATAATACATGTGTGAATACATAGACAAACATAGTGTCACTAGTATGCCTCTACTTGACTAGCTCGTTGATCAAAGATGGTTGAGTTTCCTAGCCATAGACATGAGTTGTCATTTGATTAACGGGATCACATCATTAGTAGAATCATGTGATTGACTTGACCCATTTTGTTAGCTTAGCACTTGATCGTTTTAGTTTACTGCTATTGCTTTCTTCATGACTTATACATGTTCCTATGACTATGAGATTATGCAACTCCCGATTATCGGAGCAACACTTTGTGTGCTACCAAACGTCACAACATAACTGGGTGATTATAAAGGTGCTCTACAGCTGTCTCCAATGGTACTTGTTGAGTTGGCATAGATCAAGATTAGGATTTGTCACTCCGATTGTTGGAGAGGTATCTCTGGGCCCTCTCGGTAATGCACATCACAATAAAGCCTTGCAAGCAATGTGACTAATGAGTTAGTCACGGGATGATGCATTACAGAACGAGTAAAGAGACTTGCAGGTAACGAGATTGAGCTAGGTATTGAGATACCGACGATCGAATCTCGGGCAAGTAACATACCGATGACAAAGGGAACAACGTATGTTGTTATGCGATTTGAGCGATAAAGATCTTCGTAGAATATGTAGGAACCAATATGAGCATCCAGGTTCCGCTATTGGTTATTGACCGGAGACGTGTCTCAGTCATGTCTACATAGTTCTCAAACCCGTAGGGTCCGCACGCTTAAAGTTCTGTGACGATCGGTATTATGAGTTTTTGTGTTTTGTTGTACCGAAGGTAGTTCGGAGTCCCGGATATGATCATGGACATGACTAGGAGTCTCGAAATGGTCGATACGTAAAGATCGATATATTGGATGACTATGTCCGGACACGGGAAGTGTTTCGGGAGGTTTCAGACATATACCGAAGAACCGGGGGATTACCGGAACCCCCCGGGGGGTGTAATGGGCCTATTGGGCCTTAGTGGAGAAGAGGAGGGGTGGCCAGGGCAGGCCGCGCGCCCCCTCCCCCTCTAGTCCGAATTGGACAAGGAGGGGGCGCCCCCTTTCCTTCCTCCTCTCTCCTTCCCTTTCCCCTTCTCCTACTCCTACTAGGAAAGGAGGAGTCCTACTCCCGGTGGGAGTAGGACTCCCCCCTTGGCGCGCCCTCCTCCTGGTCGGCCGCCTCCCCCCTAGCTCCTTTATATACGGGGGCAGGGGCGCACCCCAAAGACACACAAGTTGATCTTTGATCTCTCCCAGCCGTGTGCGGTGCCCCTTCCACCAAAATCCACGTCGGTCATACTGTAGCGGTGCTTAGGCGAAGCCCTGCGACGATAGCTTCATCAACATCGTCACCACGCCGTCGTGCTGACGAAACTCTCCCTCGAGCTCTACTGGATCGTGAGTTCGCGGGACGTCACCGAGCTGAAGTGTGCTGAACACGGAGGTGCCGTACATTCGGTACTGAGGATCGGTCGATCCTGAAGATGTACGACTACATCAGCCACGTTGTCATAATGCTTCCGCTTAACGGTCTACGAGGGTACGTGGACGACACTCTCCCCTCTCGTTTCTATGCATCACCATGATCTTGCGTGTGCGTAGGAAAATTTTGAAATTACTACGTTCCCCAAGAGTGGCATCCGAGCCAGGTTTATGCGTAGATGTTATATGCACGAGTAGAACATAAGTGAGTTGTGGGCAATACAAGTCATACTGCTTAGCAACATGTCATACTTTGGTTCAGCGGTATTGTTGGATGAAGCGTCCCGGACCGACATTACGCATACGCTTACGCGAGACTGGTTCTACTGACGTGCTTTGCACACAGGTGGCTGGCGGGTGTCAGTGTCTCCAACTTTAGTTGAATCAAGTGTTGCTACGCCCGGTCCTTGAGAAGGTTAAAACAACACTAACTTGACGAACTATCGTTGTGGTTTTGATGCGTAGGTAAGAACGGTTCTTGCTCAGCCCGGAGCAGCCACGTAAAACTTGCAACAACAAAGTAGTGGACGTCTAACTTGTTTTTGCAGGGCATATTGTGGTGTGATATGGTCAAGACATGATGCTATATTTATTGTATGAGATGATCATGTTTTTTAACGGAGTTATCGGCAACTGGCAGGAGCCATATGGTTGTCTCTTTATTGTATGCTATGCAATCGCCCTATAATTGCTTTACTTTATCACCAAGCAGTAGCGATAGTCGTAGAAGCAATAGATGGTGAGACGACAACGATGCTACGATGGAGATCAAGGTGTCGCGCCGGTGACGATGGTGATCATGACGGTGCTTTGGAGATGGAGATCAAAGGCACAAGACGATGATGACCATATCATATCACTTATATTGATTGCATGTGATGTTTATCCTTTATGCATCTTATTTTGCTTTGTTTGACGGTAGCATTATAAGATGATCTCTCACTAAATTTCAAGGTAAAAGTGTTCTCCCTGAGTATGCACTGTGGCCAAAGTTCGGCGTGCCAAGACACCACGTGATGATCGGGTGTGATAAGCTCAACGTTCATCTACAACGGGTGCAACACGCAGAATACTCGGGTTAAACTTGATGAGCCTAGCATATGCATATATGGCCTCGGAACACTGAGACTGAAAGGTCGAGCATGAATCATATAGTAGATATGATCAACATAGTGATGTTCACCATTGAAAACTACTCCATTTCACGTGATGATCGGTTATGGTTTAGTTGATATGGATCACGTGATCACTTAGATGATTAGAGGGATATCTATCTAAGTGGGAGTTCTTAAGAATATGATTAATTGAACTTAAATTTATAATGAACTTAGTACCTGATAGTATATTTTGCGTGTCTAGGTTATTGTAGATAGATGGCCTGTGCTATTGTTCCGTTGAATTTTAATGCGTTCCTTGAGAAAGCAAAGTTGAAAGATGATGGTAGCAATTAAACGGACTGGGTCCGTAACTTGAGGATTATCCTCATTGTTACACAGAAGAATTACGTCCTGGAAGCACCGCTAGGTGCCAGGCCTGCTGCAGATGCTGCTGATGACGTTAAGAACGTCCGACAGAGTAAAGCTGATGACTACTCGATAGTTCAGTGTGCCATGCTTTACGGCTTAGAACCGGGACTTCAACAACGTTTTGAACGCCATGGAGCATATGAGATGTTCCAAGAGTTGAAGTTAATATTTCAAGAAAATGCCCGGATTGAGAGATATGAAGTCTCCAATAAGTTCTACAGCTGCAAAATGGAAGAGAATAGTTTTGTCAGTGAACATATACTTAGAATGTCTAGGTACCATAACCACTTGACTCAACTGGGAGTTAATCTTCCTGTTGATAGTGTCATTGACAGAGTTCTTCAATCACTGCCACCAAGCTACAAGAGTTTCATGATGAACTATAATATGCAAGGGATGGATAAGACGATTCCCGAGCTCTTCACAATGCTAAAAGCTGCGGAGGTAGAAATCAAGAAGGAGCATCAAGTGGTGATGGTCAACAAGACCACCAGTTTCAAGAAAAAAGGTAAAGGGAAGAAGAAAGGGAGCTTCACAAAGAATAGCAAACAAGTTGCTGCTCAAGAGAAGAAACCCAAGTTTGGACCTAAGCCTGAGACTGAGTGCTTCTACTGCAAAGGGACTGGTCACTGGAAGCGGAACTGACCCAAGTATTTGGCGGATAAGAAGGATGGCAAGGTGAACAAAGGTATATGTGATATACATGTTATTGATGTGTACCTTACTAGAGCTCACAGTAGCACCTGGGTATTTGATACTGGTTCTATTGCTAATATTTGAAACTCAAAACAGGGACTACGGATTAAGCGAAGACTGGCTAAGGACGAGGTGACGATGCGCGTGGGAAATGATTCCAAAGTCGATGTGATCGCCGTCGGCACGCTACCTCTACATCTACCTTCGGGATTAGTTCTAGACCTGAATAATTGTTATTTGGTGCCAGCGTTCCCCAACAGATACGTGTTTTGCTTGGAGCATCTTGTATTATTTGAGTCTTTGCTTTTTAGTTTACCACTATCATCCTTGCTGTACACACCTTTTGGAGAGACACACATGAATCATAATTTATTGTAATACTCTTTGTGTTTCACTTATATCTTTTGAGTTAGATAATTTTGCTCTAGTGCTTCACTTATATCTTTTAGATCATGGTGGTGGTTTTATTTTATAGAAATTATTGATCTCTCATGCTTCACTTATATTATTTTGAGAGTCCTTTAGAACAGCATGATAATTTTCTTTGGCTATAAAATTAGTCTTAATATGATAGGCATCCAAGATGGGTGTAATAAAAACTTTCATATAGAGTGCATTGAATACTATGAGAAGTTTGATACTTGATGATTATTTTGAGATATGAAGATGGTAATATTAGAGTCATGCTAGTTGAGTAGTTGTGAATTTGAGAAATACTTGTGTTAGAGTTTGCAAGTCCCGTAGCATGCACATATGGTGAACGTTGTGTGACAAATTTGAAGCATGAGGTGTTTCTTTGATTGGCCTCCTTATGAGTGGTGGTCGGGGATGAGCGATGGTATTTTCCTACCAATCTATCCCCCTAGGAGCATGCGCGTAATGCTTGGTTTTTGATGACTTGTGGATTTTTTCTATAAGTATGTTAGTTCTTTATGACTATTGTTGAGTCCATGGATTATACACACTCTCACCTTCCCATCATCGCTAGCCTCTTCGGTACCGTGCATTGCCCTTTCTCACCTTGGGAGTTGGTGAAAACTTCGCCGGTGCATCCAACCCCCATGATATGATACGCTCTATCACACATAAACCTCCTTATATCTTCCTCAAAACAGCCATCATACCTACCTATTATGGCATTTCCATAACCATTCCGAGATATATTGCCATGCAACTTTCCACCGTTACGTTCATTATGACACGCTTCATCATTGTCATATTGCCTTGCATGATCATGTAGTTGACATCATATTTGTGGCAAAGCCACCATGCATAATTTCATACGTGTCACTCTTGATTCATTGCGCATCCCGGTACACTACCAGAGGCATTCATATAGAGTCATACTTTGTTCTAGTATCGAGTTGTAACCTTTGAGTTGTAAATAATAGAAGTGTGATGATCATCATTAATAGAGCATTGTCCCAAAAAAGAGAAAATAAAAGGGACAATGCTACTATCCTTTTTCCACACTTGTGCTTCAACGTAGCACCATGATCTTCATGATAGAGAGTCTCTTATATTGTCACTTTCATATACTAGTGGGAGTTTTTCATTATAGAACTTGGCTTGTATATTCCAACAATGGGCTTCCTAAAATGCCCTAGGTCTTTGTGAGCAAGAAAGTTGGATGCACACCCACTTTGTTTCTTTTGTTGAGCTTTCATACATTTATTGCTCTAGTGCATCCGTTGCATGGCAATCCTGTCGGCGTTCTGGGAACGGGGGTCCCCAGACTTGCCTACGTGCGGCCTGCGGCGTGGCTCAAAGGGGGCCCCAGCGCGGCCCATCTTCACCAACACAAAACCAAGACCCTCGCGAGGGGCCAAGCCTCGCGGGGTGGACGACGCGGAGCTTCCTCAGGCACGGCCTCGTCAGGCTGGCTCACGAGGAGGCGGAGAGACCAAGGCGGGGTACCTCACGAGGTGCCCGTGACGCAAGCCATGACGACCAAGGGCACCAGGCGGGTGCCAGCCCGCGCAGTGTCCTCCTTTCCTCTTTGGTGCAAAGGGCGCAAGCGTAGCCGCGAAGTACCGAGGCGTCAGGCAAAGGTTGCCATTTCGGTGCAACGAGACCAAGACTAGGAGGACTACGAGACGGAGGTCATCGTGGAGCCCAAGATGGCGTCATCACCAGAGCTTTGCGCAGGCGAAGACTACTTTTGTCAGGATAGCTGATACTAGATGTCCCCCTTCAAATTAGCCCGCCATTGTTGGCTCCCTTCCCGCTCGATATTTGGGAAGAGGACCAGGGCCTCTATAAATAGGACCGGCCACCCGCAAGGAGGGGAGAGGAAAAAAAGGATCAGAGAGAGAGAGAGAGGGAAGGGTGAGTGAACTCCTCCCAGCAGTTCATCCCCCCAGCTAAGAATAGACCCTCGCGAGGCTGTTCTTCCTTGTATCGTTCATCATCATCAGCCCAAGAGGCAATCCACCACACTACACACTGGAGTAGGGTATTACACCATAACGGTGGCCCGAACCAGTATAAACCTCGTGTCCCTCGTGTTATTCTTTCCATAGCTTAGACCTTAACGAGGCGGAGGGGTGCAGGTAGGTAGGGGGCGAAATCTCCACGCGCACCCCAGTGTTCGAACCTCAAGGGTCTGCCGGAACCCGAAATCTGACATTTGGCGCGCCAGGTAGGGGTGCACTGGAGTTTTCTCTTCCGCCACCGCCACGGCCTGCCTCGCGACGAGCAGCGCGTCGCCCGCTCCGGCCGCCGGCGCCAGCACAGGGGCCAGGGGGCTCCGAGCCCTGGCCCCAGCCCTGCAACGGGTACGGTGGCCGGACAAGCTCAAGCCAACGACGCCGCCGCGCTACGGCGGCGCGACAGACCCGCTGGCCTTCTTGCTGGCGAGCGAGGAGGCCCTCCTCGAAGCAGGAGGTGACGATAGGGTCGCGGCCAACTGGCTCCCCATGGCCCTCACCGGCGCCCCGTGCACATGGCTGCTCCACCCGCCGGCAGCCTCCGTGGCCTCTCGGGAAGAGCCCCGCAACCTCTTCCCCGCCCATCGCGCTACACCAACACCCCCGGTCGTCGCGGCCCTCCTGGGCGGCTCGCAGGCGCCGCCTACAAGTCACCACGTCAAGCCGTTCATCCGCCGAGTCAGCGCCGCTTCCACGTGGCAGGGGGCTCCCCTGGATCGGGCGGCGCCCGAGACCAGCCTGACCTTCAGCTCGGAGGACCACCCCTCCAACTCGGCCTGCTCGGGTGCGCTCCCCATGCTGTGCACCCACACCATCTGCCAGGTGGCCATCACTAGAACCCTCATTGATGGAGGCATGGGCCTCGGCATGCTCTCGGTCGAGGCCTTCAATCTCCTCTGCATACCCCTGGAACGGCTGCAACCCAGCCGGCCCTTCTCAGGCGTTGGGGGCGGATCGTGCAGCTCCTTGGGACAGCTCCGGCTCCCAGTAACCTTCGGCACCTACGACAACTTCCGCACGGAGCTGGTCAACTTTGACATCGCCCCCATCGGCCTCCCCTACAACGCCATCCTCGGCTACCCAGCGCTGGCCCAGTTCATGGCCGCGACGCACCCGGCGTACAACCTCATGAAGATGCCCGGGAGCAGCGGCGTCCTCACCATGCATGGGGACACCAGGGACGCTCTGCGGGTGCTCAAGCTCGTCTTCAAGACAGCGGCGTCGGCACAGCCCGCCGACTTGGAGACCCCCGAGCCCAAGGGGGCTGCACCCGCCAAGAAGAAACAGTTGTTCACCCAAGACAAGACAGAAACCAAGCAGATACCCGTCGATGAGGACGGGTCCACCAACGCCACTTTCACAATAGGCGCCCACCTCAAACCCGAGCAGGAGGAGGCCCTGTCGGGTTCCTGCGCGCAAACAAGAAGGTATTCGCTTGGGAGCCTGACCAGTTGGCAGGGATCCCTAGGAGTGTAATCGAGCATCACCTCAACGTGTGCCCCAACGTGCGCCCTGTGAAGCAGAAGGCCAGGCGGCAGTCCACAGAAAAGCAGGCCTTCATCGTCCAAGAGACCCGCAAATTAGAGGCCGATGGGGTCATTCGCGAGGTCTGATACCTGTATTGGTTGGCCAACCCTGTTGTTGTGCCAAAGAAGGGAGGGAAGGAGCGCATGTGTGTCGACTTCACCAACCTCAACAAAGCATGCCTGCAAGATCCGTTCCCGCTCCCCCGCATCGACCAGATCGTCGATTCCACTGCGGAATACGACCTGTTATGCTTCTTGGATGCCTTCTCTAGGTACCACCAGATCAAGATGGCGGTAGAAGACGTCGAGAAGACAGCCTTCCTAACCCCGTGTGGGGTGTACTGCTACACATGCATGCCATTCGGGCTGCGTAACGCAGGGGCGACCTTTCAGCGGCTGATGCACATCACCTTGGGCCCGCAACTCGGGAAAAATGTTGAAGCTTACGTCGATGACATTGTGGTAAAGTCTCGGGAGGCCAGGACCTTAATACAAGACCTGGAGGAAACCTTCGCGAGCCTCAACGCAGTGAACCTACGGCTCAACCCAGAGAAGTGTGTGTTCGGAGTCCCCTCGGGCAAGCTCTTGGGTTTCCTCGTGTCCCACCGAGGCATCGAGGCTAACCCGGAGAAGGTCAAGGCGGTGGAAGACATGAGCCCGCCAAAGACCCTCAGAGAAATGCAGAAGCTCACGGGGTGCGTGACCGCGCTAGGGCGCTTCATCTCCAAGTTGGGGGAGCGAGCGCTGCCCTTCTTCCAGCTAATGAAGAAAAAGGGGCCCTTCGAGTGGACTGAAGAGGCGACAAGGCATTCCAGGATCTCAAGAGGTACCTGACCAGCCCACCGGTCATGGTGGCTCCGCACCCTCAAGAGCCCCTGGTGCTTTACCTCGCCGCCACTCCCTACTCCGCCAGCGCAGCCTTGGTGTCAGTCACAGAGGAGCGCCGAATCAAAACCGCGGCAGCAGCCCGGGACAAGGCAGAACGGGAACGAGGAAGGCCCACAGAAACCGCCATCACGGCTGAGGAGGATCAGCCGCCGCAGAGGGGCGCACCGGAGGCGGAAGAGGCCCCTCTCCCAGATGGCCAGTCTCAGGAGGCCTCATTGCCTCAAGAGGCGCCATGGTCTCTGAAGGGAGCCACCAGCACTAACGCACTCCACCTCGTTGAGCACCCAGTGTACTTCGTCAGCATGGTGTTGTGGGATGCAAGGGCACGGTACCCCATGCCTCAGAAACTCCTCCTCGCGCTACTGGTGGCCTCGCGCAAGCTGCGGCACTATTTTCAGGGTCACCCCATCAAGGTCGTCTCGTCATACCCCCTGGAGAGAGTGCTCAGGAGCCCTAATTCAACTAGAAGGGTCGTTGAGTGGAACATAGAACTGCAAGCGTTTCAGCTTGAATTCAGCACGACAAGAGTCATCAAGGGAGCAGCGTTGGCGGATTGTGGCAGAATGGACGGAGGCGCCAGGCCTCAAGGCCGACGAGGATCGGTCCCTATCCCAGGGAAGCGAGGCGCCAGAAGGCTGGGTCATGTACTTCGATGGGGCGTTCTCCAGGCATGGCGCTGGAGCTGGGGCGGTGCTTATATCGCCCGCTCAGGACAAGCTCTATTACGGTGTGCAGCTCTGTTTCCAGCAAGGTGAAAAGGTCTCCAACAACATAGCGGAGTATGAAGGTTTAATAGCGGGCTTGAAGGCCGCAGCTGCCCTGGGGGTGAAACGCCTCACCATCAAGGGCGATTCGCAGCTCCTTGTCAATTTCTCCAACAAGGTGTACGAGCCGAAGGATGAGCACATGGAAGCCTACATTGCGGAGGTCCGCAGGATGGAGAAGCAGTTCTGGGGGTTGGAGTTGCAGCATGTGCCCCGTGGCACCAATCAGGAGGCCGACGACATCGCCAAACGTGCGTCCAGGCAGTTACCTCAGGAGCCTGGCGTTTTTGAGGAGCGGCTCTTCAAGCCCTTAGCCCTGCCGTCATTATCAAACACGGCTCAGCCCCGGGAGGAGCTCCCCCAGCCACCTGCCTCAGGAGCTCCGGCCTGTGGCCCGGCCTTAGGAGCACGCCTGCTCCTGACGATGGAACCTCAGGAGGGATGTTGGATCGCGGAGCTCCGGAGTTACTTAACGCAAGGGACCCTGCCGAAGAAGGAGGAGGAAGCGGAGCGAGTGGCACGCCAGGCCACGGCATACTGCATCAAAGATGGAGAGCTCTACCGGAAGCGACCAAACGATGTATCCCTGTGCTGCATCTCCAGGGAGCAAGGGAAGGAACTGCTGGAAGATATACACGGCGGAGACTGTGGACATCATTCATCATCACGGACCCTCGTCGGCAAGGCGTTCCGCAGTGGGTTTTATTGGCCCACCGCGCTCAATGACGCCGTCGAACTAGTGAAAGCTTGTGAGGCCTGCCAGTTCCACGCCAAGCAGATCCATCAGCCAGCAGGAGGCTTGCAGACTATACCCCTTTCGTGGCCATTCGCAGTCTGGGGGCTGGACATCTTGGGCCCGTTTCCTTGGGCGCCAGGGGGCTACCGCTACCTTTACGTTGCCATGGACAAGTTCACCAAGTGGGCTGAAGTAGAGGCTATCTGCACCATTCCCGCGGGTTCCGCGGTCAAGTTCATCAAGGGCATCGTGAGCCGGTTCGGGGTGCCGAATCGCATCATCATGGACAACGGTTCGCAGTTCACCAGTAACCTCTTCAAAACATACTGTGCTAACCTTGGAACGCAGATATGCTACGCTTCAGTGGCGCACCCCCGAAGCAACGGCCAGGCCGAGCGGGCTAACACGGAGGTCCTGAGGGGCCTCAAGACCAGGACGTTCAAGAAGAAGCTGGAGGCCTGCGGCAGAGGTTGGTACGATGAGCTTCAGTCCGTGTTGTGGTCCATCTGCACAACCGCGACCAAGCCGACTGGGGAGACCCCGTTCTTTCTGGTTTACGGAGCCGAAGCGGTCCTCCCTCACGAGGTCAGATGTCGCTCCGCGCGGGTCCTGGCGTTCGACGAGGCGCAACAGGACGCCATGCGGGGGATGGACCTCGTGCTGGGGGAGGAACATCGCCGGGAAGCCGCGCTACGAGCGGCGAGGTACCAACAAGCACTGCGGCGATATCACTGCCACAACATCCGCCCCAGAACTCTCGAGGTAGGAGACCTCATGCTCAGGCGGGTTCTCTCCAGGGAGGGGCTGCACAAGCTCTCTCCCATGTGGGAGGGCCCGTTCAAAGTTGTTCATGTTTCCAGGCCCGGCTCCGCGCGCTTGGAGACTCAGGAGGGGGAGCCAGTCCAGAACGCATGGAACATCCAGCACCTCCGGAGGTTCTACCCCTAAAAAGGCCCAGAGCCTGTGAAGAAGGCGAATGCCTGTGAAGCTATCGCGTTTTGGAAAAGGCCCAGAGCCTGTGAAGAAGGCGAATGCCTGTGAAGCTATCGCGTTTTGGAAAAGGCCCAGAGCCTGTGAAGAAGGCAAATGCCTGTGAAGCTATCGCATTTTGGAAAAGGCCCGGAGCCTATGAAGAAGGCCAACGCCTGTGAAGCTCGCCGCCCGTGACACTCTCACGTAATAATGGGTTGGGGCTGTACACACCCCGGAGTCTCAGGAGCGCCGGCCTCAGGCCCTGGGGCTCCCTCCCACGCCCAGTGGCAGCACTTAGCTCCGCGCTGGTGAGAAGACATCGAAGACTAGATTAGGTGCCGGACACGGCTTTTCATTTGCTTTCCGCAGTTGGCTTGTTCCTTCTCATTCGAAGTTTTATTGAAGTTGTTGCCGTCTTTGGCTTGTGGTTCTTCAACTTTTCACTCTCCTGCCTCGATTTCTCTTGTGCAAGGCCTCGCGAGGGGGGGGGGGCGCAGCCGAGCACCCTCGCGAGTGTTCCCATCCGAGTTGTTCAAAGGGTTCACGACCTGGGCCCATTACAGGAGCACCCCTCCAGTCCGTGCCCCACGGGCACCGCGACACAAACACAGGGCCTGGGTCGGTCGCCCCCACGACCGGGGCCGGGAACTATCCACGCGCGGGCACGTAGCCGGAAGGTACGATAATGGAAGCAAAACGGTGATTGACAGCAATAACCCAAACACGCCCCCGCGGGGCTCCACACTACTGTCTTTTTGCGCAGGGAAAAGGAAAAGAAAAGAACAAATTAGGCGCGGCTCGCCTCACACCGGCTTGCAGGGAAGGCTCAAGCTGCCTCCGGGGCTCCGGCAGACTCCCTCTCGCGCTTCACCGGGGCGTGACTGCGGGCGGACGCGCTACCACCTCCCAAGCAGATACGACGGCGTGGAGGCTGACCGCGGCCACCGCTAGAGGAGTCGCCGCCTGAAGAAGAACCGGAGAAGCTTGGGGAACCCTGAGCGCCACCGGTCACACGAGCGCTGTCTTCTCCATCGTCGCCGGAGCTGGGTTCCCGGCCGCGGTCGTCGTCCTCAGGGCAGCACCCTGCACATCGACCATCTTCCCCAAACACCCTCATGTAGAGGGTGGCATCACCGTCAAACTTGAAGTGCAGGGTACACCGAGGGCCCAGGCCACGCGCGCGGGCAAACGTCTGCCAACCGCGGGCCAGGGCCAGGCTCCTAGCTGCGGAGACCTCCAGTGAAACCCATGAGGCCCAGCTGCAGCAGCCGTCGGCCTGAAGCCAGAGGCTGCCCGGGGCGCCGGCCGGGAGCTCGCCAAGGAGGAAGCGAGGAAGTGGAAGCCGGGTGCTAGTCGGCTCCGCCAACCACACGACGAACTCCGGCAGCACCTCAGCAGCGTGAAAGCGCGGCATAGGGGGACGCGCAGCCAGAGCGCGCCCCTGGCCGCAGCAATCCGCCCGTCGCTGTGCTGGAAATCGCCTCCACAGCCGCGGGGAGCTGCCGCGGTGGCCACAGGATGTTTGTGAGGGCGCCCTCGGCCGCGCTTGGGCGGGGGAGAGGCGGGCTCAACATGGCGAGCCTTCCCTTTCTCTGCGGCCGAGAACCTCCTCGACGGGGCCATGAAGAAGAAGGAGGAGCAAGGGGAGATGAACTGGAAGGGCACGCGCTGATCCGTACTTATAGTTGGCGAGGGCCAACCGACGGCCCCCACGATCGCAGGTAATTATGACCTGCTTTGCATGCAGGGACTTGTCAAATCCATGCAGTTGCCGAGGCACCATGGGGTAGTGGAGACGCCCACATCCAATCAACCGCCACGCGGCGCCCAAGGCCGCAGGCTGTTAGGGCCCGCGGCGCTTCGCTCTTGCCCTTCCGCCTCCCTACACGGCCAAGTCCGGGCGCGCCTTGGGCCCGGGGGCTACTGTCGGCGTTCTGGGAACGGGGGTCCCCAGACTTGCCTGTGTGCGGCCTGCGGCGTGGCTCAAAGGGGGGCCCAGCGCGGCCCATCTTCACCAACACAAAACCAAGACCCTCGCGAGGGGCCAAGCCTCGCGGGGCGGACGACGCGGAGCTTCCTCAGGCACGGCCTCGTCAGGCTGGCTCACGAGGAGGTGGAGAGACCAAGGCGGGGTACCTCACGAGGTGCCCGTGACGCAATCCATGACGACCAAGGGCACCAGGCGGGTGCCAGCCCGCGCAGTGTCCTCCTTTCCTCTTTGGTGCAAAGGGGGCAAGCGCAGCCGCAGAGTACCGAGGCGTCAGGGAAAGGTTGCCATTTCGGTGCAACGAGACCAAGACCAGGAGGACTACGAGACGGAGGTCATCGTGGAGCCCAAGACGACGTCATCACCAGAGCTTTGCGCAGGCGAAGACTACTTTTGTCAGGGTAGCTGATACTAGATGTATCCCTTCAAATTAGCCCGCCATTGTTGGCTCCCTTCCCGCTCGATATTTGGGAAGAGGACCAGGGCCTCTATAAATAAGACCGGCCACCCGCAAGGAGGGAGAGGAAAGAAAAGGATCAGAGAGAGAGAGAGAGAGGGAAGGGTGACTGAACTCCTCCCAGCAGTTCATCCCCCCAGCTAAGAATAGACCCTCGCGAGGCTGTTCTTCCTTGTATCATTCATCATCATCAGCCCAAGAGGCAATCCACCACACCACACACTGGAGTAGGGTACTACACCACAACGGTGGCCCGAACCAGTATAAACCTCGTGTCCCTCGTGCTATTCTTTCCATAGCTTAGACCTTAACGAGGCGGAGGGTGCAGGTAGGTAGGGGGCGAAATCTCCGCGCGCACCCCAGTGTTCGAACCTCAAGGGTCTGCCGGAACCCGAAATCCGACAAATCCCTGCTCCTCGCATTGACATCAATTGATGGGCATCTCCATAGCCCGTTGATTAGCCACATCAATGTGAGACTTTCTCTTTTTTGTCTTCTCCACACAACCCCCATCATTATATTCTATTCCACCCATAGTGCTATGTCCATGGCTCACGCTCATGTATTGCATGAAAGTTGAAAAGAGTTAGAGATTACTAAAGTATGAAACACTTGCTTGGATTGTCATCGGGGTTGTGCATGATGAGAGCATTTTTGTGTGATGAAAATGAAGCATAGCCAAACTATATGATTTTGTAGGGATAAGCATTCTTTGGCCATGTTATTTTGAGATGACATAATTGCTTAGTTAGTATGCTTGAAGTATTATTATTATTTTTATGTCAATATTAAACTTTTGTCTTGAATCTTTTGGATCTGAACATTCATGCCACAATAAAGAAAATTGCATTGAAAATCTAGGAGACTTGGAGTGGACGTCAAGGAAGCAGCGAGGAAGCCACGAGGCAGGAGGGCGCGCCCAGGGGGGCCAGTCACACCCCACCCTCATGGGCCCCTTGCAACTCCACCGACCTACTTCTTTCGCCTATATATACTCTTATACCCTGAAACCATCGGGGAGAGCCACGAAACACCCTTTCCACCACCACAACCTTCTGTACCCGTGAGATCCCATCTTGGGGCCTTTTCCGGTGCTCCACCGGAGGGGGATTCGATCATGGAGGGCTTCTACATCAACACCATAGCCTCTCCGATGATGTGTGAGTAGTTTACCACAGACCTTCGGGTCCATAGTTATTAGCTAGTTGGATTATTCTCTCTCTTTGGATCTCAATACAAAGTTCTCCTCGATTCTCTTGGAGATCTATTCGATGTAACTCTTTTGCGGTGTGTTTTCCGAGATTCGATGAATTGTGGGTTTATGAACTTGATTATCTATGAATATTACTTGATTCTTCTCTGAATTCTTATATGCTTGATTTGATATCTTTGCAAGTCTCTTCGAATTATCGGTTTAGTTCGGCCTACTAGATTGATCTTTCTTACAATGGGAGAAGTGCTTAGCTTTGGGTTCAATCTTGCGGTGCTCGATCCCAGTGATAGAAAGGGAAACAACACGTATTGTATTGTCGCCATTGAGGATAAAAAGATGGGGTTTATGTCATACTGCTTGAGTTTATCCCTCTACATCATGTCATCTTGCCTAATGTGTTACTCTGTTCTTATGAACTTAATACTCTAGATGCATGCTGGATAGCGGTCGATGTGTGGAGTAATAGTAGTAGATCCAGAATCGTTTCGGTCTACTTGGCACGGACGTGATGGCTATATTCATGATCATTGCCTTAGATATCATCATAACTATGCACTTTTCTATCAATTTCTCGGCAGTAATTTGTTCACCCACCGTAATACATGCTATCTTGAGAGAAGCCACTAGTGAAACCTATGGCCCCCGGGTCTACTTTACATCATATAAGTTTCCAATCTACAATTCTAGTTTACTATTTATTTTGCAATCTTTATTTTCCAATCTATACCACAAAAATACCAAAAATATTTATCTTATTATCTTTATCAGATCTCACTTTTGCAAGTGGCTGTGAAGGGATTGACAACCCCTTTATCGCGTTGGTTGCAAGGTTCTTGATTGTTTGTGTAGGTACTAGGCCACCTACGTGTAGTCTCCTACTAGATTGATACCTTGGTTCTCAAAAACTGAGGGAAATACTTAAGCTACTTTGCTGCATCACCATTTCCTCTTCAAGGGAAAACCAACGCATGCTCAAGAGGTAGCAACTATGCATTGAAAACAGAATCTGTCAAAAACATAATAGTCTGTAGTAATCTGTACTCCAACCATACTTCTGCTACTCCAAAAATTCTGAAAAAATTAGGAAAACATGGGAAATTTGGCTACTAATCTTCTGCAAAAAGAATCATTATTTTATCACTCTTCTGTTAAAAATGAGAAATATTTTCCTGAGTGCAAAAGTTTCTGTTTTTCAACAAGATCGAATAAACTATCACCATAGACCATCCCAAAGGCTTTACTTGGTACTTTATTGAAACAAAAGCAATAAAAATGATCAATACAGTAGCATAATCATGCGAATGCACAAAAACTGTAAGTAAAAGTGTTGGGCTGTCTCCCAACAAGTGCTTTTCTTTAATGCCTTTTAGCTAGGCACGATGATTTCAATGATGCTGGCATAAAAGTAGAGAATTGAAACATGAAAAACAGCATCATGAATCACATGGCAAGCACACTTAATCCTAACACACTTCCTATGCATAGGGATTTTGTGAGCAAACATCTTATGGGAACAAAAATCAACTAGCATAGGAAGCCAAAACAAGCAAAACTTCAAGATTTTTAACTCATAGAGAGAAAACTTGATATTATTGCAATACGTAGAAGCATATATTCCTCTCTCGTAATAATTTTTAGTAGCATCATGAATCAATTCAACAATATAACTATCACATAAAGCACTCTTTTCATGACGGACAAGCATATAAATTTTATTACTCTCCACATAAGCAAATTTATTCTCATCAATAGTAGTGGGAGAAAACTCAACAAAATAACTATCATGTGCTTGAAAATTAAAATCATGATGAAAAGTTTCATGGTTATCATTATTCTTTATAGCATACATGTCATCACCATAATCATCATAGATAGGAATTTTGTTGTCATAATCAATTGTGACTTCTTCCAACATAGTGGAATCGTCATTAAATAAAGGCATGACTTCTCCAAATCCACTTTCATCAATATAATCATCATAAATAGAAGGCATGCTTTCATCATAATAAATTTTCGCATCAAAACTTGTGGGACTAAAAACATCATCTTCATCAAACATAGCATCCCCAAGCTTATGGTTTTGCATATCATTAGCATCATGGATATTCCAAGAATTCATAATAATAACTCTGCAATCATGCTCATCATTCAAATATTTTGTGCCAAACATTTTATTGACTTCTTCTTCTAACAATTGAGCACAGTTTTCCGATCCATCATTTTCAAGAAAGATATTATAAAGATGATCAACAATATGATGCAACCTCAATTCCATTTTTTTGTAGTTCTCTTTTTATAAACCAAACTAGTGATAAAACAAGAAACTAAAAGATTCAATTGCAAGATCTAAATATATACCTTCAAGCACAAACCTCCCTGGCAACGGCGCCAGAAAAGAGCTTCATGTCTACTATGCAACTTTATTCTTGTAGACACGTGTTGGGCCTCCAAGCGCAGAGGTTTGTAGGACATCCGTAATTTTCCCTCAAGTGGATGACCTAAGGTTTATCAATCCGTGAGAGGTGTAGGATGAAGATGGTCTCTCTCAAACGACCCTGCAACCAAATACAAGAAATGTCATGTGTCCCCAACACACCCAATACAATGGCAAATTGTATAGGTGCACTATTTCAGCGAAGAGATGGTGATAAAAGTGTAATATTGATGGTAGAAATATATTTTTATAATCTGAATAAATAAAAACAGCAAGGTAGCAAATAGTAAACGGGCACAAAAACGGTATTGCAATGCTTAAAAATGAGGCCTAGGGTCTGTACTTTCTCTAGTGCAATCTCTCAATAATGCTAACATAGTTGAATCATATGATTATCCCTCAAAGTGTAACGAAGAATCACTCCCGAGTTCCTATTAGCGGAGAACAAAAGATAGGAATTGTCTGTAGGGTACTAAACTACCTCAAAGCTATTCTTTCCGTTCGATCTATTCAAGAGTTCGTACTAAAATAACGCAAAGCTATTTTTTCCGTTTGATCTATCCTAGAGTTCGTACTAGAATAACACCAAAGCATATTCATATTCATAATACTCAATCCACACAAAGAACTACAAAGAGTGCCCCAAGATTTCTACTGGAGAAACAAGGACAACAACGTGCATCAACCCCTATGCATAGGTTACCCCAATGTCACCGCGGGAATCTGCAAGTTGAGTGCCAAAACATATATCAAGTGAATCAATACGATACCCCATTGTCACCACGAGTATTCAATTGCAAGACATATATCAAGTGTTCTCAAATCCGTAAGAGTATTCAATCTGATAACCACGAAATCTCAAAGGGAAAAAATCAATTCATCACAACAAGATAGAGAGGGGAAAACACCATATGATCCGACTATATTAACAAAGCCCGCGATACATCAAGATCGTCACTTCTCAAGAACACGAGAGAGAGAGAGATATTAAACACATAGCTACTAGTACAAACCCTCAGCCCCAAGGGTGGACTACTCCCTCCTCATCGTGGTGGCCATCGGGATGATGTAGATGGCCATCGGAGATGATTCCCCCTCCGGCAGGGTGCTAGAACGGGTCCAAATTGGTTTTCGGTGGCTACGGAGCCCTGCGGCGGCTGAACTTCTGATCTAGGTTAACCCCGAGGGGTTTCAGAATATTTGGGAATTTATAGTGCAAAGAAGGGGTACGGGAGGCCACCGAGGTGGGCACAACCCACCTGGGCGCACCCTGGTGGGTTGTGCCGCCCTCGGGGCACCCCCAGGTGCAGCTCTGGCCCATTGGGTTCCTTCTGGTCCAAAAAAATCTCCAAAAATTTTCATGGTGTTTGGACTCCGTTTGATACTGATTTTCTACGATGTAAAAAACAAGCAAAAAACAACAACTAGCACTTGGCACTGGGTCAATAGGTTAGTCCCAAAAAATGATATAAAGTTGCTATAAAATGATTGTAAATCATCCAAGAATGATAAAATAACAGCATGAATACTTCATAAATTATAGATACGTTGGAGGCGTATCACCGGCCGACCCTCCCCTCCTCCCTCCTTTATATACGTGGGGATGGGGTCACCCTAGAACACACAAGTTGATCTTTTAGGCGTGTGCAGTGCCCCCCTCCAATGTTACACACCTCGGTCATATTGTCGTGGTGCTTAGGCTAAGCCCTGCGCCGGTAACTTCATCATCACCATCGCCACGCCGTCGTGCTGACAAAACTCTCCCTCGTCCTCAACTAGATCAAGAGATCGAGGGACATCATCAAGTTGAACGTGTGCTGAACGCGGAGGTGTCGTACGTTCGGTGCTTGGATTGGTTGGATCGCGAAGACGTTCGACTACATCAAGCGCATTACTAAACGCTTCCGCTTTCGGTCTACGAGGGTACGTAGACACACTCCCCCCTCTCGTTGCTATGTAACTCCTAGATAGATCTTGCGTGATCGTAGGATTTTTTTGAAATACTGCATTCCCCAGCAGTGGCATCCGAGCCAGGTCTGTGCATAGATGTTATATGCACGAGTAGAACACAATGAGTTGTGGGTGATAATAGTCATATTGCTTACCAGCAACGTCTTACTTTGATTCGATAGTATTGTTGGATGAAGCGGCCCGGACCGACATTACATGACCGCGTTCATGAGACTGGTTCTACCGACGTGCTTTGCACACAGGTGGCTGGCGGGTGTCTGTTTCTCCAACTTTAGTTGAATCGAGTTTGACTATGGCCGGTCCTTGTTGAAGGTTTTGAATCAAAGTGTCAAGCCGGTGACGATAGTGATCATGACGGTGCTTTGGAGATGGAGATCAAAGGCACAAGATGATGATGGCCATATCATATCACTTATATTGATTGCATGTGATGTTTATCCTTTATGCATCTTATTTTGCATAGTACGGCTGTAGCATTATAAGATGATCTCTCACTAAATTTCAAAGTACAAGTGTTCTCCCTGAGTATGCACCGTTGCTACAGTTCGTCCTGCCGAGACACCACGTGATGATCGAGTGTGATAAGCTCTACGTTCACATACAACGGGTGCAAACCAGTTTTGCACACGCAAAATACTCGGGTTAAACTTGACGAGCCCAGCATATGAAGATATGGCCTCGAAACACTGAGACCGAAAGGTCGAGCGTGAATCATACAGTAGATATAATCAACTTAGTGATGTTCAGCATTGAAAGCTACTCCATCTCACGTGATGATCGGACATGGTTTAGTTGATATGGATCACGTGATCATTTAGATGACTAGAGAGATGTCTATCTAAGTGGGAGTTCTTAAGTAATATGATTAATTGAACTTTAATTTATCATGAACTTAGTACCTGATAGTGTTTGCATATATATGTTGTAGATCAATAGCTTGCGATGTAGCTCCATGTTTATTTTTGATATGTTCCTAGAGAAAAATAAGTTGAAATATGTTAGTAGCAATGATGCAGACTATCTCCGTGATCTAAGGATTATCCTCATTACTGCATAGAAGAATTATGTCCTTGATGCACCGCTAGGTGATGGACATATTGCAGGAGCAGATGCAGACGTTATGAACGTTTGGCAAGCTCGGTATGATGACTACTTGATATTTTAGTGCGCCATACTTTATGGCTTAGAACCGGGACTTCAAAAACGTTTTGAATGACAAGAAGCATATAAGATGTTCCAAGAGCTGAAATTGGTATTTTAGACTCATGCCCGAGTCAAGAGGTATGCAACCTCTGACAAGTATTTTGCCTACAAGATGGAGGAGAATAGCTCAACCAGTGAGCATGTGCTCAGAATGTGTGACTACTACACTCGCTTGAATCAAGTGGGTGTTTATCTTCCAGATAAGATAGTGATTGACGGAGTTCTCTAGTCACTATCACCAAGTTACTGGAACTTCGTGATGAACTATAATATGCAAGGGATGACGAAAACGATTCCCGAGCTCTTCGTGATACTGAAATCCATGTAGGTAGAAATCAAGAAAAGCATCAAATGTTGATGGTTGACAAGACCACTAGTTTCAAGTAAAAGGGCAAGGGAAAGAAAGGGAATTTCAAGAAGAATGGCAAGCAAGTTGCCACTCCCATGAAGAAGCCCAAAGCTAGACCCAAGCCTGAAACTGAGTGCTTCTACTGCAAAAGAAATGGTCACCGGAAGCGGAACTGCCCAAATACTTGGCGGATAAGAAGGATGGCAAAGTGAAAGGTATATTCGATATACATGTTATTGATGTATAGTTTACTAGTGTTCATAGTAACCCCAGGGTATTTGATACCGGTTCAGTTGCTATGATTAGTAACTCATAATAGGAGTTACAAAATCAACAAAGACTAGTTGATGCCGAGGTGACGATGTGTGATGGAAATGATTCCAAGGTTGATAAGATCACCATCGCATACTCCCTCTACCTTCGGGATTAGTATTGGAACTAAATAAATGTTACTTGGTGTTTTCATTGAGCATAAATGCGATTGGATCATGTTTATTGCGACACAATTATTCATTTAAGTTAGAGATAATTGTTGTTCTGTTTACATGAATAAAACCTTCTATGGTCTTACATCCAATGTAAATGGTTTACTGAATCTCAATCATAGTGATACACATAATATTGATGCCAAAAGATGCAAAGTTAATAATGAGAGTGCAACTTATTTGTGGCACTGCCATCTAGGTCATATTGGTGTAAAGTGCATGAAGAAACTCCATGATGACGGGCTTTTGGAATCACTTGATTATGAATCACTTGATGCTTGCGAACCATGCCTCATGGACAAGATGACTAAAACTCCATTCTCCGGAACAATGGAGCGAGCCACTGACTTATTGGAAATAATACATACTGATGTATGCGGTCCGATGAGTTTTGAGGCTCGCGACGGGTATCGTTATTTTCTGACCTTAACAGATGATTTAAGCAGATATTGGTATATTTACTTAATGAAACACACGTCTGAAACATTTGAGAAGTTCAAAGAAATTTAGAGTGAAGTTAAGAATCATCGTAACAAGAAAATAAAGTTTCTACGATCTGACCGCGGAGGCAAAATATTTGAGTTACAAGTTTGGCCTTCATTTAAAACAATGTGGAATAATTTCACAACTCACGCCACCTGGAACACCACAGTGTAATGGTGTGCCCGAACGTTGTAACCATGCTTTATTAGATATGGTGCGATCTATGATGTCTCTTATCGATTTACCACTATCATTTTGGGGTTATGCATTAGAGACAGTTGCATTCATGTTAAATAGGGTACCATCTAAATCCGTTGAGACGACACCATATGAACTATGGTTTGGCAAGAAACCTAAGTTGTCGTTTCTTAAAGTTCAGGGCTGCGATGCTTATGTGAAAAAGCTTCAACCTGATAAGCTCGAACCCAAATCAGAGAAATGTGTCTTCATAGGATACCCAAAGGAGACTGTTGGGTACACCTTCTATCACAGATCCGAAGGCAAGATATTCATTGCTAAGAATGGATCCTTTCTAGAGAAGGAGTTTCTCTGGAAAGAAGTGAGTGGGAGGAAAGTAGAACTGGATAAGGTAGTTGTACCTTCTATCGAATTGGAAAGTAGTTCGTCACAGAAATCAGTTCCAGTGATTCCTACACCAATTAGTGAGGAAGCTATGGATGATAATCATGAAACTTCAGATCAAGTTACTACCGAACCTCATAGGTCAACCAGAGTACGGTCCGCACCAAAATGGTACGGTAATCCTGTTCTGGAAGTCATGTTACTAGACCATGACGAACCTACGAACTATGAGGAAGCAATGATGAGCCTAGATTCCGTGAAATGGCTTGAGGCCATGAAATCTGAGATGGGATCCATGTATGAGAACAAAGTATGGACTTTGATTGACTTGCCTGATGATCGGCGAGCCATTGAGAATACATGGATCTTCAAGAGGAAGACAGACGCTAATAGTAGTGTTACTATCTACAAAGCTCGAATTGTCGCAATTTTTTTTCGACAAGTTCAAGGTGTTGACTACGATGAGATTTTCTCACTTGTACCGATGCTTAAAGTCTGTCCGAATCATGTTAGCAATTGCCACATTTTATGAAATCTGACAAATGGATGTCCAAACTGCATTCCTTAATTTATTTATTAAAGAAGAGTTGTATATGATACAACCGGAAGGTTTTGTCAATCCTAAAGGTGCTAACAAAATGTGCAAGCTCTAGCGATCTATCTATGGACTGGTGCAAGCATCTCGAAGTTGGAATATACGCTTTGATGAGTTGATCAAAGCATATAGTTTTATATGGACTTGCGGTGACGCCTGTATTTACAAGAAAGTGAGTGGGGGCACTACAACCTTTTTGATAAGTATATGTGAATGACATATTCTTGATCAGAAATGATCTAGAATTTTCTAGAAAGCATAAAGGAGTGTTTGAAAGGAGTTTTTCAAAGAAAGACCTCGGTGAAGCTGCTTACATATTGGGCATCAAGATCTATAGAGATAGATCAAGACGCTTGGTAGGATTTTTCAATTAGTACATACCTTGATAAGATTTTGAAGTAGTTCAAAATGGAACAGTCAAAGAAGGAGTTCTTGCCTGTATTGCAAGGTGTAAAGTTGAGTAAGACTCAAAACACAACCACAACAGAAAATAAGTATGCTATGCTATGTACCGAACCTATTGTATACCTTTCCATGAATTTGTCAAGGGGGTACGATATTGATCCAGGAGTGGATCACTGGACAGTGGTCAAAATTATCCTTAGAAGGCTAAGGAGATATTTCTCGGTTATGGAGGTGATAAAGAGTTCATCGTAAAGAGTTGCATCGATGCAAGCTTTTACACCGATGACTCTGAGTCTCAATCTGGATACATATCGAAAGTGGGAGCAATTAGCTAGAGTAGCTCCGTGTAGAGCATTGTAGACATAGAAAATTTGCAAAATACATACGGCTCTGAATGTGACAGACCCATTGACTAAGCTTCTCTCACAAGCAAAACATGATCACACCTTAGTACTCTTTGGGTGTTAATCACATAGCGATGTGAACTAGATTATTGACTCTAGTAAAACCCTTTTGGTATTAGTCACCTGGCGATGTGAACTAATCACATAAAGATGTTTATTGGTATTAAATCACATGATGATGTGAACTAGATTATTGACTATAGTGCAAGTGGGAGACTGAAGGAAATATGCCCTAGAGGCAATAATAAATTTGTTATTTATATTTCCTTATATAATGATATATGTTTATTATTCATGCTAGAATTGTATTAACTGGAAACTTAGTACATGTGTGAATACATAGACAAACAGAGTGTCCCTAGTATGCCTCTACTAGACTAGCTCGTTAATCAAAGATGGTTAAGTTTCATGACCATAGACATGTGTTGTCATTTGATCAACGGGATCACATCATTAGAGAATGATGTGATGGACAAGACCCATCCGTTAGCTTAGCATAATGCTCGTTTAGTTTTATTGCTATTGCTTTCATCATGACTTATACATGTTCCTCTGACTATGATATTATGCAACTCCCGAGTACCGGAGGAACACCTTGTGTTCTATCAAACATCACAACATAACTGGGTGATTATAAAGATGCTCTACAGGTGTCTCCGATGGTGTTTATTGAGTTGGCATAGATCGAGATTAGGATTTTTCACTCTGTGTATCGGAGAGGTATCTCTAGGCCCTCTCGATAATGCTCATCACTATAAGCCTTGTAAGCAATGTGACTATTGAGTTAGTTGTGGGATGATGCATTACGAAACGAGTAAAGAGACTTGCCGGTAACGAGATTGAACTACGTATGATGATACCGATGATCGAATCTCGGGCAAGTAACATACCGATGATAAAGAGAACAACACATGTTGTTATGCGGTTTGACCGATAAAGATCTTCGTAGAATATGTAGGAGCCAATATGAGCATCCAGGTTCCGCTATTGGTTATTGACCGGAGATGTGTCTCGGTCATGTCTACATAGTTCTCGAACTCGTAGGGGTCCGCGCACTTAACGTTTGATGACGATTTGTATTATGATTTTCGTGTTTTGATGAACCGAAGTTTGTTCGGAGTCCCGGATGAGATCACGGACATGACGAGGAGTTTCGAAATGGTCGAGGCATAAAGAATGATATATTGGACAATGTTATTCGGACACCGGATGAGTTCCGAGGGGTACCGGATGACTATCAAAGTGCCGGGGGGTTATCGGAACCCCCAGGGGAACTAATGGGCTTTCATGGGCCTTAGGGGAGAGAGAGGAAGGGCCACAAGGGCAGGCCGTGCCCCCCTAGTCCAACGCCCCCTCTTTCCTTCTCCTTCTCTCCCTCCCCTTCTTTTCCCCTCTCTCCCTTTTGGTGGAATCCTACTAGGACTCCTAGTAGGACTCCCCTCTTGGGCGCGCCCTAGGTGCCGGCCGGCCCTCCCCTCCTCCCTCCTTTATATACGTGAGGAGGGTGCACCCTAGGACAAACAAGTTGATATTTTAGCCGTGTGTGGTTCCCCCGTCCACAGTTACACACCTCGGTCATATCGTCATAGTGCTTAGGCGAAGCCCTGCACTAGTAACTTCATCATCACCGTCGCCACACCGTCGTGCTCACGGAACTCTCCCTCGTCCTCCACTGGATCAAGAGATTAAGGGACGTCATCAAGTTGAACGTGTGCTGAACGCGGAGGTGCCGTACGTTTGGTACTTGGATCGGGTGGATAGCGAAGAAGTTCGACTACATCAACCGCGTTACTAAACGCTTCCGCTTTCGGCCTACGAGGGTACGTTTACACACTCTCCCCTCTTTTTGCTATGCATCTCCTAGATAGATCTGATGTCTACTACACAACCTTCTTCTTGTAGATGTTGTTGGGCCTCCAAGTGCAGAGGTTTGTAGGACAGTAGCAAATTTCCCTCAAGTGGATGACCTAAGGTTTATCAATCCGCGGGAGGCATAGGATGAAGATGGTCTCTCTCAAACAACCATGCAACCAAATAGCAAAGAGTCTCTTGTGTCCCTACACCCAATACAATGGTAAATTGTATAGGTGCACTAGTTCGGCGAAGAGATGGTGATACATGTGCAATATGGACGGTAGATATAGGTTTTTATAATCTAAAAATATAAAAACAGCAAGGTAACTAATGATAAAAGTGAGCGAAAACGATATTGCAATGCGTTGAAACAAGGCCTAGGGTTCATACTTTCACTAGTGCAAGTTCTCTCAACAATAATAACATAATTGGATCATATAACTATCCCTCAACATGCAACAAAGTGTCACTCCAAAGTCACTAATAGCGGAGAACAAACGAAGAGATTATTGTATCTTTCCGTTCAATCTATCCTAGAGTTCGTACTAGAATAACACCTTAAGACACAAATCAACCAAAACCCTAATGTCACCTAGATACTCCAATGTCACCTCAAGTATCCGTGGGTATGATTATACGATATATCACGAAATCTTAGATTCATCTATTCAACCAACACAAAGAACTTTAAAGAGTGCCCCAAAGTTTCTACCGGAGAGTCAAGATGAAAACATGTGCCAACCCCTATGCATAATTTCACAAGGTCACGGAACTCGCAATTTGATAACCAAAACATACATCAATTGGATCACGTGAATATCCCATTGTCACCATAGATAAGCACATGCAAGACATACATCAAGTGTTCTCAAATCCTTAAAGACTCAATCCGATAAGATAACTTCAAAGGGAAAACTCAATCCATTACAAGAGAGTAGAGGGAGAGAAACATCATAAGATCCAACTGTAATAGCAAAGCTCACGATACATCAAGATCATGCCGAAACAAGAACACGAGAGAGAGAGAAAGATCAAACACATAGCTACTGGTACATACCCTCAGCCCCGAGGGTGAACTACTCCCTCCTCATCATGGAGAGCGCCGAGATAATGAAGATGGCCACCGGAGAGGGATTCCCCCCTCCGACAGGGTGCTGGAACGGGTCTAGATTGGTTTTCGATGGCTACAGAGGCTTGCGGCGGCGGAACTCCCGATCTAGGTTTCTTTCTGGAAGTTTGGGTATATATAAGTGGTGTTGGAGTCGGGAACAAGTCAGGGAGGTGCCCGAGGCGGCCACGAGGTAGGGGGCGCACTCAGGGGGTAGGGCGCGCCCCCACCCTCGTGGGTGCCTCGGGAATCTTCTGGCCCATCTCTGATACTCCATGTGCTTCTTCTGGTCCAAAAATAATCTCCGTGAAATTTCAGGTCAATTGGACTCCGTTTGGTTTTCCTTTTTCTGTAAAACTCAAAAACAAGGAAGAAACAGATACTGGCACTGGCACTGGGCTCTAGATTAATAGGTTAGTCCCAAAAATCATATGAAATAGCATATAAATGCATATAAAACATCCTAGATGGATAATATAATAGCATGGACCAATAAAAAATTATAGATACGTTGGAGACATATCAAGCATCTCCAAGCTTAATTCCCGCTCGTCCTCGAGTAGGTAAATGATAAAAACAGAATTTTTGATGTGGAATGCTACCTAACATATTTGTCAATGTGATCTTCTTTATTGTGGCAAGAATATTCAGATCCGTAAGATTTAAGACAAAAGTTTAATATTTACATAAAAATAATAATACTTCAAGCATACTAACCAAGCAATTATGTCTTTTCAAAATAACATGGCCAAAGAAAGCTTATCCCTACAAAATCATATAGTTTGGCTATGCTTCATTTTCTTCACACAAAAATGCTCTCATCATGCACAACCACGATGACAAGCCAAGCAATTGTTTCATACTTTAGTAATCTCAAACTTTTTTCAACTTACACGAAATACATGAGCGTGAGCCATGGACATAACACTATGGGTGGAATAGAATATAATGATGGGGGTTGTTTGGAGAAGACAAAAAATATAAAGTCTCACATTGACGCGGCTAATCAACGGACTATGGAGATGCCCATCAATTGATGTCAATGCGAGGAGTAGGGATTTCCATGCAACAAATGCACTAGAGCTATAAATGTATGAAAGCTCAACAAAAGAAACTAAGTGGGTGTGCATCCAACTTGCTTGCTCACGAAGACCTAGGGCATTTGAGGAAGCCCATTGTTGGAATATACAAGCCAAGTTATATAATGAAAAATTCCCACTAGTATATGAAAGTGGCAATATAAGAGACTCACTATCATGAAGGTCATGGAGCTACTTTGAAGCACAAGTGTGGAAAAAAAGGATAGTAGCATTGTCCCTTTTATTTTTTTATTTGGTCTTTCCTTTTTTGGCCTTTCCCTTTTTTCTTTTCTTTTCTTTTTGGGACAATGCTCTATTAATGATGATCATCACACCTCTATTTATTTACAACTCAAAGATTACAACTCGATACTAGAACAAAGTATGACTCTATATGAATGCCTCTGGCGGTGTACCGGCATGGGCAATGAATCAAGAGTGACATGTATGAAATTATGCATGGTGGCTTTGCCACAAATACGATGTCAACTACATGATCATGCAAGGCAATATGACAATGATGAAGCATGTCATAATAAAAGGAACGGTGGAAAGTTGCTTGGCAATATATCTCGGAATGGCTATGGAAATGCCATAATAGGTAGGTATGGTGGCTGTTTTGAGGAAGATATAAGGAGGTTTATGTGTGATAGAGCGTATCATATCATGGGGGTTGGATGCACCGGCGAAGTTTGCACCAACTCTGAAGGTGAGAAAGGGCAATGCTCGGTACTGAAGAGGCTAGCAATGATGGGAAGGTGAGAGTGCGTATAATCCATGGACTCAATATTAGTCATAAAGAACTCACATACTTATTGCAAAAATCTACAAGTCATCAAAAACCAAGCATTACACGCATGCTCCTAGGGGGATAGATTGGTAGGAAAAGACCATCGCTCGTCCCCGACCGCCACTCATAAGGAGGACAATCAAAGAAACACCTCATGCTTCAAAATTGTCACACAACGTTCACCATACGTGCATGCTACGGGACTTGCAAACTCTAACAAAAGTATTTCTCAAATTCACAAATAATCAACTAGCATGACTCTAATATTACAATCTTCATATCTCAAAACAATCATCAAGCATCAAACTTCTCATAGTATTCAATGCACTCTATATGAAAGTTTTTATTATACCCATCTTGGATGCCTATCATATTAGGACTAATTTTCTAGCCAAAGCAAATTACCATACGATTCTAAAGGACTCTCAAAATAATATAAGTGAAGCATGAGAGATCAATAATTTCTATAAAATAAAACCATCACCGTGCTCTAAGAAGATATAAGTGAAGCACTAGAGCAAATGACAAACTACTCCAAAAGATATAACTTAATATCAATGAGTAGTTGAATAATTATGTAACTACGTGAAGACTCTCTAACATTTAAGAATTTCAGATCTTCGTATTTTATTCAAACAGCAAGCAAAAGAAAAGAAAATAAAATGACGCTCCAAGCAAAACACACATCATGTGGTGGATAAAAATATAGCTCCAAGTAAAGTTACCGATGAACGAAGACGAAGGAGGGGATGCCATCCGAGGCATCCCCAAGCTTAGGCTATTAGTTGTACTTGAATATTACCTTGGGGTGCCTTGGGCATCCCCAAGCTTAGGCTCTTGCCACTCCTTATTCCATAGTCCATCGAATCTTTACCCAAAACTTGAAAACTCCACTACACAAAACTTAACAGAAAACTCATAAGCTTCGTTAGTATAAGAAAGCCAATCACCACTTAGGTACTGTTGTGAACTCATTCTAAATTCATATTGGTGTAATATCTACTGTATTCCAACTTCTCTATGGTTCATACCCTCCGATACTACTCATAGATTCATCAAAATAAGCAAACAACACATAGAAGACAGAATCTGTCAAAAACATATCAGTCTGTAGAAATCTGGAGGTTCCGAATACTTCTGTAACTCCAAAAATCCTGAGAAATTAGGAAGTCCTAGGAAATTTGTTTATTGATATAATTAAGTTGGAATTGGTATTTTATCGCTCTCTGGTGAAAAATGAAAATTATTTTCGTGAGTGCATACTTTCTGTTTTTTTTAGCAAGATCAAACAACAATCACCTAAGAAGATCCTAAAGGCTTTACTTGGAACTAACACTAATTAAACATAAAAAACACAATCATAACAGAAGCTAGATGAATTATTTATTACTAAACAGGAACAAAAGGTAAAGAACAAAAATAAAATTGGGTTGCCTCCCAACAAGCGCTATCGTTTAACGCCCCTAGCTAGGCAGGATGATTTCAATGATGCTCACATAAAGGATAACAATTGAAACATAAAGAGAGAATTATGAAGAATATGACTATCACATTTAAGTCTAACCCACTTCCTATGCATAGGGATTTTGTGAGCAAACAACTTGTGGGAACAAGAATCAACTTGCATAGGAAGGTAAAACAAGCAAATCTTCAAGATTTTCAACACATAGAGAGGAAACTTGATATTATTGCAATTCCTACAAGCATATGTTCCTCCCTAATAATAATTACATGTAGGATCATAAGAAAATTCAACAATATATCTTCTATCACAAAACATAATCTTAACATGATCCACATGTATGCAAAGTTGACACTCTTCCAAAATAGTGGGATTAACATTAACTAAATTCATGACCTCTCCAAACCCACTTTCATAATTATCACAATAAGATTCAACACCCTCCAAAATAGTGGGATCATTACTTCCTAAAGTTGACACTCTTCCAAACCCACTTTCATCAATATAATCATCATAAATAGGAGGCATGCTATCATCAAAATAAATTTGCTCATCAAAACTTGGGGGACAAAAAATATCATCTTCATCAAACATAGCATCGCCAAGCTTGTGGCTTTGCATATCATTAGCATCATGGCTATTCAAAGAATTTGTACTAACAACATTACAATCATGCTCATCATCCAAAGATTTAGTGCCAAACATTTTAATACATTCTTCTTCTAACACTTTGGCACAATTACCAGAATCCTTATTTTCACGAAAGACATTAAGAAGATGAAGCATATGAGGCAACCTTAATTCCATTTTTTGTAGTTTTCTTTTATAGACTAAACTAGTGATAAAACAAGAAACCAAAAGATTTGATTGCAAGATCTAAAGATATACCTTCAAGCGCTAACCTCCCCGGCAACGGCGCCAGAAAAGATCTTGATGTCTACTACACAACCTTCTTCTTGTAGACGTTGTTAGGCCTCCAAGTGTAGAGGTTTGTAGGACAGTAAAAATTTTCCCTCAAGTGGATGACCTAAGGTTTATCAATCCATGGGAGGCGTAGGATGAAGATGGTCTCTCTCAAACAACCCTGCAACCAAGTAGCAAAGAGTCTCTTGTGTCCCCAACCCACCCAATACAATGGTAAATTGTATAGGTGCACTAGTTCGGCAAAGAGATGGTGATACAGGTGCAATATGGATGGTATATATAGATTTTTGTAATCTGAAAATATAAAAGCAGCAAGGTAACTAATGATAAAAGTGACCGAAAACGGTATTGCAATGCGTTGAAACAAGGCCTAGGGTTCATACTTTCACTAGTGCAAGTTCTCTCAACAATAATAATATAATTGGATCATATAATTATCCCTCAACATGCAACAAAGAGTCACTCCAAAGTCAATAACAGTGGAGAACAAACGAAGAGATTATTGTAGGGTACGAAACCACCTCAAAGTTATCCTTTTTGATCGACCTATTCAAGACTCCGTAGTAAAATAACATGAAGCTATTCTTTCCATTCAATCTATCTTAGAGTTCGTACTAGAATAACACCTTAAGACACAAATCAACCAAAACCCTGATGTCACCTAGATACTCCAATGTCACCTCAAGTATTCGTGGGTATGATTAAATGATATGCATCACACAATCTCAGATTCATCTATTCAACCAACACAAAGAACTTTAAAGATTGCCCCAAAGTTTCTACTGGAGAGTCAAGACGAAAACGGGTGCCAACCCCTATGCATAAGTTCACATGGTCACGGAATTTGCAAGTTGATCACCAAAGCATACATCAAGTGGATCACGTGAATATCCTATTGTCACCAAAGATAAGCACATGCAAGACATACATCATGTGTTCTCAAATCCTTAAAGACTCAATCCGATAAGATAACTTCAAAGGGAAAACTCAATCCATTACAAGAGAGTAGAGGGAGAGAAACATCATAAGATCCAACTATAATAGCAATGCTTGCGATACATCAAGATCGTGCCGAATCAAGAACACGAGAGAGAGAGAGAGAGAGATCAAACACATAGCTAATGGTACATACCCTCAGCCTCGAGGGTGAACTACTCCCTCCTCGTCATGGAGAGTACCGAGATGATGAAGATGGCCACCGGAGAGGGATTCCCCCCTCTGGCAGGGTGCTGAAAGGGGTCTAGATTGGTTTTCAGTGGCTACAGAGGATTGTGGCGGCGGAACTCCCGATCTAGGTTTCTTTCTGGAAGTTTGGGTATATATAAGAGGTGTTGGAGTCAGGAACAAGTCAGGGAGGTGCCCGAGGCGGACACGAGGTAGGGGGCGCGCCTAGGGGGTAGGGCGCACCCCCACCCTCGTGGGTGCCTCGGGACTCTTCTGGCCCATCTCTGATACTCCGTGGGCTTCTTCTGGTCCAAAAATAATCTTTGTGAAATTTCAGGTCAATTGGACTCTGTTTGGTTTTCCTTTTTTGTAAAACTCAAAAAACAAGGAAAAATAGAAACTAGCACTGGCACTGGGCTCTAGGTTAATAGGTTAGTCCCAAAAATCATATAAAATAGCATATAAATGCATATAAAACATCCTAGATGGATAATATAATAGCATGGAACAATAAAAAATTATAGATATGTTGGAGACGTATCAAGATTTTGCGTGATCGTAGTTTTTTTTTGAAATACTGCGTTCCCCAACAGCCACAAGGGTGGAGGGCGGCCCCCCAACCTTGTGAGCCCCTCGGTGACCTCCTGACCTAGATCTTCCTCCTATATATACTCATATACCCCAAAAACTTCTGGGGGAACCAAGGAACCACTTTTCCACCATCGCAACCTTCTGTACCCATGAGATCCCATCTAGGGGCCTTTTCCGGCATCCTGCCGGAGGGGGATTCGTTCACGGAGGGCTTCTACATCAACACCATTGCCTCTCCGATGAAGCGTGAGTAGTTTACCATAGACCTGCGGGTCCATAGCTAGTATCTAGATGGCCTTTTCTCTCTCTTTGATTCTCAATACAAAGATCTCCTCGATGTTCTTGGAGATATATTCGATGTAATACTCTTATGCGGTGTGTTTGCCGAGATCTGATGAATTGTGGATTTATAATCAACTTATCCATGAATATTATTTGAATCTTCTCTGAATTTTTATATGCATGATTTTATATCTTTTCAAGTCTCTTCGAACTATCGATTTGGTTTGGCCAACTAGATTAGTTTTTCTTGCAATGGGAGAAGTGCTTAGCTTTGGGTTCAATCTTGCGGTGCTCGATCCTAGTGAAAGAAGGGGAAATGACACGTATTGTATTGTTGCCATCAAGGATACAAAGATGGGGTTATCATCATATTGCTTGAGTTAATTCCTCTACATCATGTCATCCTACTTAAAGAGTTACTCTGTTCTTATGAACTCTAGATGCATGCTGGATAGCGCTCGATGTGTGGAGTAATAGTAGTAGATGTAGAATCATTTCGGTCTACTTGACACGGACGTGATGCCTATGTTCATGATCATTGCCTTAGATATCATCATAACTTTACGCTTTTCTATCGATTGCTCGACAGTAATTTGTTCACCCACCATAATAATTTCTATCTTGAGAGAAGCCTCTAGTGAAACCTATGCCCCCGGGTCTATTTTCCATCTAATAAGTTTCCGATCTACAATTGTAATTTCATATTTACTTTCTTTGCAATCTTTTACTTTCCTTCCATAAACCAAAAATATTACTTTACCATGTATCCATATCTATCAGATCTCACGTTGCAAATAACCGTGAAGGGATTGACAACCCCTTTATCCCGTTGGGTGCAAGTTCATGTTTGTTTGTGCAGGTATTCGGTGCCTTGCGTGTTGTCTCCTACTGGATTGATACCTTGGTTCTCAAAACTGAGGGAAATACTTACTCCACTTTGCTGCATCACCCTTTCCTCTTCAAGGGAAAAACCAATGCAAGCTCAAGAGGTAGCAGCGGAGTCCGATCCCCCGCCCGCGTTGGCGCCTCGCCAAGCGAGGGGGCGGCAACACCCCCCTGAAGGTGCTCAGTGAAGGAAACGGGCCTTGCCCCACCAGACGCATAACCGACGACCGTGGCGGCCTCCGCCGAGGCAACTATGGTTCCTCCAACCAAGGCCCCTCAGGGGGACCTCCTCGCCCCTATGGGAGGTGACGTCGAGGTGGGGCCTACCAGGGGTCGCGCCGACGGCGATGTGGAATGTCGGTCTCCGAGGAGGAGAAGAAAAGGAAGTGGGCCGCGCCAGACGAGTAAGTATCCCGACCTCACCTTCTAGTTGTGCACTCATAGCTAGCGTGTTCATACTGCTCATCATTGCGCTGAACAGGGGCGACAACGCGGATAAGAAGAAGAAGAAGGTGAACGCCCTTGCAAGTGTGCCCTTTGACCTGAAGGTGGTTTCGATGCTCGGCCGCGGCTTTGGTGGGCGTGGGGGCATGCATCGTCGGTCCGGCGCCATCCTCGGGCGCACGGGCGAGCTCCCGGACATGCGCGCGCCCCATCTTCTCATGGAACCTCGCCTGCACCGCCGGGAGGGCTGGCCGACAAGGATGTGACGGCTAATTATGTGACGCCCCCAATCATGGCCGCGATAGCTCCGGCCATGGACCAGGGGGTGACGCCTCACCCCCCGCCGACCGAGCTCGACTCCATGCGCGCCACGGTGCAGCCTCAAGTAGTCCCGACTCCCGAGACTCAGCTGGCCGGGGCGACAGTCGCCCTTGCCGGCCATGGAAGTCAAGCGCGAAGAAGGACCCGGCGCTCCCAGCGCCTCAAGTCGATCATGCTAAGACATCATCGGTGGCGGTCCTGACTGGTGCGTCGGTGCCTCATCGGTTACCCTGCGGACGGGTCTCGCGAGGCTGATCGCGCCAGGCACCATCACGAGGCTGGTCACGCCAGCCCTGGCGGGGGTTGCGGTTGTCCAGCGGCCTCCTCCATGACCAAAGTCGCGGTTGTTGCACTCGGGGCGGCGCCCCAGGCGCTCGTCCCGGATCGCCCTGAGCTCCTGGCAGTCATCGTGTTGTGGGCGTGCATGTTGTGGAAGACGCAGAATGGGCGAACATCCTTGGAGGGTTCGTCACGGTCACAGCCGCGCATCAGCTCAGGCTCTGCTACCAACGCAGTGGGTGAAGGAAATATGCCCTAGAGGCAATAATAAAGTTGTTATTTTATATTTCCTTATTCATGATAAAGGTTTATTATTCATGCTATAATTGTATTGATCGGGAACCTAAATACATGTGTGAATACATAAACAAATATCGTGTCCCTAGTAAGCCTCTACTAGACTAGCTCGTTGATAAAAGATGGTTAAGGTTTCCTAACCATAGACATGTGATGTCATTTGATAACGGGATCACATCATTGGGAGAATGATGTCATGGAAAAGACCCGTCCGTTAGCTTAGCATAATGATCGTTCAGTTTATTGCTATTGCTTTCTTCATGTCAAATAGCATAATGTGATGTCATTTATATATGTGAAGTCATATTTTGGTTCCGAAAAAGCGCAGTTTTTTCGGTATTGTACCGGGAAGCTTCTAGAAGGTTTTGAAGGATTCCGGAGGGGTTTGAAAGTCCACAAGTGGGTCCACCATGACCCAAGGGCTAGCATGGGCTGCGGGGAGGTGCCCTGGCCTTATTGGGCTAGTTGCACCAAGTCCTCAAAAGCCCATGTGGCTAGGGAAGGCCAAAAAAGGAAGGATTACCCTAGTAGGAATAGGATTGGACTTGGAGTCCAAGTCCTCTCCCCCTTAGCTGCTCCCTAGGGCTTGGAGGGGTTGTTTCCCATGCCCCTCCACCTATATATAGAGGGGAGGGGCGCCCCAAGAGGACACACCAAGCCCTTGGCGTCCCTCTCTCTCCCGTTACTCCGCAGTTCCACTGCCTCGTCCCGGCGATGCTTAGCGAAGCGCTATCGGTACTCCACCACCACCATCACCACCACACTGTCTTGATTGTTGTGATACCATCTACTTCTCCCGTCTCGCTTGCTATATCAATAAGGAGGAGATATCATCGAGCCGCACGTGTGCTAAACTCGGAGGTGTTGTCCGTTCGGCACTAGATCGGTTGGATCGTGATCAGATCGTGAAGAGTACGAATACATCAACCGCGTTGTTAAACGCATCTGCTTATGGTCTATGAGGGTACGTGGACACACTCTCCCCTCTCGTTGCTATGCATCTCCATGGATAGATCTTGCGTGTGCGTAGAATTTTTTTTGTTTTCTATGCAACGTTTCCCAACAGTGGCATCATGAGCCAGGTCTATATGTAGATGATATGCACGAGTAGAACACAAAGAGTTGTGGGAGGTGATAGTCATACTACTTACCGCCAATGTCTAATTTTGATTCGGCGGTATTGTGGGATGAAGCGGCCTGGACCAACCTTACATGTCCACGAACATGAGACCGGTTCTACCGACTAACATGCAACTAGTTTTGCATAAAGGTGGCTAGCACAGGTGTCTGTTTCTCCTACTTTAGTTGAATCGAATTTGACCGCGATCGGTCCTCGAAGAAGGTCAAAATAGCAAACTTGACGAAACACCATTGTGGTTTTATGTGTATGTAAGAACGGTTCTTGCTAGAAGCCCATAGCAGCCACAAAAAACTTGCAACAACAAAGTAGAGGCGTGTAATTTGTTTTTACAGGGCATGTTGTGATGTGATATGGTCAAGACATGATGTGATAAACGTTATTGTATGAGATGATCATGTTTTGTAAGATATCTGACAACCGACAGGAGCCTTATGGTTGTCTCTTTATTGTATGAAATGCAAACGCCATGTATTTGCTTTACTTTATCACTATGCGTTAGCGATAGTTGTAGAAGCAATAGTTGGCGAGATGACCACGATGCTACGATGGAGATCAAGTTGTCGAGCCAGTGACAATGGAGATCATGGCGATGCTTTGGAGATGGAGATCAAAAGCATAAGATGATGATGGCCATATCATGTCACATATTTTGATTGCATGTGATATTTATCCTTTATGCATCTTATTTTGCTTAGAACGACGGTAGCATTATAAGATGATACCTTCACTAAATTTCAAGGTAAAGGTGTTCTCCCTGAGTATGCACCCTTGCTATAGTTCTTTGTTTCGAGACACCACATGATGATCGGGTGCGATAGACTCTACGTTCACATACAATGGGTGTAAGACAATTTTACACATGCAGAATACTTGGGTTAAACATGACGAGCCCAGCATGTACAGACATCACCTCGGACACAGGAGACCGAAAGGTCGAACGTGAATCATATAGTAGATATGATCAACATAGAGATGTTCATCATTGATGACTACCCCATCTCACGTGATGATCGGACATGGGTTAGTTGATTTGGATCACGTATCACTTATATAACTTGAGTGATGTCTATTTAAGTGGGAGTTCATTAGTAATTTGATTAATAGAACTTAATTTATCATGAACTTAGTCTTGATAGTTTTGCATATCTATGTTGTAGATCAATAGCTCGCGATATGGCTCCTATATTTTCTTGATATGTTCCTAGAGAAAACTAAGTTGACATATGATAGTAGCAATGATGCGGACTCGGTTCGTGATCTGAGGATTATCCTCATTGTTGCACATAAGAATTATGTCCTTGATGCACCACTAGGTGACATACCTATTGCAGGAGCAGATGCAGACGTTATGAACGTTTGGCAAGCTCGATATGATGACTACTTAATAGTTTAGTGCACCATGCTTTACGGCATAGAATGAAGGAAATATGCCCTAGAGGCAATAATAAAGTTATTATTTATTTCCTCGTATCATGATAAATGTTTATTATTCATGCTAGAATTGTATTAACTGGAAACATAATACATGTGTGAATACATAGACAAACATAGTGTCACTAGTATGCCTCTAATTGACTAGCTCGTTGATCAAAGATGGTTGAGTTTCGTATCCATAGACATGAGTTGTCATTTGATTAACGGGATCACATCATTAGGAGAACGATGTGATTGACTTGACCCATTTCGTTAGCTTAGCACTTGATCGTTCAGTTTACTGCTATTGCTTTCTCCATGACTTATACATGTTCCTATGACTACGAGATTATGCAACTCCCGAATACCAGAAGAACACTTTGTGTGCTACAAAACGTCACAACGTAACTGGGTGATTATAAAGGTGCTCTACAGGTGTCTCCGATGGTGTTTGTTGAGTTGGCATAAATCAAGAATAGGATTTGTCACTCTGATTGTCGGAGAGGTATCTCTGGGCCCTCTCGGTAATGCACATCCCTATAAGCCTTGCAAGCAATGTGACTAATGAGTTAGTTACGGGATGATGCACCATGGAACGAGTAAAGAGACTTGCCGGTAACGACATTGAGCTAGGGATCAAGATACCGACGATCGTATCTCGGGCAAGTAACTTACCGATGATAAAGGGAACATCGTATATTGTTATGCGGTTTGACTGATAAAGATCTTCATAGAATATGTAGGAACCAATATGAGCATCTAGGTTCCGCTATTGGTTAGTGACCGGAGACATGTCTCGGTCATGTCCACATAGTTCTCGAACCCGTAGAGTCCGCATGCTTAAAGTTCTATGACGATCGGTATTATGAGTTTTTGCGTTTTGATTTACCGAAGGTAGTTCGGAGTCCCGGATATGATCACGGACATGACGAGGAGTCTCGAAATGGTCGAGACGTAAAGATCGATATATTGGATGACTATGTTCGGACACCGGAAGTGTTTCGGGAGGTTTCAGGCATATACCGGAGTACCATGGGGTTACCGGAACCCCCCGGGGAGTATAGTGGGCCTAATGGGACCTAGTGGGAGAAGAGGAGGGGCGTCCAAGGGAAGCCGCGCGCCTCCTCCCCCTCTAGTCCGAATTGGACAAGGAGGGGGTCGGCGCCCCCCTTTCCTTCTCTTCCTCTCTCCCTTCCTTCCGTTCTCCTACTCCTACTAGGAAAGGAGGAGTCCTTGTAACATCCCAAATTTTCAATTTGGAATGTTATACACTAGATCATCATTGCATATCATATTTATTGCATTTTGGTTGATCCTAGAAATTTTTCGCAACTCAAGGACCCTCGGAGAGAGTTGGGGATTTCGTTATTTTCATATTTGAGTTGTCTCAAATTTTGAAAATAGGATCATTTGATTTTATTTATTTTATCTTCAATAATTTCTATTACAAAAATATGAGAGAGGGAATAAAATTACTTTCTCAAAATAAAGAAATATTGAGGATTTAATAAAAAAATCAAATAATATTTTATTTGGTTTTATTTGCTATTTTATTTGAATTTAGGAAAAATGCGCATTTTTCAAAATTGCATTTAGGCCCCAAATAAATGTTCATCCTGTGCGGCTTGATTTTAGAAGCCGGGGAAAATTTATTTCGGGATTTTTGGAGTCCGTTTGGTATTTCTTTTATTTGTTTTTCTCCGCGGAATTAATTTAAAAAAAAGTCCGAATCGACTCCGGGCCGTACCCGAGCGGGACTCCGCCCGGGGCAGCTTTTAAATAGCGCCGCCCGAGCCCCGCCGCAGCCCACCAGCCCACCCGCGCCCTAACCCTAACCCTAACCCCAGCCGCCGCCGCTGCCGCCACGCCGCCCCGCGCCGCTGCTGCCGCCGCCCGCGCCGCCCCGCCGCCTCGCCGCCGCCCGCGCCGCTCGCCGGAGCCGCCCCGCCGCCCGACGTAGCCGCCGTCGCCGGCGGTTTTCTTTAGAAAACCGCCCGGTATTTTTAAAAAGCAGCGGTTTATTTTTTTAGATTTTGTTTTTTTATTATATCGGTTTTATTTTCGGTTTAGTCTATTTAGTGAGCGTTTGCTCGTTCATTCGTTTTAACGAACGTGTTCATCGTTTAGATCCAGATAACGAACGTTCGTTCGTTAAACTATTCGTTGTTTTCTTTTTCTCGGATTAAATCCACGATTTTTCTGATCGCGATTTCTGATCCGACTTTCGTTTTAGTATAACTTTTCGCTCGTTTATCGGAATCAGGTGATTCAAGCGCCTGGAGTTTCATCTCGAAACCCTCTTTCCGTTTAACCAATTTAAACAAGGTTTTGTTTCTGTAAAATTTCCTTAGATCCAGAATAGTAATCGAAGCCTATTTCTTTTGTCGTTTGTCTTTCGTTGCTTCGTTCGATTTGATTCTTTTTGCCAACCGGAGTTCTTAAGTTGAACTTTCTGGTTAGATCTCTTATTTGGGTTTTACCTGTGCATTAGTTGAGTACTTATTGTATGCTTGTTTGTTTGCGATAGAGTACTCGGAGTGCGCCGCTCGTTACTTCGAATCACTTGGTTTCCCGGATCATCAGCAAGGCAAGTAACACTTTGATCATACCTTCTACTACCCAGTTTTATTGCATTAGATCAATCTCTACACATTGCATGATTAGGATCTAATTAAATTGTGGGTTTGGGAAGTAGTTGAGGTAGTACCTATTACATGTCTATTATCAAACCTTGGGAGTTACTTCTACGTTTGCTTACTATTGCTATGCTATGCTAGTAGACGTGGATTGGGTGAGTGATATCCATGACAGATGTGAGATTTCTTTTTAAATCAATGGTTTATCTAAGGTGGCAACTTAAACACACATCTGGGTGGATTGAGGTACCTAGGTATTCCAGGATTGCCTGTTTTCTTTTGGACAGCCACCCAGGCTCAAAGGGATCATGGGATTATTCATGCTAGAAACTTCCGTGTATAGCCACAAGCTATTATGGGCTCTAGCATAGTTGACTAAGTCGTGCGAACTCTTACAATGGTAGACTAGCGGATGTAGGGAATGTAGGTGGTACGGTCTACCCGATCGTAAGGTGGTAGCGCTTCTGAAAGACTATGTCTCGGTCATCCGTTTCTCAAACACCCTGTAGTGCGAGAAATCCAACGGAGGAGATCGAGTCTTGTCTGGAAAAGTGCGTAAACCTCTGCAGAGTGTATAAACTAATCATGATTAGCCGTGTCCCCGGTTATGGACATCTTGAGTATCTAGTACTTGGATTATCATGTGAATCTCAACATCTTACTATAAAATTACGTTTGACGGGTTTGTTTAATGATGTTTAATTGGGATTGAGAATGTTGTCAACCATTCTCAATGTTTAACAACCACCATGATAGTTAAATAAATTTATTCCTTTGCAGTAGGGAAAAAAATTGGCTTTTCACAAAACTGTAACCATAGAGCTTTCCACCAGCCAAATATGCATATAGTATAGCTGTTTCATTCCATTACTCTCTATGTGTTACCTTGCCAGCATATTCCATGTGCTGACCCGTTTTCGGGCTGCAACATTAATGTTGCAGACTTTTCAGACAACGATTAAGGAGTTTTAGGTTGTGGTTCTATACTTAGTGATGCCGTTGGAGTTGATGGACTCACTTATATTCTAAGCCTTCCGCTGTTATCGTTATTAGATGGCCTTAAGCCATATTTATTGTAATAAGTTCTCTATTGAAACACTCGATGTAATAAGTGTGTGATTGCTACTCTGTTATAAATCCTTCAAGTACTGTGTGGTGTCAGCATTACTGATCCAGGGATGACACCAGAGCACAGAGATTGTACCGTTTGAGGTCTGGTCGCTACAAGATGGTATCAGAGCACACACTGACTGTGGGACATGACCACTAAGCTAAAGACCTAGATCACTACTCACTCTCTTCTCTTCTGACCTCTCATCTTTTCTACTCTTTAGGATGGTAGATGCAAGGAACAAGTTCATGCAACCGGATGAAGATACACCCTTTGGACGTCACTTGAAGGAAGTCACTAGATATATGAACATAGGAGTACCAAGCTTCACCGGAACCTACAACGCCACTTTACCTGAAGAAGAGCGCTGGATGATTCAAGTTCAAGTTCCAGGAAGGACGTTCATGCCAGTCACTGAGCCCATAGAGTTTCCTTTTGATGCACCAACTTGGAGTCTAGGAAAGAGCATGGCAGCTCACATCGCCATGGGACGCATTGGAGAAGTCTACAACAATGATCTCAAGGATACTATCTACCAGATTTGTGGGCGCCGAGATGAGCACTGGGAGATGATCAACACCAGAAAGGATAGATCAATTGCAGCTTTTATCCAGGAATTAAACCAGCACATTCGACGTCAGGGGAACCAGATGTGCGCCGACATGATAGACCTGAAGAAGGCAAGGACAAGAATCAAGGAACTGGAGGAAGAACTCAAGGCTACACGTGAAGATTATGAAGAAGAAATTGAAGTATTAGTGGATAAGAATGCCGATCTAACAATGAAGATCGGGATATTTATGGGAGGCCCTACACCAGTAGATGAAGACGAAGAACCCAAGGAGATTCGCCCGGAAGACTACATCATCATCAACGACACCGACTCGGATCCAGATGATAGCGATGATGACTATGTTGATGAAGCCGGAGCAGATATCATGGAGTCTGCAACTGAAGAATATTTCTAGTAGACCACCTCATCAGTAGTAGTAGTCCACCATGTAAATACAGTAGTCCGAGCACTTTTGTGATAGTTAGATTGATTGTATGCCCTTGTTTGATTGAATGAAGTGAATTGTTTGCTTTTGCCTCATGTGCATATGGGTAGTGTTTTCTCTTTAGACCCCCTCTATTCTTAAAACTCATCTTTTCTAAACCCGCAGATGCCTCCGAGACGTGACCCCGGATTTACCTTTCCATCGGAGCTCACTTAGTTGATCTAGCAGTAGAACACATTGATGCAGTTGCTAGTCCAGAATCAGAATCAGTGGAACAACAACAACAACCCACCACCACCACCACCTGTTGATCACTTAGCCCGTTTTCTTAGGCTGAATCCACCGGTGTTTTCCAGTAGCACTGAGCCGATAGTAGCAGATGATTAGCTCCGCAAGACAGCTAGAGAGTTGATCACAGCGGGATGCACAGATGCGGAGAAGGTGAAGTTTGCCGCACATCAGCATGAAGGACCCACAGCATCATGGTGGGAGAATTTCGCAGCCACTTTCCCTATCGACACTGTCACATGGGACCAGTTTCAGCAGGCTTTTCGAACTGCCCATGTTTCAGCAGGAGCTATGGCCTTGAAGAAGCGAGAGTTTCGCAACTTGCGCCAAGGAGGACGGATAGTTGGCCAGTATGTGGAGGACTTTAGTAAATTAGCATGTTATGCCCCAGATGACGTTGCTACAGATGCAGCTAAGCAGGAGAAGTTTCTGGAAGGACTGAATGATGAGTTGAGCATGCAGTTGATGGTAGAAACCTTCAAAAACTACCAGGAGTTGGTAGATCGTGCTCTTATGATTGAAGGGAAGTAGCAACAAATTGAAAATCGCAAGAGGAAGTATGCATAAGGAAAGTACAATTCAGGAGCTCCGCAGAAGCCATGATTTACCCCTAGACCGGGAGGACATTTTCAGCATACCCATGGAGGAGGTAGCTCGCACAATCACAATGGCCCTAGGAATGGTAATGGTAATGGAGGAAGCAATGGCCAGAACCGTACCAACCCATCAACCCCAGCCAAGAAAGACTTGAGCCAAGTCACTTGCTTTAAGTGCCAGAAGACCGGCCATTATGCCAATGAATGTCCTGAATCACAAAATGGAAATGGCAATGGAAGCTCTGGGAAGAAGCCGAACCCTTTCAACAGGGGACAGGTGAACCACGTTAGTGTGGAGGAGGTTGAAGAACAGCCGGATGCAGTAATCGGTAAGTTTTTGGTTAAGTCATTTACTGCACTCGTTCTTTTCTATACTGGTGCATCGCATTCATACATATCCAGGGGATTTGTGGATAAGTATAAACTGCCAACCCAAGCCCTTAGGTCACCCATGTTAGTAACCTCGCCTGGAGCAGAATATACGGCTAGTCTATGGTGTGATCGGTTACCATTAAGGATTGGTAACTATGTTTTCCCCTCAGACCTAATAGCATTGGAATCCCAAGGATTGGATGTGATATTAGGTGTGGATTGGTTATCAAAGTAAGAAGGGAATATTGAATGTGCTAGTAAGCCAATTTTGCTTACCACCCCAGAAGGGAGAAGGATGTATCCTGACATGTGCCAAAGAGGACTCAAGTAAATTGCTTAACAGGAGTTGTGCGGGAGGAAGTACCAGTAGTAAATGATTTCCCCAAAGTATTTCCAGAAGAGTTGCCACGCATGCCACCGGATAGAGATATTGAGTTTTTGATTGAGCTATTGCCAGGCACAGGGCCAATATCAAAGAGACCATATAGGATGCCTGCAAAGGATTTGGTGGAAATTAAGAAGCAAATTAAGGAGTTACTGGATAAAGGTTATATTCGCCCAAGTTCTTCACCCTGGGGATCGCCAGTACTTCTAGTGGAGAAGAAGGATGGATCGTTAAGGATGGTTGTCGATTATCGAGGATTGAATGAAGTAACCATCAAGAACAAGTACCCACTACCGATGATCAATGATCTGTTTGATCGATTGCAAGGAGCTAAGGTATTTTCCAAGATCGATCTGCGATCAGGATACCACCAATTGAAGATTCGGGAACAGGATATACCCAAGACGGCTTTTACCACCAGGTATGGGTTGTATGAGTATACCATTATGTCATTTGGTCTGACTAACGCACCTGCATATTTTATGAACATGATGAACAAGGTATTTATGGAGTTCTTGGATAAGTTCGTCGTAGTGTTCATTGATGATATCCTGGTTTACTCGAAGAATGAAGAGGAGCATAAGGAACATTTGCGTTTGGTTCTTGGAAAGCTCAGAGAACACCAATTATATGCCAAGTTTAGCAAATGTGCGTTTTGGTTGAAGGAAGTTGGATTTCTCGGACACGTTATATCCGGAGAAGGTATAGCACTAGATCCCACTAAAGTTGATACTGTGACCAAGTGGGAAGCACCAACCACCGCGGGAGAGATCCAGAGTTTTCTTGGACTCGCAGGATACTACCGGAGGTTTATTGAGAATTTCTCAAAGATTGCGAAGCCTATGACGGAGTTGTTGAGGAAGGATACCAAGTTCATATGGACGGAGGAATGTGAGGCTGGTTTTCAGGAGTTGAAGAAACGCTTGGTTACTTCACGAGTGTTGATTTTGCCAGACCAGACCAAGGATTATGAGGTGTATTGCGACGCTTCACGTCGAGGACTTGGAGCAGTGCTTATGCAGGAAGGGAGAGTTGTTTCATATGCCTCACAACAGCTTAAGCCTCATGAGTTGAATTACGCTACGCATGATTTGGAGTTAGCAGCCGTAGTGCATGCACTGAAGACTTGGAGAAATTTCCTAATTGGAAACCATTGCGAGGTGTATACGGATCATAAGAGTTTGAAGTATATTTTCACACAGAAGGAGTTGAATCTCAGACAAAGGAGATGGTTGGAGCTCATCAAGGATTATGATATGAAATTGCATTATCACCCCGGAAAGGCTAATGTAGTAGCTGACGCATTAAGCCGTAAGAGCCATGTCAACACCCTAATGACGGGAGAATTACCAAGGGAGTTAGCCGAAAATCTTCGAGAGTTATGTTTAGAAATAGTCCCGAGAGGCTATGTAGCAGCATTGGAGATTCAGTCTACATTGATGCATACAATCAGAGAAGCCCAAAGGACTGACAAGGAGATTGCTTCTATTAAGGAGAAAATTAGCAAAGGAAAAGCTAAGGGATTTCATGAAAATGAGCACGATACCCTATGGTTTGAAGACCGCGTCTATGTACCAAATGATCCGGAGATTAGAAAGCTAATTCTACAAGAGGCCCATGATTCACCATATTCGATTCACCCAGGAAATACCAAGATGTATTTGGATTTGAAGGATATTTTCTGGTGGAACGGAATGAAGAAGGATATTGCGGAGTATGTAGCAGTTTGTGATGTATGTCAGAGAGTGAAGGCAGAGCATCAGAAGCCAGCATGATTGCTACAACCATTGCCGATACCCGAATGGAAGTGGGATAAGCTAGGCATGGATTTTATTACAGGATTGCCTAGAACACGTTCAGGCTACGACTCGATATGGGTTGTAGTCGATCGTTTGACAAAGGTAGCTCGTTTCATTCCACTGAAGACTACGTATACCAGTGCAAAGTTGGCAAAGATATACATGACCAGGATCGTACGTCTGCATGGAGTTCCGAGGAGCATTGTATCAGATAGAGGAATCCAGTTTACTTCAAAGTTCTGGAATCAGTTGCATGAGACTTTGGGAACCAGACTAGAGTTTAGCACAGCTTTCCACCCGATGCGGATGGATAGACTGAGAGAGTCAACCAGATCTTGGAGGATATGCTAAGAGATTGTGTGCTAGATTACGGATCTAGTTGGGATGAGAATTTGCCATATGCAGAGTTCTCTTACAACAACAGCTACCAATCCAGTTTGAAGATGGCCCCTTTCAAAGCCTTGTACGGAAGGAGGTGCAGGACCCCGTTGTCCTGGATGAAGTTGGAGATCGCCAGTTGTTTGGACCGGATCTGATAAAGGAATCTGAACAGAAAGTGAAATTAATTCGCGACAGACTAAAGGTAGCTCAATCCAGGCAGAAGAGTTATGCAGACTATAAACACAAGGAGACAGGTTACAAAGTCGGAGACCGAGTTTATCCTCGAGTATCACCACTTCGAGGAGTTAAGCGCTTTGGAGTTAAAGGGAAAACTAGCGCCACGTTTTGTAGGCCCATACAAAGTGTTGGAACGTATGGGAGAAGTAGCCTACAAGTTGGAATTACCCAAAGGACTGTCAGGAGTTCACGACGTATTTCATGTATCCTAGTTGAAGAAGTGCCACGCAGAGATGGCTGACATACCGCTGAGGAATACGGTACCACTGGAAGCAATTCAGTTGGACAGTGATTTGACCTATGAGGAGAAACCAGTTAAGATTCTAGAGTATGCCAGTCGAGTCACCCGCAGCAAGGTTATCAAGTTTTGCAAAGTTCAGTGGAGCCACCACACGGAGGATGAAGCCACTTGGGAACCAGAGGAAGATTTGCTGAAGGACCACCCTCACCTATTTTCTAGCCAACCCGAATCTCGAGGGCGAGATTCATCTTAAGGGTGGTAGGTTTGTAACATCCCAAATTTTCAATTTGGAATGTTATACACTAGATCATCATTGCATATCATATTTATTGCATTTTGGTTGATCCTAGAAATTTTTCGCAACTCAAGGACCCTCGGAGAGAGTTGGGGATTTCGTTATTTTCATATTTGTGTTGTCTCAAATTTTGAAAATAGGATCATTTGATTTTATTTATTTTATCTTCAATAATTTCTATTACAAAAATATGAGAGAGGGAATAAAATGACTTTCCCAAAATAAAGAAATATTGAGGATTTAATAAAAAATCAAATAAGATTTTATTTGGTTTTATTTGCTATTTCATTTGAATTTAGGAAAAATGCGCGTTTTTCAAAATTGCAGTTAGGCCCCAAATAAATGTTCATCCTGTGCGGCTTGATTTTAGAAGCCGGGGAAAATTTATTTCGGGATTTTTGGAGTCTGTTTAGTATTTCTTTTAATTGTTTTTCTGCGTGGAATTAATTTTAAAAAAAAGTCCGAACTGACTCCGCGCCATACCCGAGCGGGACTCCGCCCGGGGCAGCTTTTAAATAGTGCCTCCCGAGCCCCGCCGCAGCCCACCAGCCCACCCGCGCCCTAACCCTAACCCTAACCCTAGCCGCCGCCGCCGCTGCCGCGCCGCCCCGCGCCGCTGCTGCCGCCGCCCGCGCCGCCCCGCGTCGCCCCGCTGCCTCGCCGCCGCCCATGCCGCTTGCCGGAGCCGCCCCGCCGCCCGAGGTAGCCGCCGTCGCCGGCGGTTTTAGAAAACCGCCCGGTTTTTTTAAAAAGCCGCGGTTTATTTTTTTAGATTTTGTTTTTTATTAGATCGGTTTCATTCTCGGTTTAGTCTATTTAGTGAGTGTTCGCTCGTTCGTTCGTTTTAATGAACGTGTTCGTCGTTTAGATCCAGATAACGAACGTTCGTTCGTTAAACTGTTCATCGTTTTCTTTTTCTCGGATTAAATCCGCGATTTTTCTGATCGTGATTTCTGATCCGACTTTCATTTTAGTATAACTTTTCGCTCGTTTATCGGAATCAGGCGATTCAAGCGCCTGGAGTTTCGTCCCGAAACCCTCTTTCCGTTTAACCAACTTAAACAAGTTTTTGTTTCTATAAAAATTTCCCTAGATTCAGAATAGTAATCGAAGCCTATTTCTTTTGCCGTTTGTCTTTTGTTGCTTCGTTCGATTTGATTCTTTTTGCCAACTGGAGTTCTTAAGTTGAACTTTCTGGCTAGATCTCTTATTTGAGTTTTACCTGTGCATTATTTGAGTACTTATTGTATGCTTGTTTGTTTGCGATAGAGTACCCGGAGTGCGCCGCTTGTTACTTCGAATCACTAGGTTTCCCGGATCATCAGAAAGGCAAGTAACACTTTGATCATACCTTCTACTACCCAGTTTTATTGCATTAGATCAATCTCTACACATTGCATGATTAGGATCTAATTAAATTGTGGGTTTGGGAAGTAGTTGAGGTAGTACCTATTACCTGTCTATTATCAAACCTTGGGAGTTACTTCTACGTTTGCTTACTATTGCTATGCTATGCTAGTAGACGTGGATTGGGTGAGTGATATCCATGACAGATGTGAGATTTCTTTTAAATCAATGGTTTATCTAAGGTGGCAACTTAAATACACATCTGGGTGGATTGAGGTACGTGGGTATTCCAGGATTGCCTGTTTTCTTTTGGACCGCCACCCAGGCTCAAAGGGATCATGAGATTATTCATGCTAGAAACTTCCGTATGCAGCCACAAGCTATTATGGGCTCTAGCATAGTTGACTAAGTCGTGCGAACTCTTACAGTGGTAGACTAGCAGATGTAGGGGATGTAGGTGGTACGGTCTACCCGATCGTAAGGTGCTAGCGCTTCTGAAAGACTATGTCTCGGTCATCCGTTTCTCAAACACCCTGTAGTGCGAGAAATCCAATGGAGGAGATCGAGTCTGGTGGGGAAAAGTGTGCAAACCTCTGCAGAGTGTATAAACTAATCATGATTAGCCGTGTCCCCGGTTATGGACATCTTGAGTATCTAGTACTTGGATTATCATGTGAATCTCAACATGTTACTATAAAATTAAGTTTGACGGGTTTGTTTAATGATGTTTAATTGGGATTGAGAATGCTGTCAACCATTCTCAATGTTTAACAACCACCATGATAGTTAAATAAATTTATTCCTTTGCAGTAGGGAAAAAATTGGCTTTTCGCAAAACTGTAACCATAGAGCTTTCCACTAGCCAAATATGCATATAGTATAGCTGTTTCATTCCATTACTCTCTATGTGTTACCTTGCCAGCATATTCCATGTGCTGACCCGTTTTCGGGCTGCAACGTTAATGATGCAGACTTTTCAGACGATGATTAAGGAGTTTTAGGTTGTGGTTCTATACTTAGTGATGCCGTTGGAGTTGATGGACTCACTTATCTTCTAAGCCTTCCGCTGTTATCGTTATTAGATGGCCTTAAGCCATATTTATTGTAATAAGTTCTCTATTGAAACACTCGATGTAATAAGTGTGTGATTGCTACTCTATTATAAATCCTTCAAGTACTGTGTGGTGTCAGCATTACTGATCCAGGGATGACACCGGAGCACAGAGATTGTACCGTTTGAGGTCTGGTCGCTATAGTCCTACTCCCGATGGGAGTAGGACTCTGCTACCTCTTGAGCACTGCATTGGATTTCCTTGAAGAGGAAAGGATGATGCAGCAAAGTAGCGTAAGTATTTCCCTTAGTTTTTGAGAACCAAGGTATCAATCCAGTAGGAGGCTACACGTGAGTCCCTTGTACATGCACAAAACAAATAACTCCTCGCAACCAACGCGATAAGGGGTTGTCAATCCCTTCACGGTCACTTACGAGAGTGAGATCTGATAGATATGATAGGATAATATTTTTGGTATTTTTGTGATAAAGATGCAAAGTAAAATAAAAGCTAAGTAAAAAAGAAAAGGAAATAACTAAGTATTGGAAGATTAATATGATGAAGATAGACCCGGGGGCCATAAGTTTCACTAGTGGCTTCTCTCAAGAGCATAAGTATTTTACGGTGGGTGAACGAATTACTGTTGAGCAATTGACAGAATTGAGCATAGTTATGAGAATATCTAGGTATGATCATGTATATAGGCATCACGTCCGAGACAAGTAGACCGACTCCTGCCTGCATCTACTACTATTACTCCACTCATCGACCACTATCCAGCATGCATCTAGAGTATTAAGTTCATGAAAACAGAGTAACGCCTTAAGCAAGATGACATGATGTAGAGGGATAAATTCATGCAATATGATAAATAAAAAACCCATCTTGTTATCCTCGATGGCAACAATACAATACGTGCCTTGCTGCCCCTACTGTCACTGGGAAAGGACACCGCAAGATTGAACCCAAAGCTAAGCACTTCTCCCATTGCAAGAAAGATCAACCTAGTAGGCGAAACCAAGCTGATAATTCGAAGAGACTTGCAAATATAACCAATCATACATAAAAGAATTCAGAGAAGATTCAAATATTGTTCATACATAATCTTGATCATAAACCCACAATTCATCGGTCTCAACAAACACACCGCAAAAAGAAGATTACATCGAATAGATCTCCACAAGAGAGGGGGAGAACATTGTATTGAGATCCAAAAAGAGGGAAGAAGCCATCTAGCTAATAACTATGGACACGAAGGTCTAAGGTAAACTATTCACACTTCATCAGAGAGGCTATGGTGTTGATGTAGAAGCCCTCCGTGATGGATGCCCCCTCAGACGGAGCTCCGGAACAGGCCCCAAGATGGGATCTCATGGATACAGAAAGTTACGGCGGTGGAATTAGGGTTTTGGCTCCGTGTCTGATTGTTTGGGGGTACGTAGGTATATATAGGAGGAAGGAGTACGTCGGTGGAGCAACAGGGGGCCCATGAGGGTGGAGGGCGCGCCTTGGGGGGGGGGGGTAGGCGCGCCCCTACCTCGTGGCCTGCTCCTTTATTTCTTGACATAGGGTCCAAGTCTCCTGGATCATGTTCGGTGAGAAAATCACGTTCCCGAAGGTTTCATTCCGTTTGGACTCCGTTTGATATTCCTTTTCTGTGAAACTCTGAAATAGGCAAAAAAAATAGCAATTCTGGGCTAGGCCTCCGGCTAATAGGTTAGTCCCAAAAATAATATAAAAGTGGATAATAAAGCCCAATAATGTCCAAAACAGTAGATAATATAGCATAGAGCAATCAAAAATTATAGATACGTTGGAGACGTATCAGACTCCCCTCTTGGCGCGCCCTCCTCCTTGGTCGGCCGCCTCCCCCTAGCTCCTTTATATATGGGGGCAGGGGGCACCCCAAGGACACAACAATTGATCATTGATCTCTTAGCCGTGTGCGGTGCCCCCGTCCACCATAATCCACCTCGGTCATATCATAGTGGTGCTTAGGCGAAGCCCTACGTCGGTAGCATCATCATCACTGTCGCCACGCCGTCGTGCTGACGAAGATCTTCCCAGAAACTCTACTGGATCATGAGCTCACGGGACGTCACCGAGCTGAACATGTGCTGAACGTGGAGGTGCCGTATGTTCGGTGCCGAGGATCGATCGATCGTGAAGACGTATGACTACATCAACCGCGTTGTTATAGTTCTTCCGCTTACGGTCTACGAGGGTACGTAGACAACACTCTCCCTCTCATTGTTATGTATCACAATGATCTTGCGTGTGCGTAGGATTTTTTTTTGAAATTACTACGTTCCCCAACAGTGGCATCCGAGCCAGGTTTATGCGTAGATGTTATATGCACGAGTAGAACACAAGTGAGTTGTGGGCGATACAAGTCATACTGCTTACCAGCATGTCATACTTTGGTTCGGCGGTATTGTTGGATGAAGCGGCTCGGACCAACATTACAAGTACGCTTATGCGAGACTGGTTCTACCTACGTGCTTTGCACACAGGTGGCTGGCGGGTGTCTGTTTCTTCAACTTTAGTAGAACCGAGTGTGGCTACGCCCGGTCCTTGTGAAGGTTAAAACAACACTAACTTAACGAAATATTGTTGTGGTTTTGATGCGTAGGTAAACGGTTCTTGCTCAGTCCATAGCAGCCACGTAAAACTTGCAACAACAAAGTAGAGGACGTCTAACTTGTTTTTGCACGGCATGTTGTGATGTGATATGGTCAAGACATGATGCTATATTTATTGTATGAGATGATCATGTTTTGTAACAGAGTTATCGGCAACTGGCAGGAGCCATAAGGTTGTCGCTTTATTGTATGCAATGCAATCGCCCTGTAATTTCTTTACTTTATCACTAAGCGGTAGCGATAGTCGTAGAAGCAATAGTTGGCGAGACGAGAACGATGCTACGATGGAGATCAAGGTGTCGCGCCGGTGACGATGGTGATCATGATGGTGCTTTGGAGATGGAGATCAAAGGCACAAGATGATGATGGCCATATCATATCACTTATATTGATTGCATCTGATGTTTATCCTTTATGCATCTTATTTTGCTTTGTTTGACGGTAGCATTATAAGATGATCTCTCACTAAATTTCAAGGTAAAAGTTTTCTTCCTGAGTATGCACCGTTGCCAAAGTTCGTCGTGCCGAGACACCACGTGATGATCGGGTGTGATAAGAACAATGTTCATCTACAACGGGTGTAAGACAGTTTTGCACACGCAGAATACTCGGGTAAAACTTGACGAGCCCAGCATATGCAGATATGGTCTCGGAACACTGAGACTAAAAGGTCAAGTGTGAACCATATAGTAGATATGATAAACATAGAGATGTTCACCATTGAAAACTACTCCATCTCACGTTATGATCGGTTATGGTTTAGTTGATATGGATCACGTGATCACTTAGATGATTAGAGGGATGTCTATCTAAGTGGGAGTTCTTAAGTAATATGATTAATTGAACATAAATTTATCATGAACTTAGTACCTGATAGTATTTTGCTTGTCTATGTTATTGTAGATAGATGGCCCGTGCTGTTGTTCCATTGAATTTTAATGCGTTCCTTGAGAAAGCAAAGTTGAAAGATGATGGTAGCAATTATATGGTCTGGGTCCGTAACTTGAGGATTATCCTCATTGCTGCGCAGAAGAATTACTTCCTGGAAGCACCGCTGGGTTCCAGGCCTGCTGCAGATGCTACTGACAATGTTAAGAATGTCTGGCAGAGCAAAGTTGATGACTACTCAATAGTTCAGTGTGCCATGCTTTACGGCTTAGATCCGGGACTTCAACGACGTTTTGAACGTCATGAAGCATATGAGATGTTCGAGGAGTTGAAGTTAATATTTCAAGCAAATGCCCGAATTAAGAGATATGAAGTCTCCAATAAGTTCTACAACTACAAGATGGAGGAGAATAGTTCTATCAGTGAACATATACTCAAAATGTCTGGGTATAACAATCACTTGATTCAACTGGGAGTTAATCTTCCGGATGATAGTGTCATTGACAGAATTCTTCAATCACTACCACCAGGCTACAAGAGCTTCGTGATGAACTATAATATGCAAGGGATGGATAAGACAATTCCCGAGCTCTTCGCAATGCTAAAGGCTGCGGAGGTAGAAATCAAAAAGGAGCATCAAGTGTTGATGGTCGACAAGACCACCAGTTTCAAGAAAAAGGGTAAAGGGAAGAAGAAGGAGAACTTCGAGAAGAACGGCAAACAAGTTGCTGCTCAAGAATAGAAACCTAAGTCTGGACCTAATCTTGAGACTGAGTGCTTCTACTGCAAACAGACTGGTCACTGGAAGCGGAACTTCCCCAAGTATTTGGCGGATAAGAAGGATGGCAAGGTGAACAAAGGTATATGTGATATACATGTTATTGATGTGTACCTTACTAGAGCTCGCAGTAGCACATGGGTATTTGATACTGGTTTTGTTGCTAATATTTGCAACTCGAAATAGGGACTACGGATTAAGCAAAGACTCGCTAAGGATGAGGTGATGATGCGCGTGGGAAATGGTTCCAAAGTCGATGTGATCGTCGTCGGCACACTACCTCTACATCTACCTTCGGGATTAGTTTTAGACCTGAATAATTGTTATTTGGTGCCAGCGTTGAGCATGCACATTATATCTGGATCTTGTTAGATGCGAGATGGTTATTCATTTAAATCTGAGAATAATGGTTGTTCTATTTATATGAGTAATATCTTTTATGGTCATGCACCCTTGAAGAGTGGTCTATTTGTGTTGAATCTCGATAGTAGTGATACACATATTCATAATGTTGAAGCCACAAGATGCAGAGTTGATAATGATAAGTCCAACTTATTTGTGGCACTGCCGTTTGGGTCATATTGGGGTAAAGCGCATGAAGAAACTCCATACTGATGGACTTCTGGAATCACTTGATTATGAATCACTTGGTACTTGCGAACCATGCCTCATGGGCAAGATGACTAAAATGCCGTTCTCCGGAACAATTTAGCGAGCAACAGATTTATTGGAAATTATACATACTGATGTATGTGGTTTGAGCAGATATGGGTATATCTACCTAATGGAGCATAAATCTGAAACATTTGAAAAGTTCAAAGAATTTCAGAGTGAAGTGGAAAATCATCGTAAAAAGAAAATAAAGTTTCTATGATCTGATCGTGGAGGAGAATATTTGAGTTACGAGTTTGGTCTACATTTGAAACAATGTGGAATAGTTTTGCAACTCACGCCACCCGGAACACCACAGCGTAATGGTGTATCCGAACGTCGTAATCGTACTTTACTAGATATGGTGCGATCTATGATGTCTCTTACTGATTTACCCCTATCGTTTTGGGGTTATGCTTTAGAGACGGCTGCATTCACGTTAAATGGGGCACCATCAATATCCGTTGAGACGACGCCTTATGAACTATGGTTTGGCAAGAAACCAAAGTTGTCATTTCTTAAAGTTTGGGGCTGCGATGCTTATGTGAAAAAGCTTCAACCTGATAAGCTCGAACCCAAATCGGAGAAATGTGTCTTCATAGGATACCCAAAGGAAACTATTGGGTACACCTTCTATCACAGATCCAAAGGCAAGACATTTGTTGCTAAGAATGGATCCTTTCTAGAGAAGGAGTTTCTCTCGAAAGAAGTGAGTGGAAGGAAAGTAGAACTTGATGAGGTAACTGTACCTGCTCCCTTATTGGAAAGTAGTTCATCACAGAAACCGGTTCCTGTGACGCCTACACCAATTAGTGAGGAAGCTAATGATATTGATCATGAAACTTCATATCAAGTTACTACCGAACCTCGTAGGTCAACCAGAGTAAGTAAGATCCGCTCTACAATGGTACGGTAACCCTATTCTGGAGGTCATGTTACTTGACCAAGGCGAACCTACGAACTATGAAGAAGCGATGGTGAACCCAGATTCCACAAAATGGCTTGAAGCCATGAAATCTGAGATGGGATCCATGTATGAGAACAAAGTGTGTACTTTGGTTGACTTGCAAGATGATCGTCAAGCCATAGAAAATAAATGGATCTTCAAGAAGAAGACTGATGCTGGCGGTAATGTTACTGTCTACAAAGCTCGACTTGTTGCGAAAGGTTTTCTATAAGTTCAAGGGGTTGACTATGATGAGACTTTCTCACCCGTAGCGATGCTTAAGTCTGTCCGAATAATGTTAGCAATCGCCGCATTTTATGATTATGAAATTTGGAAAATGGATGTCAAAACTGCATTCCTGAATGGATTTCTGGAAGAAGAGTTGTATATGATGCAACCAGAAGGTTTTGTCGATCCAAAGGGAGCTAACAAAATGTGCAAGCTCCAATGATCCATTTATGGACTGGTGCAAGCCTCTCGGAGTTGGAATAAATGTTTTGATAGTGTGATCAAAGCATATGGTTTTATACAGACTTTCGGAGAAGCCTGTATTTACAAAAACGTGAGTGGGAGCTCTGTAGCATTTCTAATATTATGTGGATGACATATTGTTGATTGGAAATGATATAGAATTTCTGGATAGCATAAAAGGATACTTGAATAAGAGTTTTTCAATGAAATACCTCGGTGAAGCTGCTTACATATTGGGCATCAAGATCTATAGAGATAGATCAAGACGCTTAATTGGACTTTCACAAAGCACATACCTTGACAAAGCTTTGAAAAAGTTCAAAATGGATCAAGCAAAGAAAGGGTTCTTGCCTGTGTTACAAGGTGTGAAGTTGAGTCAGACTCAATGCCCGACCACTACAGAAGATAGAGAGAAAATGAAAAGTGTTCCCTATGCTTCAGCCATAGGCTCTATCTTGTATGCAATGCTATGTACCAGACCTGATGTGTGCCTTGCTATTATTTTAGGAGGGAGGTACCAAAGTAATCTAGGAGTGGATCACTGGACAGCAGTCAAAAACATCCTGAAGTACCTAAAGAGGACTAAGGATAAGTTTCTAGTTTATGGAGGTGACAAAGAGCTCGTCATAAATGGTTACGTCGATGCACGCTTTGACATTGATCCGGACGATTCTAAATCGCAAACCGAATACGTGTTTATATTGAACGGTGGAGCTGTCAGTTCGTGCAGTTCTAAACAAAGCGTCGTGGCGGGATCTATGTGTGAAGCGGAGTACATAGCTTCTTCAGAAGCAGCAAATGAAAGAGTCTGGATGAAGGAGTTCATATCCGATCTAGGTGTCATACCTAGTGCATCGGGTCCAATGAAAATCTTTTGTGACAATACTGGTGCAATTGCCTTGGCAATGGAATCCAGATTTCACAAGAGAACCAAGCACATCAAGAGATGCTTCAATTCCATCCGGGATCAAGTCTAGGTGGGAGACATAGAGATTTGCAAGATACATATGGATCTGAATGTTGCAGACCCGTTGACTAAGCCTCTTCCACGAGCAAAACATGATCAGCACCAAGACTCCATGGGTGTTAGAATCATTACCGTGTAATCTAGATTATTGACTCTAGTGCAAGTGGGGGACTGAAGGGAATATTGAAAGGATCGAGAAGAGGTGTCTAGAGGGGGGGTGAATAGACTCTAAGTAAGAAAAGTTGCAGTTTTTAAATTCTTTAAGTTGAAGTGGAGTTTTGGCACAAGTTTAAACATTCACAATACATATCAAGCAAGCATGACAAGAGTATATGAGCAGCGGAAAGTAAAGCATGCAAGTTGCAAGAATGTAAAGGGATGGGATTGGAGTGTGCAAATGCAATTTGGAGACACGGAGATTTTTTTATCCGTGATTATGATAGTTGGTGCTATCATACATCTACGTTGATGGAGACTTCAACCCATGAAGGGTAACGACTATGCGAGTCCACGGAGGGCTCCACCCATGAAGGATCCACGAAGAAGCAACCTTGTCTATCCCACCATGGCCGTCGCCCACGAAGGACTTGCCTCACTCGGGTAGATCTTCACGAAGTAGGCGATCTCCTTGCCGTTACAAACTCCTTGGTTCAACTCCACAATCTTGACGGAGGCTCCCAAGTGACACCTAGCTAATCTTGGAGACACCACTCTCCAAGAGGTAATAGATGGTGTGTTGATGATGAACTCATTGCTCTTGTGCTTCAAATGATAGTCTCCCCAACACTCAACTCTCTCTCACAGGATTTGGATTTGGTAGAAAGAAGATTTGAGTGGAAAGCAACTTGGGGAAGGCTAGAGTTCAAGATTTATGTGGTTGGAATCGAATATCTTGACCTCAACACAAGTGTAGGTGGTTCTCTCTCAGAAAATGTATGTTGGAAGTGTAGGCATGTTCTGATGGCTCTCTCCACGAATGAAGAGTGGGTGGAGGGGTATATATAGCCTCCACCCAAAATCTAACCGTTACACACAATTTACCAAACTCGGTGGGACCGATTCAGAGAACTCGGTCAGACCGATTTAGTTCATAATGTGACTGTTAGGCATTTCGGTGGGACCAACATGTCAACTCGGTGGGACCGATGTCATTAGGGTTAGGGCATAACTTAATCTCGGTGAGACCGATTACACAAACTCGGTGAGACCGATTTTGGTAATAGACTAACCAGAGAGTTGGTCAGCCAAACTCGGTTGGACCGATTCGCTCATCTCGGTTGGACCGAAACGTTATGAAAGGGAAATAGAGAGTTTGCATTGCAATCTCGGTGGGACCGATCCCTCATCTCGGTTTGACCGAAACATTAGGAAGGGAAACAGAGAGATTCCAATCCCATCTCGGTGAGACCGAGATCCCTATCGGTGAGACCGAAAAGACTAGGGTTTCTGGCAGTGGCTATGTCAAGAGAACTTGGTGGCACCAGATAGAAAGTTTCGGTGGGGCCGATTTTGACTTTTGGTTTGGGACATATGTGGATATGCTAAAGTAGTTGAGGGATCTGGAGCATATCACTAAGCACTTTGAGCAAGCAAGCCATTGAGAAACACCTCATCCCCTCTTAATAGTATTGGCTTTCCTATGGACTCAATGTGATCTTGGATCACTAAAATAAAAATGTAGAGTCCTGAGCTTTGAGCTTGAGCCAATCCTTTGTCCTGAGCATCTTGAAGGGGTTCCACATCCTCTAGTCCATGCCACTCCATTGTTGAACTTATCTGAAACATACTAGGTAGAAGCATTAGTCCAACAAGAGATATGTTGACATTAATTACCAAAATCACCCAGGGAGCACTTGTGGTTTCAATCTCCCCCTTTTTGGTAATTGATGACAACATACATCAAAGCTTTAGATAAAGATATAGAGAATAACAGGTAAAGCTTTGTAAAGACATGTAACATGCATAGGCTCCCCCTACATGTATGCAATCATGTAAATATGGAATATAGGAGCATGTGAATGCATAAGCATGACAAAGTAAGCAATGTGTTACATGTATCTTGGCTATATGCATCAGAGCAAATGATGTGAATATAGGAAATGTACCTTCATGCTCATGAGTCCTTACAAACGGTATGTACATCAGCAAGAAATCCTCATACACATGACTGTGATGCATATACTTACCTTGTGGTCTTGAGTTGGCTTAGGAAGGAATGAACCTGAGTAAACAAGGTTAGATAACAAAAATACACCTACTAGCCAGAGCGAACAAAAGAAACCACAAGAGTACCAAGACTGGGATGAGATGTAGAGAGTGAGTACTGAGTACCCGATTGGATATAGACATGTCCCAAAAGGTAAAGATGTGCAATGAATTCAAGGATTTCCTCCCCTTAGATGTCTTGCTCCCCCTAAATCTAGCATGGGATACTGGGAGAAGATAGGGAACAGAAAACCAAAGCAAAGAAAAGAAACAGAGCTTATGCAAACAATCAACTATGAACATGTCTTTCCCCTCTTAAAGACATGTGACTTCTCTCCTCTTGAACACCAAGCATCTGGGGTTTCTTACACTCTCCCCTGAGTATTCTCTCCCCCTATAGAAATGATTAAGCTTTGACGTGATCTCTCTCTCCCCCTTGGATGTCAATTTCCAAGAAGGGTTCTTCATGATTTTGTTACAAATGGGTTTGGTCCTTGAGTCACAAAGCAAAGCAGCAAGTCGAATGTGATGCTGGTAGAGGACAAGAATCATTGAGTGGAGCATGGAGCAAAAAGAATGTAGGAACAAGTGGCAAGCTGTCTTTCCTGCAATGAAATCGGTAGCACCGAGTTGTGTGCTTTGGTGGCGCCGAAAGGATTCATTTGGACCGAAAGAAACAAACCGGTGTGACCGAGTTCATCACAGTGAAAACACTTGTCACCTCAGCTCACTAGGCAGGTAAAATCTTACAAGGATTTGCAAGGAATTTGCTAAAAGATTTGCAATAAATCGGATGCAGGGAATGCAAAAAAAAGTAATCTAGATGAAGTTTTTTTGTTTTTTGAAAGGGGAAACAAATATGCATGAGACAAATGCAAGAGCACAGAAAAACACAAGAGCACTTCATCTAGAATTTGTCGGCAACAATGTCGCCTATGTTAGAGTATATTGACTTAGGAGTCAAGTGAGATCACTTGATCATAGGTCATACTCATAGTTTTAAGCTCAAAATGGGGTTACCATTTTTTGTTTAAGCATCTTGATGTATTCACATCTTGTTGAGTTTCTTTGACCCATGACTTGGAGTAAAGCTTCTCTAAGATGGAATAACATACCTTGGGTGGTGGTGTTGATCTTGATCAAGTAGTTGGACTTGTGTGGGTTGCTCAAGGTTGATGTAGCTCACCAAGAGTTGGGAGCATCACTTGGAATTTGAGTTCATCTACCTACATGGGTTAGTCTCGTAAGGAAGAGCACTTGTGTATCCAAAATGACAATCATAAAACTTAGAATTTGTCAAAGGATATGTTTGAAGGGTTTCGTGCTTCCTTGTCTTCAACCACCATTGTGTAGAGACTTGGTGATGTAGAAATTGCTCATCATGTGAGTGGTTTGCAATCTCATAGATTTAGATTCATCCAAGTACCTACAAGGGTTAGATAGCATGCAAGGGTGCAAATATATCCAAGACATATAAGTAGCAACATGAAAGAAATGTCAAGGATTAGTCAAGGGCTCATGCCTTGCATGTATCCAAATGGAGTTCCTACTCCAAGTTTGCAGCATCAATGATGTTCAATTCACCTCTCAAATGGCGAAAGAATTTCTCATCAAGCGTTTTGGTGAATATATCCGCCAATTGCTTATCTGTGCGAACATGCTTAAGATCAATGTCCCCTTTGGCAACGTGATCTTGAATGAAATGATGACGAACTTCAATATGCTTAGTTCCAGAATGTTGCACGGGATTGTGAGCAATCTTGATAGCACTTTCATTGTCACAAAGTAATGGAACATGTTTCACATATATCCCATAGTCCTTGAGAGTTTGGGTCATCCAAAGTAATTGAGCACAACATGAACCAGCGGCAATGTATTCCGCTATGGCAGTGGATAAGGATACCGAATTTTGTTTCTTGGAAGACCAAGGCACAAGAGATCTACCAAGAAATTGACAAGTACCCGAAGTGGACTTTCTATCAACCTTCTCTCCGGCAGAGTCTGAATTGGAGTAACCAACAAGATCGAAAGAAGACCTCTTAGGATACCAAATGCCAAAATTTGGTGTGTGTATTAAGTATCTCACTATCCTTTTCACAACCTTAAGATGACATTCTTTAGGGGCCGCTTGATATCGTGCACACATGCACACACTTAGCATAATATCGGGACGAGAGACACATAGATATAACAATGAGCCAATCATGGAGCGGTAAACCTTTTGATCAACCAGTTCACCATCTTTGGTCAAATCAAGATGTCCACTAGTAGGCATGGGTGTAGTCATACCTTTGCATTCTTGCATGTTGAACTTCATGAATAAGTCCTTGGTGTACTTTGTTTAAGAGACAAAGGTACCTTCCTTAGTTTGTTTGATTTGCAAACCAAGAAAGAATTTGAGTTCACTCATCATAGACATCTCAAACATCTCCGACATTAGCTTTCCAAACTTCTCACTAAAATGAGGGTTAGTCAAACCAAATATTATATCATCAACATAAATTTGGCACACAAATAGTTCTCCATTAACCCTTTTAGTAAAAAGAGTAGAATATATTTTTCCAATTTCAAAGCCTTTTCAATAAGGAACTTGGTCAAGCATTTATACCACGTTCTAGGAGCTTGTTTAAGACCATAAAGAGCTTTGTGAAGTTTGTAAACATGATTAGGTTTCTTAGGATTGACAAAGCCGGGAGGTTGCTTAACATAAACTTCCTCCTCAATTTCACCATTTAAAAAGGCATTTTTAATGTCCATTTGGTACAAGGTGATATCATGGTGATTAGCATAAGCAAGTAAGATGTGAATGGACTCAAGTCTAGCAATGGGAGCATATGTCTCACCATAGTCCATAACCTTGGGCGACTAGATGTGCTTTGTTGTGAACAAATTGTCCATCTTCATCTTGCTTGTTGTGAAACACCCATTTGGTACCGATGATGTTGTGGTTGTTGTCGGGCTTCTCAACCAATGTCCACACTTGATTTGTCTCAAAGTTGTGTAGCTCTTCATGCATGGCGTTTATCCAATCTGGATCTTCCAATGCTTCTTCAACCTTCATAGATTCAATGCTAGAGATGAATGAATAATGTTCACAAAAGTTAGCCAAACGAGTTTTAGAGCGAGTAATTCTCCCAGTTTGGATATCATTGTAGATTTGCTTGACGGGATGGTCTTTGGCGACTCTTGCTCGAACTCATGGGAGCTTTAGCTTGGCTCGGAGTGGAACATCCTCTTCATCTTGTTCTTCTTCTTCTTGGCCTTCTTCATTGTTGACGTTGTCGTTCTCTTGTCGTGGTGGAGAAGGAGGTTGTTGATGTCCATCTTGGTGTACTTCCTCGTTTTCTTCATCTTGGTGTGTCCCACTTGTGGATGCTTCCGTATCAACTCTTGGTTCACCTTTTTGTGAGGTCGAAGCTTCCACTTGGACGGACGAGGTACTCTCCTTCACCTCCATTGGACGAATCTTGCCAATAGACAAGTCTTGGATTGCTTCCGAAGGGTTTTTGTCTCCTACATCAATTGGCAATTGCTCTACTTGCGAGCCGTTAGATTCATCAAACTTCACATCTACCATCTCTTCAACCTTTCGGGTGAAATTGTTGTAGCCACGGTAAGTGTGAGAGTTTGAGCCATAACCAAGTAGGAAACCTTCATGAGATTTAGGAGTAAATTTAGAATGACGATGCTTATCAAGAATGTAGCACTTTGAGCCGACTCAAAAGTATCCAACTTGGGGTTTGTTACCGACGAGGAGCTCATATGCCGTCTTGCCGAGTAGCTTGTGAAGATACAAGCGATTTGTTGCATGACAAGCTGTCTCAACCGCTTCCACCCAGAAGTGTTTTGGAGTCTTGTACTCATCAAGCATCATTCTTGCCATCTCAATAAGAGTCCGGTTCTTCCTCTCAACAACTCCATTTTGTTGAGGTGTGTACGTAGCCGAGAACTCGTGTGAAATCCCCTCTTCGTCAAGAAAGGTATCCACATTTGTGTTCTTGAACTCCATTCCGTTGTCGCTCCGAACCTTCTTGATCTTCACTTCAAATTGATTTTGGGCCTTCCTAGCGAACTTTTTGAAGATCTTTTGGACCTGCGATTTATCATCAAGGAAGAACACCCACGTAAATCTTGAAAAATCATCGACTATGACTAGACCAAATGAGTTACCACCGAGACTCTTGTAGGCATTGGGACCAAAGAGATCCATGTGAAGTAGCTCAAGTGGTCTTCTCGTGGTCATGATGTTCTTCACAGGGTGACTCCCTCCAACTTGTTTTCCTGCTTGACAAGCACTACAAAGTCTATCCTTGTAAAATATAACATCTTTTACTCCAAGGATATGATCACCTTTAATAAGCTTATCAAGATTTCGCATGCCCACATGACCTAGCCTTCTATGCCACAACCAGCCTTTAGAAGACTTAGCAATTAAGCAAGTTCTAGGTTGAGCCTTTTTAGTGAAATCAACAATGTAAAGATCACCTCTACATATACCGGTAAAGACCATTTTATGATTGTCTCTTCGAAACACTTGGCAATCTACTTCAGTAAATAGGACATTGAAACGGAAATCAGCAATTCTAGATACTGAAAGTAAATTGTACCCAAGAGATTCAACGAGCATGATGTTTTGTATGGAGCTATCATGTGAGATGGCCACCTTACCGAGGCCAACCACCTTACCCTTTGAGTTATCACCAAAAGTGACATACTTTCAAGGGCCATCGTTTTCAGCAAGCTCATGAAACATATCTTTGTCTCTAGTCATATGATCAGTACATCCACTATCAAGAACCCATTCCTATCCTCCAGCCATGTAGCCGCGAAGATTAGCCATAAGACCAAAGTGTCTCATCGCATCTTCAACATCACTGTCACTATCGTCATCCTCATCATAGTATCCATGTTCAACATCGTCTTGTATTTGATCAATTCCTAGAGAGGGTAATTCGTTAGATAAATGATCATCACAATGGTCACCTTTATGAATTCTAATAGCTTCGGATATGATATTGCTAATGATTCCAACATCTCCTTTGGCACGCGTGAGATTTGTAAGCTCAAATAGACAATCACCAAACATATGATCACTAGAATTCATCTTACTCAAGGCAATAGACTTATGAAGAATTTCATCTAAGTTTTGCAAGGAATAGTTTGAAAATGTTTCCTCAAGAAATCTCCATATAGTGTAGACACAATCAAGAGTAGGCAAACATCCAATCAAGTTTCTAGGCAAGCCTCTAGTGATAAGATTAACAGTTCTAAGGTTGCGGATCATGTCAATAGACTCATCAAGGGTAGGATGCAAAGGATCAACATGAGGTGCACAAGGGCTAGTAATGTACTTGTTCAAATGAAATTCATTGAAAATCTCAAGCATCTCATTTTTCCACTCATGAAAGAACTCTCCATCAAGAATAGGCACTCTACGTCTAAGAATCTCCAACATAGACTCATCCATATTCCCCCAATGGTGAATAAACCAAAGCAATGGAGACCAAAGCTCTGATACCAATTGAAAGGATCGAGAAGAGGTGTCTAGAGGGGGGGTGAATAGACTCTAAGTAAGAAAAGTTGCAGTTTTTAAATTCTTTAAGTTGAAGTGGAGTTTTGGCACAAGTTTAGACATTCACAATACATATCAAACAAGCATGACAAGAGTATATGAGCAGCGGAAAGTAAAGCATGCAAGTTGCAAGAATGTAAAGGGATGGGATTGGAGTGTGCAAACGCAATTTGGAGACACGGAGATTTTTTTTATCCGTGGTTCCGGTAGGTAGTGCTATCGTACATCCACGTTGATGGATACTTCAACCCACGAAGGGTAACGGTTGCGCGAGTCCACGGAGGGCTCCACCCACAAAGGGTCCACAAAGAAGCAACCTTGTCTATCCCACCATGGCCATCGCCCACGAAGGACTTGCCTCACTCGGGTAGATATTCACGAAGTAGGCGATCTCCTTGCCCTTACAAACTCCTTGGTTCAACTCCACAATCTTGACGGAGGCTCCCAAGTGATACCTAGCCAATCTGCGAGACACCACTCTCCAAGAGGTAACAGATGGTGTGTTGATGATGAACTCCTTGCTCTTGTGCTTCAAATGATAGTCTCCCCAACACTCAACTCTCTCTCATGGGATTTGAATTTGGTAGAAAGAATATTTGAGTGGAAAGCAACTTGGGTAAGGCTAGAGATCAAGATTTATGTGGTTGGAATGGAATATCTTGACCTCAACACAAGTGTAGGTGGTTCTCTCTCAGAAAATGTATGTTGGAAGTGTAGGCATGTTCTGATGGCTCTCTTCATGAATGAAGAGTGGGTGGAGGGGTATATATAGCCTACACACAAAATCTAACCGTTACACACAATTTACCAAACTCGATGGGACCGATTCTGAGAACTCGGTCAGACCGATTTAGTTCATAATGTGACCGTTAGGCATTTCGGTGGGACCAACATGTCAATTGGTGGGACCGATGTCATTAGGGTTGGGGCATAACTTAATCTCAGTGAGACCGATTACACAAACTCGGTGAGACCGATTTTGGTATTAGACTAACCAGAGAGTTGGTCAGACAAACTCGATGGGACCGATTCGCTCATCTCGGTTAGACCGAAACGTTATGAAAGGGAAACAGAGAGTTTGCTTTGCAATCTCGGTGGGACCGATCGCTCATCTTGGTTTGACCGAAATGTTACGAAAGGAAACAGAGAGATTCCAATCCCATCTCGGTGAGACTGAGATCCCTATCGGTTAGACCGAAAAGACTAGGGTTTCTAGCGGTGGCTATGTCAAGAGAACTCGGTGGCGCCGGATAGAAAGTTTCGGTGGCGCCGAGTTTGACTTTTTGTTTGGGACATATGTGGATATGATAAAGTGGTTGAGGGCTTTGGAGCGTATCACTAAGCACTTTGAGCAAGCAAGCCATTGAGCAACACCTCATCCCCTCTTAATAGTATTGGCTTTCCTATTGACTCAATGTGATCTTGGATCAATAAAATAAAATGTAGAGTCCTGAGCTTTGAGCTTGAGCCAATCCTTTGTCCTCAGCATCTTGAAGGTGTTCCACATCCTCTAGTCCATGCCACTCCATTGTTGAACTTATCTGAAACATACTAGGTAGAAGCATTAGTCCAAGAAGAGATATGTTGACATTAATTGCCAAAATCACCCAGGGAGCACTTGCACTTTAAAATATGCCCTAGAGGCAATAATAAATTTATTATTTATTTCCTCATATCATGATAAATGTTTATTATTCATGCTAGAATTTTATTAACCGGAAACATAATACATGTGTGAATACATAGACAAACATAGTGTCACTAGTATGCCTCTACTTGACTAGCTCGTTGATCAAAGATGGTTGAGTTTCCTATCCATAGACATGAGTTGTCATTTGATTAACGGTATCACATCATTAGGAGAATGATGTGATTGACTTGACCCATTTCGTTAGCTTAGCACTTGATCGTTTAGTTTACTGCTATTGCTTTCTCCATGACTTATACATGTTCCTATGACTATGAGATTATGCAACTCCCGAATACTAGAAGAACACTTTGTGTGCTACCAAATGTCACAACATAACTGGGTGATTATAAAGGTGCTCTACAGGTGTCTCGGATGGTGTTTGTTGAGTTGGCATAGATCAAGAAAAGGATTTGTCACTCCGATTGTCGGAGAGGTATCTCTGGGCCCTCTCGGTAATGCAGATGACTATAAGCCTTGCAAGCAGTGTGACTAATGAGTTAGTTATGAGATGATGCACTATGGAACGAGTAAAGAGACTTGCCGGTAACGAGATTGAGCTAGGTATTAAGATACCGACGATCGAATCTCGGGCAAGTAACTTACCGATGACAAAGGGAACAACGTATATTGTTATGCGGTTTGACCGATAAAGATCTTCATAGAATATGTAGGAACCAATATGAGCATCCAGATGCCGCTATTGGTTATTGACCGGAGACGTGTCTCGGTCATGTCTATATAGTTCTCGAACCCGTAGGGTCCGCATGCTTAAAGTTCTGTGATGATCGGTATTATGAGTTTTTTGTGTTTTGATGTACTGAAGGTAGTTCGGAGTCCCGGATATGATCACGAACATGACGAGGAGGCTCTAAATGGTCAAGACGTAAAGATTGATATATTGGACGACTATGTTCGGACACCGAAAGTGTTTCGGGAGGTTTCGGGCATATACTAGAGTACCGGGTGGTTACCGGAACCCCCCGGGGAGTATATTGGGCCTAATGGGCTCTAGTGGGAGAAGAGGAGGGGCGGCCAAGGGCAGCCACGCGCCCCTCCCCCTCTAGTCCGAATTGGACAAGGAGGGGGGTGGGGGCAGCGCCCCCCTTTCCTTCTCTTCCTCTCTCCCTTCGTTCCCTTCTCCTACTTCTACTAGGAAAGGAGGAGTCCTACTCCCGGTGGGAGTAGGACTCCCCTCTTGGCGCACCCTCCTCCTTGGCTGGCCGCCTCCCCCCTAGCTCCTTTATATACGGGGCAAGGGGCACCCCAAGGACACAACAATTGATCATTGATCGCTTAGCCGTGTGCGGTGCCCCAATCTACCATAATCCACCTCGGTCATATCATAGCGGTGCTTAGGCGAAGCCCTGCGTCGGTAGCATCATCATCACCGTCACCACGCCGTCGTGCTGATGAAGCTCTTCCCGGAAACTCTACTGGATCATGAGTTCGCGGGACGTCACTAGCTGAACGTGTGCTGAACGCGGAGGTGTCGTACGTTCGGTGCTGAGGATCGGTCGATCATGAAGACGTACGACTACATCAACCATGTAGTTATAACGCTTCCGCTTACGGTCTACGAGTGCTTCTACTGCAAAGGAATGGTCACTAGAAGCGGAACTTCCCCAAATACTTGGCGGATGAGAAGGATGGCAAAGGGAACAAAGGCATATTTGATATACATGTTATTGATGTGTAACTTACTAGTATTCGTAGTAGCCCCTGTGTATTTGATACTGGTTCAGTTGCTAAGATTAGTAACTCGAAACAGGAGTTGCAGAATAAATAGAGACTAGTTAAGGGCGAGGTGACGATGTGTGTTGGAAATGATTCCAAGGTTGATACGATCACCATCGCACACTCCCTCTACCTTCCGGGTTAGTGTTGAACCTAAATAAATATTATTTGGTTTTTGCGTTGAGCATGAATATGATTTGATCATCTTTATTGCAATACGATTATTCATTTAAGTCAGAGAATAATTGTTGTTCTATTTACATGAATAAAACCTTCTATGGTCATACACCCAATGTAAATGGTTTATTGAATCTCGATTGTAGTGATACACATATTCATAATATTGATGCCGAAAGATACAAATTTGATAATGATAGTGCAACATACTTGTGGCACTGCCGTTTAGGTCATATTGGTGTAAAGCGCATGAATAAACTCCATGTGGATGGACTTTTGGAATCACTTGATTATGAATCATTTGATACTTGCGAACCATGCCTTATGGGCAAGATGACTAAAACTCTGTTCTCCGGATCAATGGAGCGAGCTAATGACTTATTGGAAATAATACATATCGATGTATGCGGTCCGGTGAGTGTTCAAGCTCGCGGTGGGTATCATTATTTTCTCACCTTCATAGATGATTTAAGTAGGTATGGGTATATCTACTTGATGAAACACCAGTCTGAAACATTTGAAGAGTTCAAAGAATTTCAGAGTGAAGTGGAGGATCATCATAACAAGAAAATAAAGTTTCTACGATCTCATCGCAGAGGCGAATATTTGAGTTACAAGTTTGGCCTTCATTTAAAACAATGTGGAATTGTTTTACAACTCACGCCACCTGGAACACCACAGCTTAATGGTGTGTCCGAACGTTGTAAACCATACTTTATTGGATATGGTGCGTTCTATGATGTCTCTTACAGATTTACCATTATTGTTTTGGGGCTATGCATTAGAGACATCCACATTCACGTTAAATAGGGCACCATCTAAATCTATTGACACGACACCGTGTGAACTGTGGGTTGGCAACAAACCTAAGCTGTCATTTCTTAAAAGTTAGGGGATGCGACACTTATGTCAAAAGGCATTAGCCTGATAAGCTCGAACCCAAATCGGAGAAGTGCGTCTTCATAGGATACCCTAAGGAAACAATTGGGTACACCTTCTACCACAGGTCCGAAGGCAAGATCTTTGTTGACAAGAATGGAACCTTTCTAGAGAAGGAGTTTCTCTCGAAAGAAGTGAGTGGGAGGAAAGTATAAGTTGACGAGGTAATCGTACCTTCTCACGAATTGGAAAATAGCACATCAGAGAAATCCGTTCCCGTGATGCCTACACCAACTAGAGAGGAAGTTAATGATGATGATCATGAAACTTCAGATCAAGTTACTACTGGACCTCGTAGGTCGAAAAGAGCACGTTCCGCACCAGAGTGGTACGGTAATCCTGTTCTAGAAGTCATGTTACTAGACCATGACAAACCTACGAACTATGGAGAAGCTATGATGAGCCCAGATTCTGATAAATGGCTTGAGGCCATGAAATCTGAGATAGGATCCATGTATGAGAACAAAGTGTGGACTTTGACGGATTTCCCGATGATCGGCAAGTCATTGAGAATAAATGCATCTTCAAGAAGAAGACAAACGCTGATGATAATGTCACCATCTATAAAGCTCGACTTGTCGCGAATGGTTTTTGACAAGTTCAAGGGGTTGACTACGATGAGAACTTCTCACCCATAGCGATGCTTAAGTCAGTCTGAATCATGTCAGCAATTGCCACATTTTATTATGAAATTTGGCAAATGGACGTCAAAACTGCATTCATAATGGATTTCTTAAAGAAGAGTTGTATATGGTGCAACTAGAAGGTTTTCTCGATCCTAACTATGCTAACAAAGTGTGCAAGCTCTAGCAATCCATCTATGGATGCAAGCATCTCGGAATTGGAATATACGCTTTGATGAGGTGATCAAAGCATATGGTTTTGTACAGACTTACAGTGAAGCATGTATTTACAAGAAAGTGAGTGGGAGCTCTGTAGTATTTCTGATAGTATATGTGGATGACATATTGTTGATTGGAAATGATATAGAATTTTTGGATAGCATAAAAGGATACATGAATAAGAATTTTTCAATGAAAGACCTCAGTGAAGCTACTTACATATTGGGCATCAAGATCTATAGGGATAGATCAAGACGCTTAATAGGACTTTCACAAAGTATATACCTTGGCAAAATTTTGAAGAAGCTCAAAATAGATTAGTCAAAGAAAGGGTTCTTGTTTGTGTTGCAAGGTGTGAAGTTGAGTAAGACTCAAAACCCGACCACGGCAGAAGATAGAGAGACCATGAAAGTGATTCCCTATGCCTGAACCATAGATTCTATAAAGTATGCCATGTTGTGTACCAGACCTATTGTGTAACTTGCCATGAGTTTGGAAACGGGGTACAATAGTGATCTAGGAGTGGATCACTGGACAGCGGTCAAAGTTATCCATAGAATACTAAGGAATTGTTTCTCGGTTATGGAGGTCATGAAGAGTTTGTCATAAAGGGTTATGTCGATGCAAGCTTTGACACCGATTCAGATGACTCTTAGTCTCATTCTGGATACATATTGGAAGTGGGAGCAATTAGCTAGAGTAGCTCAACGCAGAGCATTGTAGACATAGGAATTTGCAAAATACATATGGATCTGAATGTGGCAGACCCATTGACTAAACCTCTCTCACAAGCAAAACATGATCACACCTTATTACTCTTTGAGTGTTAATCACATGGCGACGTGAACTAGATTATTGACTCTAGTAAACCCTTTGGGTATTAATCAAATGGAGATGTGAACTATGGGTGTTATTCACACGACGATGTGAACTAGATTATTGACTCTAGTAAACCCTTTGGGTATTAATCACATGGCGATGTGAACTATGGGTGTTATTCACATGGCAATGTGAACTAGATTATTGAATCTAGTGCAACTAGGAGACTGAAGGAAATATGCCCAACAGGAAATAATAAAGTTGTTATTTTATATTTCCTTATTCATGATAAAGGTTTATTATTCATGCTATAATTGAATTGATCGGAAACCTAAATACATGTGTGAATACATAAACAAATAATGTGTCCCTAGTAAGCCTCTACTAGACTAGCTCGTTGATAAAAGATGGTTAAGGTTTCCTAACCATAGACATGTGTTGTCATTTGATAACAGGATCACATCATTAGGAGAATGATGTGATGGACAAGACCCATCTATTAGCTTAGCATAATGATCATTCAGTTTATTTCTATTGCTTTCTTCATGTCAAATACATATTCCTTCGACTATGAGATTATGCAACTCCCGAATACCGGAGGAATACCTTGTGTGCTATCAAAATCACAACATAACTGGGTGATCACAAAGATTCTCTATAGGTATCTCCCAAGGTGTTTGTTGAGTTGGCATATATCAAGATTAGGATTTGTCACTCCGAGTATCAGAGAAGTATCTCTAGGCCCTCTCGGTAATACACATCATAAGCTTGCAAGAAAATTATTAAGGAGTTAGTCACGAGGTGATTTATTACGAAACGAGTAAAGAGACTTGCCGGTAATGAGATTGAACTAGGTATAGAGATACCGATGATCGAATCTCGAGCAAGTAACATACCGATGGACAAAGGGAATTGTGTACGTTGTCATAAATGTTCAATCGATAAAAGATCTTCGTGGAATATGTAGGAATCAATATGGGCGTCCAGGTCCCGATATTGGTTATTAATCGGAGAGTTGTCTCGGTCATGACTAAATAATTCCCGAACCCGCAGGGTCGCACACTTAACGTTCGTTGACGCTAGTTGGGATATTTGATGAGTCATAAAAAATGTTGTTTGGAGTCCCGGATGAGATCCCGGATGTCACGAGGAGTCTCGGAATCGTCGAGAGGTAAATATTTATATATGGGAAGTCATATTTTGGGTTCCGGAAAAAGTGCAGTTTTTTTGGGTATTATCAGGAAGCTTGTAGACGGTTCCGGAGGATTCAGGAGGGGTCCGGAAGTCCACAAGTGGGTCCACCACGACCCAAGGGCTAGCATGGGCTGTGGGGAGGTGCCCCGGCCTTATTGGGCTAGGCACACCAAGTCCTCAAAAGCCCATGTGGTTAGGGAAGGCCAAAAAAGGAAGGAGTCCTAGTAGGAATAGGATTGGGCTTGGAGTCCAAGTCCTCTCCCCCTTAGTTGCGCCCTAGGGCTTGGAGGGGCTGTTTCCCACGCCCTCCACCTTTATATAGAGGGGAGGGGGTGCCCCAAGAGGACACACCAAGCCCTTGGTGCCCCTCTCTCTCTCTCTCCCGTTACTCCGTAGTTCCACCGCCTCGTCCTGGCGATGCTTAGCGAAGCGCTGTCGGTAGTCTACCACCACCATCACCACCACACCATCATGTTTGTTGTGATCCCATCTACTTATCCTCTATCGCTTGCTGGATCAAGAAGTAGGAGATGTCATCGAGCCGCGTGTGTGCTAAACTCGGAGGTGTCGTCCACTCGGCACTAGATCGGTTGGATCGTGATCGGATCGCGAAGAGTAGAACTACATCAACCGCGTTGTTAAACGCTTCCACATATGGTCTAAGAGGGTATGTAGACACACTCTCCCCTCTCGTTGCTATGAATCTCCATGGATAGATCTTGCGTGTGCGTAGATTTTTTTGTTTCATATGCAACGTTTCTGAAAGTGCAACTATCCCTGGGTGGTTTTGGTGATTCCTAACAACATATAACCCATTGAGCTAATGCTATTTCAAGATAAATATTTCAGGAAAGCTCAATATTTAGAATGTCATGGATTAGAAAGTGGACCCCTCAAAATACTAAGAAGACATGTTGGCTCAAGCTCAAGACTCTACATTTTACTTTTAGTGATCCAAGATCACATTGAGTCCATAAGAAAAGCCAATACTATTAAAAGGGGATGAGATGTTGCATAATGAGTTACTTGCTCAAAATGCTTAGTGATATGCTTGAAAACCCTCAACTACTTTCTCACATCCACATATGTCCCAAACCAAAAGCCAAACTCGGCCCCACCGATATTTCCTACCCGGTGCCACCGAGTTCACTTGACATAGCCACTGCCACAAACCCTAGTCATTTCGGTCTCACCGATAGGGATCTGGTCTCACCGAGATGGGATTGCAAACTCTCTGTTTCCCTTTGTAATGTTTCGGTCTAACCTAGATGAGCGATCGGTCCCATCGAGATTGCAATGCAAACTCTCTGTTTCCCTTTCATAACGTTTTGGTCCAATCGAGATGAGCCAATCGGTCCCACCGAGTTTGCCTGACCAACTCTTTGTTTGCCTATTACCAAAATCGGTCCCACCGAGTTTGTGTAATCGGTCTCACCGAGATTACGTTATGCCCTAACCCTAAGGGAATCGGTCCCACCGAGTTGACATGTCGGTCCCACCGAAAATCCTAACGTTCACATTTTGAACTAAATCAGTCTGACCGAGTTTCATGATTCGGTCCCACCAAGTTTGGTGATTTGTGTGTAACGGTTAGATTTTGTGTGGAAGCTATATATACCCCTCAAACCACTCTTCATTCATGGAGAGAGCCATCAGAACATGCCTACACTTCCAACATATATTTTCTGAGAGAGAACCACCTACACTTGTGTTGAGGTCAAGATATTCCATTCCAACCACATAAATCTTGATCTCTAGCCTTCCCCAAGTTTCTTTGCACTCAATCCCTCTTTCCACCAAATCCAATCCTATGAGAGAGAGCTGAGTGTTGGGGAGACTATCATTTCAAGCACAAGAGCAAGGAGTTCATCATCAACACACCGTCTATTACCTTTTGGAGAGTGGTGTCTCCTATATTGGTTAGGTGTCACTTGGAAGCCTCCATCAAGATTGTGGAGTTGATCCAAGGAGTTTGTATGGTCAAGGACATCGCCTACTTCGTGAAGATCTACCCTAGTGATGCAAGTCCTTCGTGGGCGATGGCCATGGTGGGATAGACAAGGTTGCTTCTTCGTGGACCCTTCATGGGTGGAGCCCTCCGTGGACTCGCACAACTGTTACCCTTCGTGTGTTGAAGTCTCCATCAACGTGGATGTACGATGGCACCACCTATCGGAACCACGCCAAAAATCTCCGTGTCTACATTGCGTATGTTCCCTCCAAACTCCTCCCTTTACCTTCATATGCAATTGTTTTACATTCCACTGCTATACTCTTAGAATTGCATGTGTAGGTTGATTACTTGACTTGTGCTAAGTTGTTAAAATCTACCAAGACTTAAAATTGGGAAAAGCCTAGATTTTTATTTGGTCAAGTAATCTAATCACCCCCCTCTAGACATACTTTCGATCCTACAAGCGGTATCAGAGCTTTGGTCTCCGTTTGCTTTGATCTCCATAGCTTTTGGTGATCATAGCCTTGGTTTCACAACCTAGGAGAGTATGGTGTCTAGCGAGGCAAATTACCACCGTAGAGGTCCTTACTTTGATGGTACTAATTTTGCTAGTTGGAAGCATATGATGAAAATGCATATTCTCGGACATAACCCCACCGTTTGGGCTATTGTGTGTATTGGCTTGCAAGGTGAATTCTTTGATGGGAGAGAACCGAACCATGAAGCTACCGCGAAAGAGTTGAAGATGCTGCAATACAATGCTCAAGCTTGTGATATTCTCTTCAACAGATTGTGCCCCAAGAATTCAACAAAATCAGCCGTCTTGAGAATGCAAAGGAAATTTGGGATACTTTGATTGATATGCACGAAGGTACAGACTCTGTCAAGGAATCCAAATTGGATGTGCTTCAAAGTCAACTTGACAAGTTCAAAATGAAGGATGGTGAAGGTGTCGCTGAAATGTACTCTTGGCTTGCTCTCATCACAAATGAGATTGTCGGCTTAGGAAGTGAATTGATGGCCGATAGATTCATCATCAAGAAGATCCTAAGAGCCTTGGATGGAAAATATGATACCGTGTGCACATTGATCTAAATGAGGCCCAATTACAAAGATCTCAAGCCAACAGAAGTCATTGGAAGAATTGTTGCTCATGAGATGTCACTTAAGGATAAGGAAGAGATCCACAACAAGTCAAGTGGTGCTTACAAAGCCTCATGTGATGCTCCCACATCATCAAGTGAGAAATAAGCCTTCAATGAAGAATTGAGCCTAATGGTGAAGAATTTCAACAAGTTCTACAAGAGTAGAAGCAAGGAAAGAAGTTCCAAGTCAAGGTCCTATAATGACAAAAGATCTTCAAGTCATGAACGTAATTGCTACAATTGTGGAAGACCCGGACACTACTCCAATGAGTGTACGGCTCCCTACAAAAGAAGAGAAGATTCTCCCAAAAGAAGAAGTAGGAGAGAAGAATCACCACCTAGAGAGAGAAGGAGTAGAGATGACTGTTATGAACAAAGACCCTCACGGAGAAGCAAGGATTCGGAAAGGAAGGACAAATCATCAAGGAGCTACACAAAACGAAGATATCAAGCTCATGTTGGTGAATGGGTATCCGACTCCGACTTCGACAATCACTCCGAAAGAAGTTACCACTCCGACTCCGAATAAACTCAATATGAAGGTGCTGCCGGTCTAGCACTTGTGTCAACCAACTCCTACGACATATTTGAGTCACCAAATGAAGGAATTGGAAGATGCTTCATGGCTAAAGGCCCAAAGGTATCACACCCCGAGTATGTTGATTTCAATAGTGATGAAGATGATTTGCTAGGTGATGATGATTTACTTGTTGACAACTCTAGTTATGAAAACTATGATGAACTTGCTATTAATCATGCTAATCAAGATAAAACGAATGACAATGATAATAAGGAGATTGAGTGTCTAACTAAAGAACTAAACACTCTTAAGTTAGCTCATGAAACTACCTTGGAAGATCATCGAGAACTTTTAAAGACTCATGAGAAGCTACGCTTTGAAAAGCTCAATCTTGAGCAAGAGCATGAGTTCTTAAAGGCAATCAATGATGATCTTCGCAAGAAAAGTTCTTCTTACATTGCCAAGCGTTTACTCTTGTCTACTTACATGCCACAAGTTAAATCTAGCAACAAGAACAAGAAAGATTCTTCTTCTAGTAGTAACAATAACCATGCTAAAACCAATGTTGTTGCTTCTAGTAGATCTCTTGATTCCACTAATGATTCTCTTAGCCAAGTTACACTTGAGCAAGAAAATAGCTTATTGAAGGGAATTATAGAGAAAGGTGTTTACAAGAGTCTTGCTGGAAGTAAGCAATTTGAGGAAATTGTACGCAAGCAAGGAAGACATCGAAAGAATCAAGGTGTTGGTTTTGAACGAAAGTTCAATGCCAATGGAGTTGAGTGGGAAGAAGATCAATAACCCAACACGAAGTTTGTTCCTCAACAAGAGAAGAATGATCCTACTTATTTCCAAGGAACACAAACTCAAGATGATCTTCCACCACATGAACACAAGCTAAAGGGCAAGGACAAGCTTCAAGAGGAGATTGATGCATTTGAAGAAGCCCCTAAGGCATTGGTCAAGTGGGTTCCCAAGACTACATCAAGTTCTACTTCATCAAGTACGACTACAACTCCAAGGATTCCCATCAAGATGGTGTGGTTCCCGAATAAGAAGAACTAGAGAGTTCTTGAGGGTGACTCCGCCAACATACTTTACTCATATCATTTTGGCAAGGACAAGTGCAAACAACTTCCATATCTTGCACTAGTTCAAGGAGTCACAAACCCTCTTGTTGGTAAGAAAAGGGACATGGTAACCTAATGCATTCATGGACATCATCTCATGTGAATATCACTCTATGTCTATGGATATCCTTGCTTGTTCCTTGTGGGACTAACCCGTGTAGGTATTGAAAGTGCAACTCACTCGAAAGGATTGCTCCGAATGATCTACATCAACTTTGAGCACCTACATCTTCAACACCTACATGAAGTCATCATCAACAAAACCCAAGGTTAGTTCATCCCTCCTAGGGGGATATCACATCTAGGGGGAGCTTTGCTCTAATAAATTGAGCTAAAGCAACTCAAATGATGTGAACACAACAATGCATTATGTAAAAGTGGTAACCCCATTTGTGCTTAAACGATGAGTATGACCTACGATCAAATGTTCTCGTTTGACTCCTCAGTCAATATACTCATATATAGATGACCTAGTCATCACCAAATTGCTTGATAGATGCTAGAGTGATTGTGCATGCTTTCCCACATATTTCATTTGCCATCTTATTGTGTGAGCATGTTGGTTGCATGTTTTACTCATTCGAGGACATCCATTTGTTGCCTTGATTGTTTGGCTTTTTCTCTTTTGCCAAATGGATGGACAAGAATGCCTAAGGACTTTCTCTAGCTATCTATGCTTCTCTCATCTCAAACTCTATTCATGCTACATCACAAAGTCTGATCTAGTCAGATTCGAACCACTCTGTGTGAGGAGCACTCGGAGTCCCCAATGCATCGTAGACTTAAACTTCCAAAACCTCTTTGTGCATTTAAGTATGACCGAGTCATCCATTTCGGTCACACCGAGATCACTAAGTTGATCTAGGTTTTCAATCTCGGTGCAACTGATTTGAACTTTTCGGTCACATCGAGTTGCAGTAACCGCTTGCGATTCTGCATCTTGGTGCCACCGAGTTGTTCCACTCGGTCACACCGACAGGGTCGGGATATATATACCCACGGGTGAGATTTTGGAAATTTCTTCAAACTCCTCAGCCCGCGTGTGTGTCCTGCTCTTCCTCCTCGGGTCTCCGGATCATCTCCTCGCCGAGCGACCTACCACCACTGGTTTCCATCACCGTCAATGGAAATCTGATCCGCCGTTGTCGCCGTAACAAACTCCCGTCGAACTAGGGTATGGGTTCGACCCTTGTGCTATTCTTTTACCTCTGATTCATAGCACACTGTTTTGCCATGATCCTTACCATGTATGCAAACACTCTATCCACTGAAAACATCCTTTAGGTTAGATTTGATTTGAAAATTTAGGGTTAGGTCTCCGTCGAACTCATCTTGGACCGACCGAGTTGTAGAAATCGGTCTCACCGATTAGGCTTAGGCCATAGCACTTGCAATTTTCGGTCTGACCGAAAACTGCAAATCGGTGTGACCGAGTTCAATTCTCTGTGAAACCCTAGTAGCCTCGGTGCCACCGAACTGTGACTCGGTCTAACCGAGTTCACTAGTTTAGGTTCCAAAAGCTTCTTCAGTATCACCGAGTTTACAAATCGGTAGCTCCGAAATGCTTTCCGTGGAGAACTAAAAACAAGTTTTTAAGTCATCTATTTTGCAAAAACTCTGCACTTTGTGATGCTCATCCACTCTATCTCATCTACATCTATTCACAGGGTCTGCTGTCAGTGAGTTTGCAAAGATGTCTGATCAGAGTGACAGTCAGAACAAGTCTGAGGAACATGTGCAGCTGAGTGAGGGTTCAGTTCCCTCGAGCACTTCTCATGATGGCAGCAGGAGCACTCCCAGCAACTTGCCAAAGGCAGCCACCAGATCTAGGAAGAAGAGAACCTCAGAATCTAAGGATGAGGATTATGTTTCCACTGAGGAGGAAGTAAGCTCCAAGAAGAAGGTGCTGAAAAAGGAGTATGGCACAGCTGCTACAGTTAAGCCAGGAATGAATAGGAATGCTCCAGCAAAAAGGATTCCTATGTCCAAGTCCAGAGTCTCTACTCAAGAGAAAATGGAGTTCACTCTTGAACCCAAAGAAGGTGGAGAAGGCAAGAAAAGGAAGGAGAGGATCAAGAAGACCATTGCCAGAGTCATTGGAAAGCCCTCCATGATGAAAGATCCCTCTGAAGATGATGAAGAAGAAGAGGATGCTCCAGCACCCAAAGCTCAGAAGCTTATGGGAGATGCTATAAAGTCAGGGGCTGCAACATCAAAGCCCAAAGCTGCCCCCAAAGCTCAAGCTCATAAGCCTCCTAAGCCCAAGGGGAACACCAAAAGTATACCTGCTGAAGAAAAGAACAAGGCCCCAGTGCCTCAAGCTGAAGAAGAAGAAGATGAGTCTCTTGTTTTGAGAAAATTGAAGCCCAAGATTCCAGACCACAATGATGCTCATCCAGTCGCTGAGAACATGCACATCAGGAAAGATTCAGGACTGAGATTTTGGAGACAGTTTGATCCCTATGTTGTGAGGAGAAGGACTGCAGTTGACTACAGGTTTCACACAAAGGAACAACAAGACTTTTATGAAACTATTTTGCTTGACAAGAAGTCCATTGTGTGTGACATGAGATGGGTTGATTGGGAATTTATCCAGGAGAATGAAGATCACTTCCCAGGAGTTTATGACAGCTTCAAAGCATGTGGAGTAGATGAGTTTGTTGGAAAGAAGCTCACAAAATGGAATGATGAGCTAATCATGTAGTTTTACTCCACTACTCACTTTTACCCAGATGGGAAGATTGTTTGGATGTCAAAAGGTACTAGGTACCAGTCCACAGTTGAAGAATGTGCAAAATTGATAAATGCCCCAACAGAACATGAAGATGACTTGGATGTGTATGCCAAGAAGAAGGACCACAACACTATGGCTAACATGTACAAGGAGATCCCGGATAAAGCTTTGGAGACTCACAAGCTTGGGTCTGTACATTTCTTATTGTCTAGTCTGCCTACTATCAACTAGATCCTAAGGCACACTCTGCTACCCAAGTCAGGAGATCACAAGATGATCAGAGGGCACTCTATCAACCTGCTACAGCTTTTTGATGTCCCTCGGAAGTTCAAGGTCATGAGTATGATTGTAGATACAATCAAGAGGACTGCTGCTAACCAGAAGAGAAGTTGTGGGTATGCTCTACACATTCAGGAGCTCATCAACTCCAAGATGGGCACAGGAACATATCTGTTGGATAAGGAGCATCTACCCCTGTATCCTGATTTTGAAGATAATACTGTTGTGATGAATGAGGAGGAACCATCATGAGTTCAAGCACAGGAGAAGAGAGCCAAAGCAAAGGCTGGGAAAGCTACCAAGATGCCAAGTGTTGAAGAGGCATCTCAGGTTTTCCTGAAGAGCAAGCAAGATCAACTTGCATATCTGATCCAGTTTACACTGAGGATTGAGAAGGGCTTGGCCACCCTGACTCAAAACCAGGAGAGCTTGGATAGGATCATAGAAACTAAATTTTATGATCTTGATCTGAAGGTAACTGAGATTCAAACAGCAGTTGAGCAGCTTCAAGAGGAAGCAGAAGAGAAGAGAGGCAAGGCAACCACACATGCATTTTAGTGAGTGCCTAGAGGACAGAGGTCTGCTGCCGTGCTAGTGACAGATTCTAGAGCTACAACATCAGCACCAGTAGCTACAGCTCCAGTACCACCTCCAGCAGCCACTCCACTAGATCCAACTACATCAACGGATGCCTTCATCCTTGGAGTTCTCTCTACACCACCTCCCGAAGACCAAGCCTGAGAGACGCATAGCACTATGCATATTTGAACTTTTTGGTAACTTGTTTCCAAAGGGGGAGAAATATGTGTATAGATCATAGGCTTCGAGAGAGTGATTTGCTTCTTTGCCTTTGGTTTAACCTTTTTTTGTGTGAGATACTTTATGTCCTTGTGTGAGATACTTGTGTGATCATGTGATTGATCATTTGCTACCTTAATGCTTGTTTAGATGATACTATCTTTTATATCCATATATGATCATTCACTTTCTTGGTGATGAGTGCATGCTTTTAATTTCTATCATTTTGAGCGCTCCACCAAGATGTATGTGACATGGAAGAGTAACCCATGATCATAATCGATTGTGCATTTGCATTCAAAAGCAAATTTTAAATAATGCACAAATTTAGGGGGAGCTCTTGCTTATCACATACTTCTCAAAGCGACGATGTTTTTCAATCTTATTATCATCTGTCGAAGCTTTGATCTATATGTTGTCATCAATTACCAAAAAAGGGGGAGATTGAAAGTGCAACTATCCCTGGGTGGATTTGGTAATTCCTAACAACATATAGCCCATTGAGCTAACGCTATTTCAAGATAAATATTTTAGGAAAGCTCAATGTTTGGCATGGCAAAATACTAAGAAGACATGTTGGCTCAAGCTCAAGACTCTACATTTTACTTTTGGTGATCCAAGATCACATTGAGTCCATAGGAAAAGGCAATACTATTAAAATGGGATGAGGTGTTGCTTAATGAGTTACTTGCTCAAAATGCTTAGTGATATGCTCCAAAACCCTCAACTACTTTCTCACATCCACATATGTCCCAAACCAAAAGTCAAACTCGGCCCCACTAATATTTCCTACACGGCACCACCGAGTTCACTGGACATAGCCACTGCCACAAACCCTAGTCATTTCGGTCTCACCGACAGGGATCTCGGTCTCACCGAGATGGGATTGCAAACGCACTGTTTCCCTTCGTAATGTTTCGGTCTAACCGAGATGAGCGATCGGTCCCACCAAGATTGCAATGCAAACTCTCTGTTTCCCCATCGTAACATTTCGGTCTAACCGAGATGAGCAAATCGGTCCTACCGAGTTTGCCTAACCAACTCTCTGTTTGCCTATTACCAAAATCGGTCCCACCGAGTTTGTGTAATCGGTCTCACCGAGATTACGTTATGCCCTAACCCAAATGGAATCGGTCCCACTGAGTTGACATGTCGGTCCCTGTAGGATCGAAAGTATGTCTAGAGGGGGGTGATTAGACTACTTGACCAAATAAAAATCTAGCCTTTTCCCAATTTTAAGTTTTGACAAATTTTAGCAACTTGGCACAATTCAAGTAAACAACCTACACATGCAATTCTAAGAGTATAGCAACGGAATGTAAAACAATTGCATATGAAGGTAAAGGGAGGAGTTTGGAGGGAGAAAACGCAATGTTGACACGAAGATTTTTGGCGTGGTTCCGATAGGTGGTGCGATCGTACATCCACGTTGATGGAGACTTCAACCCACGAAGGGTAATGGTTGTGCGAGTCCACGGAGGGCTCCACCCATGAAGGGTCCACGAAGAAGCAACCCTGTCTATCCCACCGTGGCCATCGCCCACGAAGGACTTGCCTCACTAGGGTAGATCTTCACGAAGTAGGCGATCTCCTTGCCCGTACAAACTCCTTGGTTCAACTCCACAATCTAGACGGAGGCTCCCAAGTGACACCTAACCAATCTAGGAGACACCACTCTCCAAAAGGTAATAGATGGTGTGTTGATGATGAACTCCTTGCTATTGTGCTTCAAATGATAGTCTCCCCAACACTCAACTCTTTCCCATAGGATTGGATTTGGTAGAAAGATGATTTGAGTGGAAAGCAACTTGGGGAAGGCTAGAGATCAAGATTTATGTGGTTGGAATGGAATATCTTGACCTCAACACAAGTGTAGGAGGTTTTCTCTCAGAGAATGTATGTTGTAAGTGTAGGTATGTTCTGATGGCTCTCTCCATAAATGAAGAGTGGTATATATAGCCTCCACACAAAATCTAACCGTTACACACAAATCAGGAAACTCGATGGGACCGAATTATAAAACTCGGTCAGACCGATTTATTTCAAAATGTGAACATTAGGATTTTCGGTGGAACCTACATGTCAACTCGGTGGGACCGATTCCATTAGGGTTAGGGCATAACGTAATCTCGGTGAGACCGATTACACAAACTCGGTGGGACCAATTTTGGTAATAGACAAACAGAGAGTTGGTCAGGCAAACTCGGTGGGACCGATTCGCTCATCTCGGTTAGACCAAAACGTTACGAAGAGTAAACAGAGAGTTTGCATTGCAATCTCGGTGGGACCGATCGCTCATCTCGGTTGGACAGAAACGTTGCGAAGAGGAAACAGAGAGTTTGCAATCCCATCTCGGTGAGACCGAGATCCCTATCGATGAGACCGAAGTGATTAGGGTTTGTGGAAGTGGCTATGTCGGTGCACAAAAGTAGGGGCTCTTCTTTTGACCCCTTTACTTGTGCACGGGCAGTCAGAGCCACGCGTTGCGGCCACACTTAGCAGGGCAGAGGAGGGAAGCCAAGGAGAAGCCGAAGAACAAGACAACTGAGGCAACGCCAAGACCAGAAACGCACGAAGAGCAGAAGGGCGAGGTGGACTCCCCCGGCAGGGCTCTTGCCGGGGCGGCCTCCGCAGCCCCGGCAAGAGCCTTGCTGGGGCAACTTGCCTGACGCCAACGGAGCGAGCCACCCTTGAGCAAAAGGTTCCAAACACCGCCAACAACTACATTGGGACCAGCGCTCGGGAGGCACCTCCGTAGTGGCATGCAGATCTTTGTGAAGACCATTAATACTTGAGGTCAGATGAGGACCAGAAGACGGTGACCCTCGGTGGGATCCTAGCCGAGGAAATCCACAAGACCCCCGGCAAGACTCTTGCCAGGGACGACTGCAACGCCATGGCAAGACCCTTGCCGAGCCCCCGGCAAGACCCTTACCAGGGACGACCGCAACACCATGGCAAGACCCTTGCCGAGCCCCCGGCAAGACCCTTACCAGGGACGACCGCAACGCCATGGCAAGACCCTTGCCGAGCCCCCGGCAAGACCCTTGCTGAGGGCATCAGCAGGGCCGCAGCCAGGCCCGCACTTGCCAAGACTTCACTGCCGTCCCCATGCAGCTGCCAGCTCGACCAGCTGAGCAGGTGCCTGTGTGGCGACGTGCTAACTCTACACCAACCCAGCAAGCTCCTACGTGGTGGCATGCAAGTCTTCCTGAAGGCTCCACCACCGCGCCAGCCTAGCAGCCACCCAACGTGGCGCCACGATGCCTCGTCAGCTCGGACGCGTGTCAAGGCCAGGCGAAGGCGGCGACAGCTAGGACGTGCTTCCTTACCGTCCCCGATAAAGCAAGAGGGGCACGTTGGCAGCGCATTAAATGCGTTTGTCCGATGGTCCCAGAGGATAGGCTCATCGACTATAGACCTTTCCACCTCCTGTGTGCCAATGTGGCGACCCCTTTTGCCTATAAAAGGAGGCCCGAGGTGACCAGGAGAGGGATTCGTCTCTTTTGAGCAAGTTGCACCCCATAGCTAGCTCAAGAACACAAGAAACACTCAAATACATTCACCAAACCATGACTAGGGTATTACGCATCTTCGCGGCCCGAACCTGGGTAAATGATCCGCGTGCTCCCTGTCAGACCCGCTCTTTGCACAACCTCGCGCTCGCCTACCGTAGAAGGGATCCCAGTGACCCCATAGGTGTCATTTCCACCGACATCTCTGGCGCGCCAGGTAGGGGTGCGCAATTGTGGAAATCCGGTCTGTCAGTCAGCCTAGCGGTTCTTCATCGTCATGGCTCCCAAGAAGAAGGCGGCCACGATGGTCGGTTCGTCGGGGGCTGGACGGCCCGTACCGGTGCGGGCGAGCAGCGCGCCGGTCGCGGAAAGGACCCGAGGCGTGACCCGCGAGCACCAACATCGCTCTGGCAGTCAGAGCCTGGCGAGCGGCGTTGTTCGCGCACAAGGCGATGGGCCGTACACCGCAAAATCCAGAGACGGAGCTGCCCCCACCCCCCCCCCCCCCCCCGCAGGCGGCGCGGGACCCCCCGGGGGCGTCGCCGTGCCACCCGCGGGGGGCGCGACGACCTCCAGGACGCCCACCCCGGCGCCCACAACGCGCTCTTCCCAGGTTGTGTGCGACACCACCATGGGAAGAGTCATGTGCGTCATTCGCGGGACGAAGGAGGCCAGCATGCCCACCGAAGTGCTGGCAAAAATGGCACACGGCCGCTGGGCCGTGATAGAGCTCCTTCTAACGTGGTTAGAAGTCGAAGCGCGCCACGGTCCACGCAGCTTTCACCGCCACCCACGCCAGCAGAAGCTTTGGCATGCGCACAGCTGCTCCTCGACTTCCCTCCTGCTGTTGAGAAGCTTGACGAGTGGAGAGCCACTATCCGGAGGCTCGTCGGCGTCGCCAACAAAGATGAGCCACGGCCGGCGGGGCCCTCAGGTCGGCGCTCCATCGAGCCACTGCATGCCAGCAGTGGAGGGGTCGGAGGCACCGCGGCCACGGTGCACTCTCCTCCTCCACGCCAACCACCGCGGATTTTGGTCCGTCATGATGACGCTTGTGATGATATTTCCATAGCATCGTCCGACCATGGGCCCACCGCGACCAACGCCAGGTTCTTCGAGAGCGAGCCCATGAAGATGCTCGAACCACCATCGAGCGCCGGCAGGATACGCGCCACCAGTCAGACAAGCGGGCGGGGCCCGCTATGGACCACCCAACATCGGGAGGCTCCGGCGGCCTACCTTACGAGGTGGGTTGCCCAACCTTTACCCGCGAGCTGCGGCAGTTATAGTGGTCGTCCCACCGCATGTTCAAGCCCGACGTCGGTGAGAAGTACAACGACAAGACCCATCCGCCAGAGTTCCTCAGCATCTACACCATCGCGATGCAAGCCGCTGGAGCTCGTGACGACAAGGTGCTTGCCAACTACTTCTCGTTGGCCCTGAAACCCAATGTCATGTCTTGGTTGATGCACTTGCCGACGGATTCCATTTCTTCTGGGTCAGATCTGTGTCATGAGTTCATTGGGGCCTTCACTGGAGGCCACCAAGCTCATGGCCAGGCGAGTGATTTGCATATCGTTCCCCAGAAGGAAGGCGAAAACCAGCGCAAGTACATACAGAGGTTCAACTGAGTGCAATACAATATCCCGGATGTTCGTCATGCCGCCATGATCAGCGCATTCCATTAGAATGTGCGTAACCGCAAGATGCGTGAAGAGCTGGCAATGAACAAGGTCAAGGATGCGGCCAAACTTTACGTTCTAGCCGATAGATGCGCTCGGGCAGAAGAGGGAAGGAAGTACCCCGGCGAAGACGCCGGTGCGGAAACCGACTCTACCGACGAAGACACCGCCGCCCCGATGAAGAAGGGTCGGCGTTGCAATAGGAAATGCAAGGGCAAGGCCGTGCTTTCCGTTGAGGGATCCGACGACACCGGTGCCACCAAGAAGGCCAAGACAGACGACCCTAGCAAGGAGATTGCCAGGTGCGCTGCTTGCCGGGCCTTGGCGGTTGCCGACAATCCAGGGGCTCTGACAAGCAATATTGCAAGATCCACCGCACCAAGGGCCACGACCTCCAGAAATGCCGACAAGTTGAGCTGCTTGCTGAAAAGCAAAAAGCCGAATATGAGAGGCGGGACAAGGAGAAGGGTCAGGATGGTGCCGAAGGATCCGGCAAGAAGCGTGGCGGCCAAGGAGGCCACCGCGGTAAGGACAACCAGCAAGAGAGGCCCGCTCGGGGCCACGACAAGAAGCCGGAAGATGACGATCATGACGAGGACGACGAGTCTGGCGAGCATGAGTTCCAGAAGGCTACAGAGGCCATGTGCGTCGATGGTGGCGCCTCGCTGCATACTTCTCACCGCCAGCTCAAGCAGTGGGCGCATGAGATCACAGCAGCAGAGCCGTCGTCTGGCGCTCTGAAGCCGCTAAAGTGGTCCAGCACGCCCATCATCTTTGACGCCGAGGACCACCCTGATCGCACAACTACGGTCGGGTGTTTGCCGTTGTTGGTTTCGCCAACGATACGCAACCTCAAGGTGAATATGATGCTGGTCGACGGCGGGGCCGGTCTGAACTTGATCTCACCCGTTGTGATCAAAAGGCTACAAATTCCTGATGGACACCTCGAGAAGACGGGTACGTTTCAAGGGGTCAACCCAGGAAGGAGTCAGCTGAAGGGCAAGGTCACGCTGCCTGTGACGTTTGGAGGCAAGCTAAACTACAGGACGAAGAATATTGTCTTCGATGTAGCCGAGATTCCCTTGCCCTACAATGGGATTCTCAACCGCCCGACACCGGCCAAGTTCATGGCGGCATCACATTACACCTACAACACGCTGAAGATGCTTGGGCCGATGACCATCATCACCATTCCCTGTGACAAGAAGGATGCACTGATTTGCGCCGACCTACTCTACTGGGAAGCGGTTGCAGTAGCTACCGCCAAGGCACCTGCTCCTGCCATCGAAGTCCCGGGAGGGAAGAAGGATACCAGCAAGACCTCTCGCACCCACTCCGGCAAGTGCACCTCTTTGGAGTGTTGTGCTACTATCGAGGACGTGCCAGAGAGCTCCACCGGCAGGAGCAAGAAATCCAGAGCTGCACCACCAGAGACCAAGAGGGTGTCCGCCAAGGAGGATGGCATGGGAGGGGCTTTCACCATAAGCTCCACCCTCGACAGCAAATAGGAAAGCGCGCTCTTCACTTTCCTGTGGGCGAATGTCGATGTGTTTGCATGGCAAGCATCCGACATCCCCGGTGTTCCCAGGGAAGTGATTGAGCACCATATTGTTGTCTATCCCCATGCGTGGCCCGTCAAGTAGAAGGTCAGGAAGCAAGCTTTGGAATGGCAGGAATTCATCACAGAGGAGATCAGGAAGTTGGAAGTGGCGGGCTTGGTGAGAGGAGTGCTCCATCCAACGTGGTTGGCCAATCCGGTGGTGGTGTGCAAGGCGAACGGGAAGTGGAGGCTATGTATTGACTACACAGATATCAATAAGGCTTGTCCTAAGGACCCCTTCCCGTTGCTGCGCATTGACCAGATTGTTGACTCCATGGCTGGGTGTGATCTATTTCATTCCTCGACGCCTACTCGGGCTACCACCAAATCTTCATGGCAAAGGAAGACGAAGAGAAGACAACATTCATCACCCCATGTGGCATGTATTGCTTTTTACGGATGCCTTTCGGGCTGAAGAGTGCTGGCTCGACATTCGCAAGGGCGGTCCAAATTGGTTTTGAGCCCCAGCTACATAGAAATATGGAAGCTTATAAGGATGACATAGTGGTCAAAACCAAGGACAAGGCAACCCTTGTACAAGACTTAGAAGAGACATTTGCCAACCTACGCAAGATCAACCTCAAGCTGAACCTGAGAAGTGTGTGTTCGGCGTTCCGTCCAGCAAACTTCTCGGGTTCTTTCTGTCGCAGCGTGGGATCGAGGCAAACCTGGACAAGATCAAGGCTATTGAGCAGATCGAGGCACCCAAGCGGATCAAGGATGTGCGTTGGCTCACTGGCTGCGTTGCCGCCATGAGCAGATTCATCTCCAAGTCCGCTGAGCATGCCCTTCCCTTTTTCAAGATCTTGAAGAAGGCGAGCCCAATGGAGTGGACCCTAGAGGCCGAGGCAGCGTTGCAGGATCTGAAGAAATACCTTTACTCTACACCAATACTGGTTGCGCCTAAACCACAAGAGCCGTTGCTGCTGTATCTGGCGGCGGCGAATCAAGTGGCCAATGCCGTGCTAGTGGTGCAGAGGGAGGTCAGAGAAGAGGCAGTGGCGACGGTGGGACTGGCCGATGGCAAGCCAGAGATTCCCAGGTAGGGCCCGATGCCGGTAAGGCAAGGCCCCCAACAGAGTCTGACGTCATCAGGACGGGCCCCATGCAATCAAATGAGGCGGTGCAGAAGAAGAAGATGATGCAGCACCCGGTTTACTTTGTCGGCTCCCTCCCGCAGGGGGCTAGGTCAAGGTACTCTAGAGTGCAAAAATTGCTCTTTGGCCTCCTTATGGCCTCGAGGAAGCTGCGTCACTACTTCCAAGAACACGAAATCACCGTCGTCACCCGCCTCCCGTTACAACGGATACTGCACAACCCAGACGCAACCGGAAGGATTGTGGAGTGGGCCTTGGAGCTTTCGAGCTTTGGTTTAAAGTTTGTAAGTACTTCGACAATCCAGAGCAGATTCTTGGCAGAATTCAATGCAGAGTGGACCTTAACGCCTGACGAAGAGATCCAGGAGACCACCCTCCCTGCCAAGGAAGCAAGTCACAACTGGATCACGTACTTTGACGGGGCTTTCTCGCTGCAAGGCGCCGGTGCTGGTGCGCTGCTCGTCACACCCACCAGAGAGCACCTCAAGTATGTAATCCAGATGCACTTTCCCAGGGAGATGTCCACCAACAACACTGTTGAATATGAGGGGTTGCTTGCCGGTCTCAGGATCGCGGCGGACCTCGGGGTCAAAAAGCTCATCGCCAGGGGTGATTCACAGCTTGTCGTCAGACAAGTTAACAAAGATTATCAGAGCCCGTTGATGGAGGCCTACGTAGATGAGGTGAGGAAGCTGGAGGAGCACTTTGATGGTATACCACGTTCCCCAAGCGGCGAACGACATCGCCGATTACCTGTCAAAGCACGCTGCATTCAAGCTACCTGTGGAACCAGGTACTTTTTTGCTTCGGTTAACTCAACCATCCGTCGAACAATCAACGGAGCAGAACAAACGGAGTAAATCAGGCCCCGGCAAGTACTTTCCCGCTGAGCCCCCAGGGGCCGCTGGCAAGGGTGTTGCCGCGGATTCTAAGCCTGCGGAGGAGCGACTGATTCCGACAGGCCGTCAAGCCCTGGCTGCAGAGACAGCCGCTCCCATGGCAGAAGAAGTGCCTTTAGTCCTTGCCGTCGAGCCCCAGGCCCCGGCATGGGCACAACATACCGTCTGATTCCTCCAAACAGGGGAGCTTCCTGAGGAGCAGGAAGAAGCGAAGAAAGTAGCCCGTCGGTCTGCCATGTATCAGTTCGTCGATGACGTCCTGTACAGGAAGAGATCGAACGGTGTGAAATTGAAGTGCATTGCCCGGGAGGAAGGACTGGAGCTGTTGGCGGAGATACACGGAGGCATATGTGGATCCCACATAGGGTCAAGGGCCCTTGCCGGTAAGGCATTCCGACAAGATTTCTTCTGGCCCACTGCCCTCCAGGATGCAACGGCACTAGTAACCAAGTGTGAAGCGTGTCAGTTCCATTCAAAGAGGCTTCATCAACCAGCTCAAGCCCTTCAAACAATTCCTCTTTCCTGGCCATTCTCAGTCTAGGGGCTCGACATCCTGGGCCATTTCCCCCGTGCTGTCGGGGGCTTTGAGTACTTGTACGTTGCGATTGACAAGTTCACAAAGTGGCCAGAGGTGGAAGCAGTGAGGAAGGTGACAGCACAGTCAGCCGTCAAGTTCTTCAAGGGGCTAGTGTGCGATTTTGGCGTGCCAAACAGAGTCATCACCGACAACGGCACACAGTTCACAAGCCACACGTTCATGCAATACACCCAAGACCTCGGCAGGAGGGTCTGTTTCGCTTCCGTGGCACACCCACGGAGCAACGGCCAGGCGGAGAGGGCAAATGTTGAAGTGTTGCGAGGCCTGAGGACAAAGACTTTTGACAGGATGCACAAGAACTGAAAGCGCTAGATTGATGAGTTGCCTGCGGTTCTTTGGTCGATCAGAACAACGCCAAATCGAGCCACCGACCAGACACCCTTTGCCCTGGTATACGGGGCAAAAGTAGTTCTCCCCACGGAACTAATATACGGGTCACCTCGAGTGCTCGCTTACGACGAGCTTGAGCAAGAGCGGTTGCGGCAAGATGACGCAACGCTCCTTGAGGAAGATCATCTTCGGGCGGCTGTGAGAGCAGCACGCTACCAGCAAGCCTTGCGCCGCTACCATAGCCACAAGGTTCATGCCCGAAGCTTTGATGAAGATGACCTTGTACTTCGGCGCGTTCAGTCGGCCACGAATTCCAACAAGTTGACGCCGAAGTGGGAAGGCCCTTATCAGGTAATACGAGTCACCAGGCCTAGTGCAGTCCGCCTGGAGACCGAAGATGCTATTTCAGTGAGCAACTCCTGGAACATTGAACATCTTCGTAAGTTTTACCCATAAGGCACGATTGTCGGGCCCCCCGTCAACCCACCTTTTGTACAAGCCTCGCCGGCAAAGCATGTAACCCTCTATGCAAAGCCAGGCGCAGACTGATAACCCACAAGTATAGGGGATCACAACAGTTTTCGAGGGTAAAGTATTCAACCCAAATTTATTGATTCGACACAAGGGGAGCCAAAGAATATTCTCAAGTATTAGCAGCTGAGTTGTCAATTCAACCACACATGGAAATTTAGTATCTGCAGCAAAGTATTTAGTAGCAAAGTAATATGACAGTAGTTGTAACGGTAGCAAAAGGTAACAATAGTAAAAGTAATGTTTTTGGTATTTTGTAGTGATGATAGCAATAGCAACGGGAAAGTAAATAAGCGAAGAACAATATATGGAAAGCTCATAGGCAATGGATCGGTGATGGAGAATTATGCCGGATGCGGTTCATCATGTAACAGTCATAACCTAGGGTGACATAGAACTAGCTCCAGTTCATCAATGTAATGTAGGCATGTATTCCGAATATAGTCATACGTGCTTATGCAAAAGAACTTGCATGACATCTTTTGTCCTACCCTCCCGTGGCAGCGGGGTCCTTACGGAAACTAAGGGATATTAAGGCCTCCTTTTAATAGAGTACCGGAACAAAGCATTACCACATAGTGAATACATGAACTCCTCAAACTACGGTCATCACCGGTAAGTATCCTGATTATTGTCACTTCGGGGTTAACGGATCATAACACATAATAGGTGACTATAGACTTGCAAGATAGGCACAAGAACTCTCATATATTGATGAAAACATAATTGGTTCAGATCTGAAATCATGCCACTCGGGCCCTAGTGACAAGCATTAAGCATAGCAAAGTAATAGCAACATCAATCTCAGAACATAGTGGATACTAGGGATCAAACCCTAACAAAACTAACTCGATTACATGATAGATCTCATCCAACCCATCATCGTCCAGCAAGCCTACGATGGAATTACTCACCCACGGCGGTGAGCATCATGAAATTGGTGATGGAGGATGGTTGATGATGACGATTGCGACGAATTCACCTCTCCGGAGCCCCGAACAGACTCCAGATTAGCCCTCCCGATAGGTTTTAGGGCTTGGCGGCGGCTCTGTATCGTAAAACGCGATGAATTCTTCTCTCTGATTTTTTTTCTCCCCGAAACACAATATATAGAGTTGGAGTTGGAGTCGGAGGAGCTCCAGGGGGCCCACGAGGTAGGGGGGCGCGCCCCCACCCTCGTGGACAGGTGGTGGGCCCCCTAGCCTTCATCTTTTGTAGGTATTTTTTATATTTTCCAAAAAGTTGCTCCATGAAGTTTCAGGTCATTCCGAGAACGTTTGTTTCTGCACATAAATAACACCATGGTAATTCTGCTGAAAACATCGTCAGTCCGGGTTAGTCCCATTCAAATCATGCAAGTTAGAGTCCAAAACAAGGGCAAAAGTGTATGGAAAAGTAGATACGACGGAGACGTATCAACTCCCCAAGCTTAAACCTTTGCTTGTCCTCAAGCAATTCAGTTGACAAACTGAAAGTGATAAAGAAAAACTTTTACAAACTCTGTTTGCTCTTGTTGTTGTAAATATGTAAAGCCAGCATCCAAGTTTTTAGCAAAGATTATAACTAACCACATTTGCAATAACGCTTAGGTCTCAAGTTTACTCATATCAATAGCACAATGAACTAGCAAGCTATAATAATAAATCTCGGATGACAACACTTTCTCAAAACAATCATAATATAATATAACAAGATGGTATCTCGCTAGCCCTTTCTGAGACCGCAAAACATAAATGCAGAGCACCTTTAAAGACCAAGGACTGACTAGACATTGTAATTCATGGTAAAGTAGATCCAGTCAAGTCATACTCAATGTAAACTAACAATAATGAATGCAAATGACAGCAGTGCTCTCCAACTGGTGCTTTTTAATAAGAGGACGATGACTCAGGATAAAAGTAAATAGATAGGCCCTTCGCAGAGGGAAGCAGGGATTTGTAGAGGTGCCAGAGCTCGGTTTTGAAATAGAGGTCAATAATATTTTGAGCGGTATACTTTCATTGTCAACATAACAACCAAGAGATGGCGATATCTTCCATGCTACACACATTATAGGGGTTCCCAAACAGAATGGTAAAGTTTATACTCCCCCTTCCACCAATAAGAATCAATCCATGGCTTGCTCGAAACAACGAGTGCCTCCAACTAACAAGAGTCCCAGGGAGAGTTTTGTTTGCAATTATTTTGATTTAGTTTGCATAAAGCATGGGACTGGGCATCCCGGTGACCAGCCACTTTATCGTGAGTGAGGAGCGGAGTCCACTCCTCTTGAGAATAACCCGCCAAACATGGAAGATACAGACAGCCCTAGTTGATACATGAGCTACTCGAGCATACAAAACAGGATATTTATTTGAAGGTTTAGAGTTTGGCACATACAAATTTACTTGGAACGACAGGTAGATACCGTATATAGGTAGGTATGGTGGACTCATGTGGAACAACTTTGGGGTTTAAGGGATTGGATGCACAAGCAGTATTCCCGCTTAGTACAGGTGAAGGCTAGCAAAAGACTGGGAAGCGACCAGCTAGAGAGTGACAACAGTCATGAACATGCATTAAAATTAATCAACACCGAATGCAAGCATGAGTAGGATATAATCCATCATGAACATAAATATCGTGAAGGCTATGTTCATTTTGTTTCAACTACATGCGTGAACATGTGCCAAGTCAAGTCACTTAAATCATTCAGAGGAGGATACCACCCTATCATACCACATCACAACCATTTTAATAGCATGTTGGCACACAAGGTAAACCATTATAACTCATAGCTAATCAAGCATGGCACAAGAAACTATGATTTCTAGTTGTCATTGCAAACATGTTTATTCATAATAGGCTGAATCAGGAACGATGAACTAATCATATTTACAAAAACAAAAGAGGTCAAGTTCAAACCAGCTTTTCTCATCTCAGTCAGTCCATCATATATCGTCATAATTGCCTTTCACTTGCACGACCGAGTGATGTGAATAATAATAATAATAATAATAATGCACGTGCACTGGACTAAGCTGGAATCTGCAAGCATTCAGAAAACAGGAGAAGACAAGACAATATGGGCTCTTTTGTCAGATCAACAATAATGCATATAAGAGCCACTTCAACAATTTAATTATGGTCTTCTCCTGTCGACCCCCAAAGAAAAGAAAAGAAATAAAACTATTTACACGGGAGAGCTCCCAACAAGTAAAAGAAGAACAGGAAATCTTTTTGGGTTTTCGTTTTAATTACTACTACAAGCATTGGAAGTAAACTAATTAGAAGCTACAACTAAATTTTTTTGGTTTTTTCTTAAGGTTTATTAAACACACAAAAAGAAAGCATAAAAAGAAAATAAACTAGCATGGATGATACAATGAAAAAGTATGAGCACCGACATCTAGCAATGAGTGTGTGGACATAAATGTAATGTCGGTGGGAAATACGTACTCCCCCAAGCTTAGGCTTTTGGCCTAAGTTGGTCTATGGCCACGGTTGGCCTGGCGGATATCCATAATAGTAGCCGGGGTCGTACTGCGATGCAGCGGCTATTGCCTCCTGAGCTGCAGCGTGGCGACGAGCGGCCTCCGCTCTCCTCTCGTACTCATCTGCCTCCTGTCTGGTAATAACATATCTTCCTTTTGCCTGGTGATCAAAGAATGCTGGAGCAAGGAGAGTAATATGGACAGCACGGCGTCTGTCAAAGATTAGTCGATACTGGAGAGGTGATTCATTCCTCTCGACAAACTGGTGGTGAACCATAGCATTAAAGTCTAGGTAAGCAGGGGGTAATTCAATATCATCTTCGCGTATGGCTACACCAAGAAAATTAGCTATGCGGGTTGCATAAATTCCTCCAAAGAAATCTCCATTAAATCTATTAAGATGCAACCTACGTGCAACAATGGCTCCCAAATTATAAGATTTATCTCCTAACACAGCACTCCTAAGAATACTGAGGTCAGGGACACACATATGACATGCCTCATCTTTACCATTGATGCATCTACCTATGAAGAGAGCAAAATAATGTAGAGAAGGAAAGTGAATGCTCCCTATGGTAGCTTGTGTAATATCTCTAGATTCTCCCACAGTTATGCTAGCAAGAAAATCTCTAAATTCAGATTTACGAGGATCCCTTATACTACCCCATTGTGGAAGTTTGCAAGCAGTGGTAAAATCCTCTAAGTCCATAGTATAAGAATTTTCATAAAGATCAAACAGGACAGTTGGAGAATTACATGAAGATGAAAATTCAAACCTCCTCACAAAGGAACTAGTGAGATTGTGATACTGGCTGCACTTCTATTCCCCGAAGCTCACAAGATCAGCATTACGCAAATATGCGTTGAATTCTTCCTTAATGCCTGCTCGATCCATAAAGTTTTCAGAAGGCCACTCACAAGGACACACTGGAGCGTCTCTTGGTGGCTCATCATCAACATCACGCATTGCAAGCCTGGGTCCTTGCTTCCTTGAGGAACCACCTTGGAACATTTTCCTAAGCATTTTTCTTCCTCTGAAAAATTGTAAAAAAAAATTAGTAACTTCAAAATAAAAGTAAACCAAACTCAATAATATTGATAGCAACTACTCTTACAAGTGCCTAGGGCCTATATCATGCATCAAAACTACTTTTGACCATATAAATTTGACATGCAAGCTCAAGAACAGGGTCACCTAAGCAGCAAAAATTTGCAATGAATAAAGCACTAGAACAAAAAATAATTGGACCAATGGAGGAGTCACATACCAAGGAACAATCTCCCCAAGCAGTTTTGTGAGAGGTGCTTTGAGCAAGGAGATCGAAAATGGCAGCAAAATGAGCTTGGACTCGGATTTGAGCTGGATATTCGTGTTTGGGGGAGGAAGAAGGAGTGTGTGGGTGAAATGATAAGTGGAGGAGGGCCACCGTGGGCCCATGAGGCAGGGGGCGCGCTCTCCACCCTCGTGGGCAGGTGGTTGAGCCCCTTGCTGTGTTCTCAGTGCCAAATATTCTCAAATAATCTAGAAAAAATCATATTTAAATTTCAGGGCATTTGGAGAACTTTTATTTTCGGGGTATTTTTATATTGCACGGATAATCAGATAACAGACAGAAAGTACTTATTTTTATTTTATTTAATATAAATAATAGAAAGTAAAAGGAGGGTACAGAAGGTTGTGCCTTCTAGTTTCATCCATCTCATGCTCATCAAAAGGAATCCACTAACAAGGTTGATCAAGGCTTGTTAACGAACTCATTCTGAATAACATGGAACAGGAGAAATTTCGAATAACACTATGTTACCTCAACGGGGATATGCACATCCCCAATAATAAGATTATCATATTTCTTCTTGACAGTAGGAAGAGGAAATTCAAAACCTCCAAATATAATCGATGGAATTTTTCCAATAGAGTTGATACTATGAACTTGAGGTTGTTTCCTCGGAAAGTGTACCGTATGCTCATTACCATTAACATGAAAAGTGACATTGCCTTTAGTGCAATCAATAACAGCCCCTGCAGTATTCAAAAAGGGTCTTCCAAGAATAATAGGCATACTATCGTCCTTGGGAATATCAAGAATAACAAAGTCTGTTAAAATTGTAATGTTTGCCACTACAACAGGCACATCCTCACAAATACCGACAGGTATAGCAGTTGATTATCAGCCATTTGCCAAGATATTTCAGTAGGTGTCAACTTATTCAAATGAAGTCTACGATATAAAGAGAGAGGCATAGCACTAACACCGGCTCCAAGATCACATAAAGCAGTTTTAACTTAGTTTCTTTTAATGGAGCATGGTATAGTGGGTACTCCTGGATCTCCAAGTTTCTTTGGTATTCCACCCTTAGAAGTATAATTAGCAAGAATGGTGGAAATTTCAGCTTCCGGTATCTTTCTTTTATTTGTAACAATACCTTTCATATACTTAGCATAAGGATTCATTTTGAGCATATCAGTTAATCGCATACGCAAAAAGGTAGGTCTAATCATTTCAGCAAAGCGCTCAAAATCCTCATCATCCTTTTTCTTGGATGGTTTGGGAGGAAAAGGCATGGGTTTCTGAACCCATGGTTCTCTTTCTTTACCATGTTTCCCAGCAACAAAGTCTTTCTTATCATAATGTTATTCTTTGATTGTGGGTTATGAAGATCAACAGCAAGTTCAATTTCTATATCATTATCATTACTAGGTTGACTATCATCATGAACATTATCATTAACATTATTACTAGTTTCAAGTTCATTAACAGATTGTGTTTCAGCATCAGAAATAGAAATATTGATGTAGGGTAGAACCCTAGTGGCCCGATCTTTCACAAAAGGAGCGGATCCCGCGAAGAACGCGAAGAACACGAGGAGGGAAACAAGGGGAAAAACACGAGGGGAACACAAGAGAACACTCAAACCAACAAGTATGATCACACATGTGCTAGATCCTCGAAACACAAAGAGAGATACAAGATCCAAAGTCAACAACGGACGATACAAGAGGTAACCGGTTCTTCTCCGTGAGGAGGTATTGAATCCACAAGGGGGTCTTCTCCGCAAGGAGGTCTTGAATCCAAGGTGGATCTTCTCCGAAGAGGGGCCACGGTCTCTCTCAAGGAGTAGACCCGATATGGATGAGCGTAGCTCTATCTCTCAAATGAGCTATCACAACGCTAACCCTAGAAAGGAGGAGGTGGAGGAGTATATATAGTCTAGGTCCACGAAGGGGTAAGTGAGGGGCGAAAGGGTACATGGGCTTCGGCCCGAGTATCTGCGCGCAGGCAGGGCCGGAAGTTCCGGGGACAGCCGGAAGGTCCGGGCGCCGGAGGTTCCGGGCGAAGGTCCGGGCAGGGTCCGGGCTATCCAGAGAGTTGGCACACTCTTGGACAGCTTCGGTGCAGCAGGGCCGGAAGCTCCGGGATGGCCGGAGGTTCCGGTGGCCGGAAGTTCCGGGCAGCGGCCGGAACTTCCGGGCTTTCCAGAAGCTTGTCCACGCTTCTTCTTCCTTCTCTTCCACGCTTTCCTCGCGGATGGTGTAGGTGATCCTTGGCACTTGCACTCCTCCTCGTCATCCGTGAAGCTCCGACAATACCTATGCATGCACAATGGAGGGTCAAGTAGTATACCATCCTCGAAGGGGTCAAGTGAGCACATGTAAAGGAGAGGATTCACCTTTATGTATGTGAAGTAGATGTCGCACGTGTCACTTGACGAATGAACTCTTGACATGGTGATGTCCATAGGATGCTCCGCATCAAATATCATTTGGATTCTCAGGTGTTTCAATAATAGGTTCACTGGAAGCATGCAAAGTCCTATCATTTTTCTTTTTCTTCCTTTTCGAAGGACTAGGTGCATCTATATTATTTATCTGAGAATCTTGCTTAATTCTCTTAGGGTGGCCTTCAGGATACAAAGGTTCCTAAGTCATTCTACCACCTCTAGTCATAACTCTAACAGCATTATCATTATCCTTAGTATTCAATTCATTGAGAAAATCATTTTGAGCTTTAAGTACTTGTTCTACTTGAATGGTAACCATAGAAGCATGTTTACTAATAAGTTTAAGTTCACCTTTGACATTAGCCATATAATCACCCAAGTGTTCAAGCATATTTGAATTGTATTTCAATTGTCTACCAAAATAAGCATTAAAATCTTCTTGCTTAACCATAAATTTATCAAACTCATCTAAGGATGGGCTAGCAAACTTAGTAAATGGGATTTCAGCTTTATCATATATATAGAGAGAATTTACCTTTACTACATGTGTCGGGTTATCAAGACCATAAGTTTCTTCAATAGGTAATGGATTAAGATCATATGCTTCTTCAACAGGCGGTAAATTAAGACCATGTATTTCTTCAATAGGAGGTAAATTCTTAACATTTTCAGCTTTAATACCTTTTCTTTCATAGATTTCTTTGCCTCTTGCATATATTCAGGACTGAGAAATAGAATACCCCTCTTCTTCGGAGTTGGTTTAGGAATAGGCTCAGGAATTGGCTCTGGAGGTGTCCAATTATTTTCATTTGTCAACATATTATTCAATAGAATTTCAGCTTCATCCGATGTTCTTTCCCTGAAAACAGAACCAGCACAACTATCCAGGTAATCTTTGGAGGCATCGGTTAGTCCATTATAAAAGATATCAAGTATTTCATTTTTCTTAAGAGGATGATCAGGCAAAGCATTAAGTAATTGGAGAAGCCTCCCCCAAGCTTGTGGGAGACTCTCTTCTTTAATTTGCACAAAATTATATATACCCCTTAAAGCAGCTTGTTTCTTATGAGCAGGGAAATATTTAGCAGAGAAGTAATAAATCATATCCTGGGGACTACGCACACAACTAGGATCAAGAGAATTAAACCATATCTTAGCATCACCCTTTAATGAGAACGGAAATATTTTAAGGATATAAAAGTTGCGAGTTCTCTCATCATTAGTGAACAGGGTAGCTATATCATTTAATTCAGTAAGATGTGCCACAACAATTTCAGATTCATAGCCATGAAAAGGATCAGATTCAACCAAAATAATTATATCAGGATCAACAGAGAATTCATAATCCTTATCGGTAACACAGATAGGTGAAGTAGCGAAAGCAGGGTCAGGTTTCATTCTAGCATTTAGAGATTTCTTATTCCATTTAGCTAATAACCTCTTGAGTTCATAACTATCTTTGCAAGCTAAAATAGCTAAAGAAGCTTCTTTATCAAAAACATAACCCTCAGGAATAACAGGCAAGTCTTCATCATCAATTTCATTAGTATTATCAGATTCAATATTTTCAATCTCTCTAGCCCTAGCAAGTTGTTCATCAAGAAATTCACCAAGTGGCATAGTAGTATCAAGCATAGAAGTAGTTTCATCACAAGTATCATGTATAGCAGAAGTGGCATTATTAATAACATTGCAACATATCAGAACGAATAGCAGAAGCAGGTTTAGGTATTGCAAGCTTACTTAAAACAGAAGGTGATTCAAGTGCAGAGCTAGATGGCAGTTCCTTACCTCCCCTTGTAGTTGAGGGATAAATCTTAGTTCTCGGATCTTTCAAGTTCTTCATAATGATAAGCAGATATAAATCCCAAATGACTCAAAGAATAGAGCTATGCTCCCCGACAACGGTGCCAGAAAATAGTCTTGATAACCCACAAGTATAGGGGATCGCAACAGTTTTCGAGGGTAAAGTATTCAACCCAAAATTATTGATTCAACACAAGGGGAGCCAAAGAATATTCTCAAGTATTAGCAGCTGAGTTGTCAATTCAACCACACCTGGAAACTTAGTATCTGCAGCGAAGTATTTAGTAGCAAAGTAATATGATAGTAGTGGTAACGGTAGCAAAAGGTTACAGTAGTAAAAGTAATGTTTTTGGTACTTTGTAGTGATGATAGCAATAGCAATGGGAAAGTAAATAAGCGAAGAACAATATATGGAAAGCTCGTAGGCAATGGATCATTGATGGAGAATTATGCCGGATGCGGTTCATCATGTAACAGTCATAACCTAGGGTGACACAGAACTAGCTCCAGTTCATCAATGTAATGTAGGCATGTATTCTGAATATAGTCATACGTGCTTATGGAACAGAACTTACATGACATCTTTTGTCCTACCCTCACGTGGCAGCGGGGTCCTTACGGAAACTAAGGGATATTAAGGCCTCCTTTTAATAGAGTACCAGAACAAAGCATTAACACATAGTGAATATATGAACTCCTCAAACTACGGTCATCGCCGGTAAGTATCCCGATTATTGTCACTTCGGGGTTAACGGATCATAACACATAATAGGTGACTATAGACTTGCAAGATAGGATCAAGAACTCTCATATATTGATGAAAACATAATAGGTTCAGATCTGAAATCATGGCACTCGGGCCCTCGTGACAAGCATTAAGCATAGCAAAGTCATAGCAACATCAATCTCAGAACATAGTGGATACTAGGGATCAAACCCTAACAAAACTAAATCCATTACATGATAGATCTCATCCAACCCATCACCGTCTAGGTCCACGAAGGGGTAAGTGAGGGCGAAAGGGTACATGGGCTTCGGCCCGAGTGTCTGCGCGCAGGCAGGGCCGGAAGTTCCGGGGACGGCCGGAAGGTCCGGGCGCCGGAGGTTCCGGGCGAAGGTCCGGGCGAAGGTCCGGGCAGGGTCCAGGCTTCTTCTTCCTTCTCTTCCACGCTTCCCTCGCGGATGGTGTAGGTGATCCTTGGCGCTTGCACTCCTCCTCGTCATCCGTGAAGCTCCGACAATACCTATGCATGCACGATGGAGGGTCAAGTAGTATACCATCCTCGAAGGGGTCAAGTGAGCACGTGTAAAGGAGAGGATTCACCTTTATGTATGTGAAGTAGATGTCGCACGTGTCACTTGCTGAATGAACTCTTGACATGGTGATGTCCATAGGATGCTCCGCATCATCCCCTCCCCCTTGGGAAAGATCCGACCTCGGATCGAAACCCAAATCACCATGGGAAAGAGATGGCGTCACCGTGTAGTAGTGGTCGATCACCAAGTTATCGTCATCTTGAAGCTTGGAATGGGCACTCTCCAATGTCGCATCGTCTCGTGATTCCTTCAAAATGAGCAAGGAGAACAAACACTTGGAAAAACAAATGCGGTTAGCATTAGTGCAAAACCAAGCATTCAAGAGGTGATTCACCCAACAAGCGTTGTCATCAAGCATAGCATATGGTGTGACAAAGGATTGTGACATGGCATGTAAGCACATAAATTGAGCACAAAGAAGGACATCATGGAAACAAGCATGTGAATGTGAGGTAGTGATGCAAATATGTGTGACAAGAGAAGAAGCATCTACCTCAAGTTCATAGAAAGCATTCACAAATTGCTCAATGTAAGGTCGATGGTAGGCATATGAATCATTCACAACACCAAGTAAAATGAAGTGTCTAAACACATGGGTCAAGTGCAAGACAATCCAAGCATAATGTGCATGGGGTGTAGTGAATATAGTGTGGCACTCAACACAATAGAAAGAGCAATTGTTCATCATGTGTGAGGCAATCAAGTCATGCATAGTAATCAAGTCATGCAAGCTAGTAGTGCGAAGATGCAACATACTAGAGTAAATCATGGCAATCATGTCATGAGAGCAAATAATAGGCATAGGCAATGCACATGACATATCGCAAGCACGGACACAAAGCAAGATGAAAGTATCATCATAGGCATGGGGTACAAAGCAAATATGGCAATAACAAGTGATATCTCCACCAAGCTTGCAAATACACATACAAGTATGAGAATCAATCATCATGTGTAATGCAAAGTGTGGGTCACAAATGCATGGCAAAGGCATAGTAATGAGCATATCATGCAAAGTGAACATGGCAAGATGGGCATATAATATGTAATGGACAATAACCCATAGCCAAGTGAGGGTCATGTAGAAGAAATGCATGAAGACTTCACGTGAAGAGAGCGGTGGGAAATGCAATCCATGGGATCCCAAGTCATCATTGCTCTCTAGAGCTCGTTTTGTCAACTCGTGGGATTGCGAGGTTGACAAGAATTCATGGGTACCTACACAAAAGCGACACAAACCAAAGAAACTGTGTGCGTGGTAAATGTACACATCATCCATCATGATGTGTATGTGCACGTGTGAGTTAGCACAAGATAAGCATCGGTCAAAGAAATTTGATGCATGGTATAAGAACATGTCATCCATCATGAAAGAATAGTTATTGTGTATGACACGATGGGGGATGCAAATTTAGCATACAAGTATATGGCACATCAATAGCATGTGTATTCATGGGAAGCATATTGTGCATACAAGTATTGGGATCATGCAATGGATGGGAGTGAACAAAATCTCCAAACATGTATGAGGAAACTATGGGGGTCTCCTCATGAGCAATAATGGGAACATCATATGGAGAAAATGGACAATATCCAAAACAATGCATATCCGAAGCTAGGTGGTCATGGCATGGCATATGAGATAAATGATGCAAAGGTAGCATGTCAATATCATCACAAGAGAAACAAATGCCAATAGCCATAGGCTTGTCATCTATGCCATATGTGCAAATTGGGTTAATCTGAATGGCATATGCATAGTCACTATGAAGAGATTGCAAATATGACATGTGGTCGATCTCATGCATAGCATATGAGAAGTCAAGCGGATTGGCAAACATGATGTGACCGAGAGAATTAGCACAAGAAATCCTATGTAACATGGCATCACAACTAAGAGACTCCACATGGAAATCATCATACTCATCATAAATGGGTAAATCAACGCATGGGGAAGTCATACTAGCATGAAGCATGTCAATAGGGGGACCAACATCATGCAAGCAATCAATGTCAAGAATGTCCACTAGTGGGACTAGAGCATCACCGTCACCTATGTTACCTATGTCATTCCACTCACGTGGCGTAGGTGAGGTGGGAAAGACCGAATGGTGGTCATCTTCATCCTGATGGAACCATGTGGGGGTGCATCATATTCCACCGTGGCCATCGTCTTGTCCAAAGGTAGGACGAAGTCGTCGAGAATCGGCGCGTCATCATATAAGGGACCTAGCACCAAATGAGAAGACACAATAGAGGTAGAGGTAAAGTCATTAGTGTTGAAAGTGGCCTCGCATGACCTATCAACTATCTCACTCTCTCTATGTGGTGGTTCACTCACTCCCTCCAAATAGGTGCACTCAAACTCACATATGGTGGAGTCACTCATCTCACTCAAGTGGTGGGGGTTGTGGCTCTCCTCACATGGGAATTGTGGCAACACATATATGGGGCTAGTGGTAAAGTCACTCTCACTCTCAATATGGTGGCACAAGTCACTCAAGTCATCATACATCGCCGTGGTCGAAGGGAAAATCCCTTGCTCAACCATCTCATTGTCGTCACCGTGTATGAAGGCCGAAGATGGCACATCATCACTCTCGCCTCCTAAGATGGAAGCATCATCCTTGCTCGCCACCTTGTTGCTCGCCTCCAAAGCTTGGTCCTTGAGGGTCTCAGTAGTCGTAATCGTCGCCGCACCGTCTTGAAAAAGAGTCATGGAGGACTCGGCATCATCAATGCCACAAAGAGGAATGCCGGTGAAGTCGACCTTGGGAGCATCGTCTTGGAGCTCGTCGGGCTTGGACATCTTGGTGGTACTATCCTCATGCTCGTTCTCATGGAGCTTGGTCGTCGCGAAGTGAGCTTGGGGTCGAGAAGCCTTGGCCTTCATGAGTTCTTGTTCCTCCTTGAGAGCACCAATGTAGTTGTCGTCGAGGGACTTGTAGTTCTCGAGGAAGATCGTCTTGGAGATGTCGTTGTGCAATCCCATCATGAAGTGGAACTTCATCGAAATGGGGTCGTCCACGCTGGCTCGTCGCAAGGCAATCTTCATCTCCTTGAAGTACTTGTCGATGGACTTGGATCCTTGGATGGTGTTCTCCAATTGGCGTTGAACTTGTTCCGTGTAGGTTGGAGGCACAAACTCTCGCCGCAAAGCTCTCTTCGTCTTGGCCCAACTCATGTCGTACCTCTCCGAAGGTGTGTGAAGCCACCATGTGGACGCGTAGTCATGGAAGTTCCTTGTGGTGCACTTCACTTGATCTTCGGGAGGGACTTGATGTAGCTTGAGGTAGTCGTCCATCAAACGCTCCCACTCGAGATACTCCTCGGGTTCTTGAGTCCCATAGAAAGGAATCATGTGGTCAATGTCGAGGTCGTAGTAGCTCGTGGAAGTCGCAGACTTGAGCTTGGGGAGCTTCTCTTGAGCGTAGTCTTGAGGTGCTTGTTGGCGAAGATGCCATATATCCGAAGGTGAAGATGCCAAAGTGGTTGGTGTAGCCATACCTCCATCTTGGTGGTGCTTGTCTCGCGGTCTTCTCTTGTGGTCATGAAGTTTGGACTTGGCGTGAAGTAGGGCTTGTTGCGACTTGTAGGTAGGCGCATCTCGAGCATCTTCATGATGATGTTGTCGTTGTTGTGCTTGAGCTCGATGTTGATGTCGTTCGTCATCGTCGTGCACATGTTGCTTGGAGGTGACTTGCCCTTCATGACGAGGTGGATCACAAACGTGATGGTGGTCGCCATGGAGATGTGGACGTGGACGACTTGTGCTTGCATCATTTTTGCGCTCCGAAGACTTGTGACTTGAACGTCGCCGCCTTGAGGATGATGAAGGGGAAGAACGGTTGATCAACAAGGTCTGAATCTCCTCCATCCTTGCATCTTGCTCCTCCTTTTGTGCGGAAAGCTTGTTGTTGATGAGTTGTACACGCCGTTGTTGTTGTGGAAGACCGGAGATGAAATGCCTTGCCTATCCATCACAAGATTCGAGCCAATATGAGTGGAGAAAGAGAAGAATGAATACCAAATGTACCTTGACCGAAGTTGAAACTGGATCAATGTTCACTCCAATGTGGACAAGGAAATAGCACAATTGGTACCAATTCTTGTCGGTTTCTCACACCTACACAAGTAAGGCTTATGGTGGAGCTCGGTGAGGATAGTGGCACAAAAATTTGATGTAAAATGTTAGCAAGAGTCAATAATGTTGAAAGAGATTCACAAATTCGCAAGTGTAACAAGTAGACCAATAGCAATATGTGGCACACGGAAACACACACACGAATAGATAAATGGGGTCATGCAACCAAGGATGAGCACAAAATGTGGAATCCATGGAAAACGCTCGTGTTGCACAACTCAAGAGAGACGCTAGCATGATTGCTCAATAGGCGGATACGACACTTGTGCACAACCTATAAGATGTAAAATGGATAACTTTCTATCCCAAGTATGCTATGTATGTATGGTTCCCGGTGTTTCTCACAAGGTGATCCAAGATGATCTTATATGCAATGTGGTATGATGCTATGGCACTTGCTTACAAGCTTTTTGTTCACTCTTTTGCTTAAAAGCTTTTTTTTTGTATGGCCACTTTGCGAAATGCACAAACCAAGATAGCAAATGTGTATATGCGGGAACAATCTTGAGGCACAAGGGATGATATGATACCAATATGATATGGTATGTATGCAATGTATGGTGTAGATCACTAATGTGCACAAGTAACGTTGCCGGCAATACTCAAATGGCTAGTCTCGATAGGCAAGTGACACAAAATGGGCAAGGGGTTATCAATGCAATGGCAAGGGAATATACAATGGAGGGATACCACGATATCAATATGATATGGAGGTTACCGTCCGCGATGATGATGAGTGGCGGTGATCTTGATGGAGATACCAAGATGATGGATAGTCGTCCCTAAGTAGCCGAAACACCTTAGGAAACGGAAAAACCGCGAACTCAAAATCTCAAATGTCAAAATGGTGGTAGCGGGATGCGGTGGTGGTGTTGCGGAAGCTCAATGGGATTGCGACAATGCAATGATGGGTTATGCGAGTAGGCAATGCGGAAATGGAGGGTAAGGTGGTGGACTATACACGGTGTCGGAGTTGGAAGCACGGTCCCTAAGTAGCCGAAACACCTTAGGAGACACAACTCACAACACAAACAAAATTGGGTTAAGTTGGGGTGGCGGAAATGTATAGTGGTCAAGCCTATGTGGAAGTAGTGGTGGTGGTTGATGAAGAAGCACTTGTCCCTAAGTATCCTAGACACCTTAGGAGACTCAAATCACTCCTCAAGCAACCACTAATGCGATGGGGAACAAAATTGGTTAGGTTGCGGAGGTCTGCGATGGTGTAGCGGATGATGTGGTGGAAACCCTAGGGAAAGATGCCAAAATGCACAAAATTTGATGGTTTCAAAAGGTGGTGAAACCAAGGTGAGGTCCTCGGGCACGTCGATAGCTTCAAAACGAGCCAAAGAACACTCAAATCGGAGTTCGGAGTGAAAAGTTGTGATGAAAACGGTGAAGAAGGCTGATGTTGAAATTCTGTGCAATGTTTCGGGTTAGGCCCGAAGTTTCGGGCCTAGGGCCGGAAGTTCCGGGCTCCAGAAGTTCCGGGGGTTGGCCGGAAGTTCCGGGGGTCGCGCAAAAAGTCTCGGGGAAGCCGGGGTATTTTGGGTAAACTCTCTATTCAGCCCGGAAGTTCCGGGGCTAGGACGGAAGTTCCGGGGGACGGAAGTTCCGGGGGAGTCCGGAAGTTCCGGGGGTCGTGGAATTTCTTCCGGGACGAACCCTAAATTCCAGATCTGAGAATGGGGGCGGAAAAACTCGATTTTCAGGGTCAAAATTGGGAACATTTTGTGGATAGAAATGGGGAAAAGATGGGGAATGCTAGATCCACTTGAGACACAACGAATCCATGGATCAAAATCAACAAAACTTCGTCAAAAAAAATTGGGGCTATTTTTGGTGGGGATTTTCGAAATTGGGAAAGAACACAACAAAATTAGGCTAGAAAACAAAGAGGGGGGCTCCGAAATCGTGATCAACGTGGCTCATGATACCAAGATGATGTAGGGTAGAACCCTAGTGGCCCGATCTTTCACGAAAGGAGCGGATCCCGCGAAGAACGCGAAGAACACGAGGAGGGAAACGAGGGGAAAATCATGAGGGGAACACAAGAGAACACTCAAACCAACAAGTATGATCACACATGTGCTAGATCCTCGAAACACAAAGAGATATACAAGATCCAAAGTCAACAACGGATGATACAAGAGGTAACCGGTTCTTCTCCGTGAGGAGGTCTTGAATCCACAAGGGGATCTTCTCCGCAAGGAGGTCTTGAATCCAAGGTGGATCTTCTCCGAAGAGGGGCCGCGGTCTCTCTCAAGGAGTAGATCCGATATGGATGAGCGTAGCTCTATCTCTCAAATGAGCTATCACAACGCTAACCCTAGAAAGGAGGAGGTGGAGGAGTATATATAGTCTAGGTCCACGAAGGGGTAAGTGAGGGGCGAAAGGGTACATGGGCTTCGGCCCGAGTATCTGCGCGCAGGCAGGGCCGGAAGTTCCGGGGACAGCCGGAAGGTCCGGGCGCCGGAGGTTCCGGGCGAAGGTCCGGGCGGGGTCCGGGCTATCCAGAGAGTTGGCACACTCTCGGACAGCTTCGGTGCAGCAGGGCCGGAAGCTCCGGGATGGCCGGAGGTTCCGGTGGCCGGAAGTTCCGGGCAGCGGCCGGAACTTCCGGGCTTTCCAGAAGCTTGTCCACGCTTCTTCTTCCTTCTCTTCCACGCTTTCCTCGCGGATGGTGTAGGTGATCCTTGGCACTTGCACTCCTCCTCGTCATCTGTGAAGCTCCGACAATACCTATGCATGCACGATGGAGGGTCAAGTAGTATACCATCCTCGAAGGGGTCAAGTGAGCACATGTAAAGGAGAGGATTCACCTTTATGTATGTGAAGTAGATGTCGCACGTGTCACTTGACGAATGAACTCTTGACATGGTGATGTCCATAGGATGCTCCGCATCAAATATCATTTGGATTCTCAGGTGTTTCAATAACAGGTTCACTGGAAGCATGCAAAGTCCTATCATTTTTCTTTTTCTTCCTTTTCGAAGGACTAGGTGCATCTATATTATTTCTCTGAGAATCTTGCTTAATTCTCTTAGGGTGGCCTTCAGGATACAAAGGTTCCTAAGTCATTCTACCACCTCTAGTCATAACTCTAACAGCATTATCATTATCCTTAGTATTCAATTCATTGAGAAAATCATTTTGAGCTTTAAGTACTTGTTCTACTTGAATGGTAACCATAGAAGCATGTTTACTAATAAGTTTAAGTTCACCTTTGACATTAGCCATATAATCACCCAAGTGTTCAAGCATATTTGAATTGTATTTCAATTGTCTACCAAAATAAGCATTAAAATCTTCTTGCTTAACCATAAATTTATCAAACTCATCTAAGGATGGGCTAGCAAACTTAGTAAATGGGATTTCAGCTTTATCATATATATAGAGAGAATTTACCTTTACTACATGTGTCGGGTTATCAAGACCATAAGTTTCTTCAATAGGTAATGGATTAAGATCATATGCTTCTTCAACAGGCGGTAAATTAAGACCATGTATTTCTTCAATAGGAGGTAAATTCTTAACATTTTCAGCTTTAATACCTTTTCTTTCATAGATTTCTTTGCCTCTTGCATATATTCAGGACTGAGAAATAGAATACCCCTCTTCTTCGGAGTTGGTTTAGGAATAGGCTCAGGAATTGGCTCTGGAGGTGTCCAATTATTTTCATTTGTCAACATATTATTCAATAGAATTTCAGCTTCATCCGATGTTCTTTCCCTGAAAACAGAACCAGCACAACTATCCAGGTAATCTCTGGAGGCATCGGTTAGTCCATTATAAAAGATATCAAGTATTTCATTTTTCTTAAGAGGATGATCAGGCAAAGCATTAAGTAATTGGAGAAGCCTCCCCCAAGCTTGTGGGAGACTCTCTTCTTTAATTTGCACAAAATTATATATACCCCTTAAAGCAGCTTGTTTCTTATGAGCAGGGAAATATTTAGCAGAGAAGTAATAAATCATATCCTGGGGACTACGCACACAACTAGGATCAAGAGAATTAAACCATATCTTAGCATCACCCTTTAATGAGAACGGAAATATTTTAAGGATATAAAAGTTGCGAGTTCTCTCATCATTAGTGAACAGGGTAGCTATATCATTTAATTCAGTAAGATGTGCCACAACAATTTCAGATTCATAGCCATGAAAAGGATCAGATTCAACCAAAATAATTATATCAGGATCAACAGAGAATTCATAATCCTTATCGGTAACACAGATAGGTGAAGTAGCGAAAGCAGGGTCAGGTTTCATTCTAGCATTTAGAGATTTCTTATTCCATTTAGCTAATAACCTCTTGAGTTCATAACTATCTTTGCAAGCTAAAATAGCTAAAGAAGCTTCTTTATCAAAAACATAACCCTCAGGAATAACAGGCAAGTCTTCATCATCAATTTCATTAGTATTATCAGATTCAATATTTTCAATCTCTCTAGCCCTAGCAAGTTGTTCATCAAGAAATTCACCAAGTGGCATAGTAGTATCAAGCATAGAAGTAGTTTCATCACAAGTATCATGTATAGCAGAAGTGGCATTATTAATAACATTGCAACATATCAGAACGAATAGCAGAAGCAGGTTTAGGTATTGCAAGCTTACTTAAAACAGAAGGTGATTCAAGTGCAGAGCTAGATGGCAGTTCCTTACCTCCCCTTGTAGTTGAGGGATAAATCTTAGTTCTCGGATCTTTCAAGTTCTTCATAATGATAAGCAGATATAAATCCCAAATGACTCAAAGAATAGAGCTATGCTCCCCGACAACGGTGCCAGAAAATAGTCTTGATAACCCACAAGTATAGGGGATCGCAACAGTTTTCGAGGGTAAAGTATTCAACCCAAAATTATTGATTCAACACAAGGGGAGCCAAAGAATATTCTCAAGTATTAGCAGCTGAGTTGTCAATTCAACCACACCTGGAAACTTAGTATCTGCAGCGAAGTATTTAGTAGCAAAGTAATATGATAGTAGTGGTAACGGTAGCAAAAGGTTACAGTAGTAAAAGTAATGTTTTTGGTACTTTGTAGTGATGATAGCAATAGCAATGGGAAAGTAAATAAGCGAAGAACAATATATGGAAAGCTCGTAGGCAATGGATCATTGATGGAGAATTATGCCGGATGCGGTTCATCATGTAACAGTCATAACCTAGGGTGACACAGAACTAGCTCCAGTTCATCAATGTAATGTAGGCATGTATTCTGAATATAGTCATACGTGCTTATGGAACAGAACTTACATGACATCTTTTGTCCTACCCTCCCGTGGCAGCGGGGTCCTTACGGAAACTAAGGGATATTAAGGCCTCCTTTTAATAGAGTACCAGAACAAAGCATTAACACATAGTGAATATATGAACTCCTCAAACTACGGTCATCGCCAGTAAGTATCCCGATTATTGTCACTTCGGGGTTAACGGATCATAACACATAATAGGTGACTATAGACTTGCAAGATAGGATCAAGAACTCTCATATATTGATGAAAACATAATAGGTTCAGATCTGAAATCATGGCACTCGGGCCCTCGTGACAAGCATTAAGCATAGCAAAGTCATAGCAACATCAATCTCAGAACATAGTGGATACTAGGGATCAAACCCTAACAAAACTAAATCCATTACATGATAGATCTCATCCAACCCATCACCGTCTAGGTCCACGAAGGGGTAAGTGAGGGCGAAAGGGTACATGGGCTTCGGCCCGAGTGTCTGCGCGCAAGCAGGGCCGGAAGTTCCGGGGACGGCCGGAAGGTCCGGGCGCCGGAGGTTCCGGGCGAAGGTCCGGGCGAAGGTCTGGGCAGGGTCCAGGCTTCTTCTTCCTTCTCTTCCACGCTTCCCTCGCGGATGGTGTAGGTGATCCTTGGCGCTTGCACTCCTCCTCGTCATCCGTGAAGCTCCGACAATACCTATGCATGCACGATGGAGGGTCAAGTAGTATACCATCCTCGAAGGGGTCAAGTGAGCACGTGTAAAGGAGAGGATTCACCTTTATGTATGTGAAGTAGATGTCGCACGTGTCACTTGTTGAATGAACTCTTGACATGGTGATGTCCATAGGATGCTCCGCATCATCCCCTCCCCCTTGGGAAAGATCCGACCTCGGATCGAAACCCAAATCACCATGGGAAAGAGATGGCGTCACCGTGTAGTAGTGGTCGATCACCAAGTTCTCGTCATCTTGAAGCTTGGAATGGGCACTCTCCAATGTCGCATCGTCTCGTGATTCCTTCAAAATGAGCAAGGAGAACAAACACTTGGAAAAACAAATGCGGTTAGCATTATTGCAAAACCAAGCATTCAAGAGGTGATTCACCCAACAAGCGTTGTCATCAAGCATAGCATATGGTGTGACAAAGGATTGTGACATGGCATGTAAGCACATAAATTGAGCACAAAGAAGGACATCATGGAAACAAGCATGTGAATGTGAGGTAGTGATGCAAATATGTGTGACAAGAGAAGAAGCATCTACCTCAAGTTCATAGAAAGCATTCACAAATTGCTCAATGTAAGGTCGATGGTAGGCATATGAATCATTCACAACACCAAGTAAAATGAAGTGTCTAAACACATGGGTCAAGTGCAAGACAATCCAAGCATAATGTGCATGGGGTGTAGTGAATATAGTGTGGCACTCAACACAATAGAAAGAGCAATTGTTCATCATGTGTGAGGCAATCAAGTCATGCATAGTAATCAAGTCATGCAAGCTAGTAGTGCGAAGATGCAACATACTAGAGTAAATCATGGCAATCATGTCATGAGAGCAAATAATAGGCATAGGCAATGCACATGACATATCGCAAGCACGGACACAAAGCAAGATGAAAGTATCATCATAGGCATGGGGTACAAAGCAAATATGGCAATAACAAGTGATATCTCCACCAAGCTTGCAAATACACATACAAGTATGAGAATCAATCATCATGTGTAATGCAAAGTGTGGGTCACAAATGCATGGCAAAGGCATAGTAATGAGCATATCATGCAAAGTGAACATGGCAAGATGGGCATATAATATGTAATGGACAATAACCCATAGCCAAGTGAGGGTCATGTAGAAGAAATGCATGAAGACTTCACGTGAAGAGAGCGGTGGGAAATGCAATCCATGGGATCCCAAGTCATCATTGCTCTCTAGAGCTCGTTTTGTCAACTCGTGGGATTGCGAGGTTGACAAGAATTCATGGGTACCTACACAAAAGCGACACAAACCAAAGAAACTGTGCGCGTGGTAAATGTACACATCATCCATCATGATGTGTATGTGCACGTGTGAGTTAGCACAAGATAAGCATCGGTCAAAGAAATTTGATGCATGGTATAAGAACATGTCATCCATCATGAAAGAATAGTTATTGTGTATGACACGATGGGGGATGCAAATTTAGCATACAAGTATATGGCACATCAATAGCATGTGTATTCATGGGAAGCATATTGTGCATACAAGTATTGGGATCATGCAATGGATGGGAGTGAACAAAATCTCCAAACATGTATGAGGAAACTATGGGGGTCTCCTCATGAGCAATAATGGGAACATCATATGGAGAAAATGGACAATATCCAAAACAATGCATATCCGAAGCTAGGTGGTCATGGCATGGCATATGAGATAAATGATGCAAAGGTAGCATGTCAATATCATCACAAGAGAAACAAATGCCAATAGCCATAGGCTTGTCATCTATGCCATATGTGCAAATTGGGTTAATCTGAATGGCATATGCATAGTCACTATGAAGAGATTGCAAATATGACATGTGGTCGATCTCATGCATTGCATATGAGAAGTCAAGCGGATTGGCAAACATGATGTGACCGAGAGAATTAGCACAAGAAATCCTATGTAACATGGCATCACAACTAAGAGACTCCACATGGCAATCATCATACTCATCATAAATGGGTAAATCAACGCATGGGGAAGTCATACTAGCATGAAGCATGTCAATAGGGGGACCAACATCATGCAAGCAATCAATGTCAAGAATGTCCACTAGTGGGACTAGAGCATCACCGTCACCTATGTTACCTATGTCATTCCACTCACGTGGCGTAGGTGAGGTGGGAAAGACCGAATGGTGGTCATCTTCATCCTGATGGAACCATGTGGGGGTGCATCATATTCCACCGTGGCCATCGTCTTGTCCAAAGGTAGGACGAAGTCGTCGAGAATCGGCGCGTCATCATATAAGGGACCTAGCACCAAATGAGAAGACACAATAGAGGTAGAGGTAAAGTCATTAGTGTTTAAAGTGGCCTCGCATGACCTATCAACTATCTCACTCTCTCTATGTGGTGGTTCACTCACTCCCTCCAAATAGGTGCACTCAAACTCACATATGGTGGAGTCACTCATCTCACTCAAGTGGTGGGGGTTGTGGCTCTCCTCACATGGGAATTGTGGCAACACATATATGGGGCTAGTGGTAAAGTCACTCTCACTCTCAATATGGTGGCACAAGTCACTCAAGTCATCATACATCGCCGTGGTCGAAGGGAAAATCCCTTGCTCAACCATCTCATTGTCGTCACCGTGTATGAAGGCCGAAGATGGCACATCATCACTCTCGCCTCCTAAGATGGAAGCATCATCCTTGCTCGCCACCTTGTTGCTCGCCTCCAAAGCTTGGTCCTTGAGGGTCTCAGTAGTCGTAATCGTCGCCGCACCGTCTTGAAAAAGAGTCATGGAGGACTCGGCATCATCAATGCCACAAAGAGGAATGCCGGTGAAGTCGACCTTGGGAGCATCGTCTTGGAGCTCGTCGGGCTTGGACATCTTGGTGGTACTATCCTCATGCTCGTTCTCATGGAGCTTGGTCGTCGCGAAGTGAGCTTGGGGTCGAGAAGCCTTGGCCTTCATGAGTTCTTGTTCCTCCTTGAGAGCACCAATGTAGTTGTCGTCGAGGGACTTGTAGTTCTCGAGGAAGATCGTCTTGGAGATGTCGTTGTGCAATCCCATCATGAAGTGGAACTTCATCGAAATGGGGTCGTCCACGCTGGCTCGTCGCAAGGCAATCTTCATCTCCTTGAAGTACTTGTCGATGGACTTGGATCCTTGGATGGTGTTCTCCAATTGGCGTTGAACTTGTTCCGTGTAGGTTGGAGGCACAAACTCTCGCCGCAAAGCTCTCTTCGTCTTGGCCCAACTCATGTCGTACCTCTCCGAAGGTGTGTGAAGCCACCATGTGGACGCGTAGTCATGGAAGTTCCTTGTGGTGCACTTCACTTGATCTTCGGGAGGGACTTGATGTAGCTTGAGGTAGTCGTCCATCAAACGCTCCCACTCGAGATACTCCTCGGGTTCTTGAGTCCCATAGAAAGGAATCATGTGGTCAATGTCGAGGTCGTAGTAGCTCGTGGAAGTCGCAGACTTGAGCTTGGGGAGCTTCTCTTGAGCGTAGTCTTGAGGTGCTTGTTGGCGAAGATGCCATATATCCGAAGGTGAAGATGCCAAAGTGGTTGGTGTAGCCATACCTCCATCTTGGTGGTGCTTGTCTCGCGGTCTTCTCTTGTGGTCATGAAGTTTGGACTTGGCGTGAAGTAGGGCTTGTTGCGACTTGTAGGTAGGCGCATCTCGAGCATCTTCATGATGATGTTGTCGTTGTTGTGCTTGAGCTCGATGTTGATGTCGTTCGTCATCGTCGTGCACATGTTGCTTGGAGGTGACTTGCCCTTCATGACGAGGTGGATCACAAACGTGATGGTGGTCGCCATGGAGATGTGGACGTGGACGACTTGTGCTTGCATCATTTTTGCGCTCCGAAGACTTGTGACTTGAACGTCGCCGCCTTGAGGATGATGAAGGGGAAGAACGGTTGATCAACAAGGTCTGAATCTCCTCCATCCTTGCATCTTGCTCCTCCTTTTGTGCGGAAAGCTTGTTGTTGATGAGTTGTACACGCCGTTGTTGTTGTGGAAGACCGGAGATGAAATGCCTTGCCTATCCATCACAAGATTCGAGCCAATATGAGTGGAGAAAGAGAAGAACGAATACCAAATGTACCTTGACCGAAGTTGAAACTGGATCAATGTTCACTCCAATGTGGACAAGGAAATAGCACAATTGGTACCAATTCTTGTCGGTTTCTCACACCTACACAAGTAAGGCTTATGGTGGAGCTCGGTGAGGATAGTGGCACAAAAATTTGATGTAAAATGTTAGCAAGAGTCAATAATGTTGAAAGAGATTCACAAATTCGCAAGTGTAACAAGTAGACCAATAGCAATATGTGGCACACGGAAACACACACACGAATAGATAAATGGGGTCATGCAACCAAGGATGAGCACAAAATGTGGAATCCATGGAAAACGCTCGTGTTGCACAACTCAAGAGAGACGCTAGCATGATTGCTCAATAGGCGGATACGACACTTGTGCACAACCTATAAGATGTAAAATGGATAACTTTCTATCCCAAGTATGCTATGTATGTATGGTTCCCGGTGTTTCTCACAAGGTGATCCAAGATGATCTTATATGCAATGTGGTATGATGCTATGGCACTTGCTTACAAGCTTTTTGTTCACTCTTTTGCTTAAAAGCTTTTTTTTTGTATGGCCACTTTGCGAAATGCACAAACCAAGATAGCAAATGTGTATATGCGGGAACAATCTTGAGGCACAAGGGATGATATGATACCAATATGATATGGTATGTATGCAATGTATGGTGTAGATCACTAATGTGCACAAGTAACGTTGCCGGCAATACTCAAATGGCTAGTCTCGATAGGCAAGTGACACAAAATGGGCAAGGGGTTATCAATGCAATGGCAAGGGAATATACAATGGAGGGATACCACGATATCAATATGATATGGAGGTTACCGTCCGCGATGATGATGAGTGGCGGTGATCTTGATGGAGATACCAAGATGATGGATAGTCATCCCTAAGTAGCCGAAACACCTTAGGAAACGGAAAAACCGCGAACTCAAAATCTCAAATGTCAAAATGGTGGTAGCGGGATGCGGTGGTGGTGTTGCGGAAGCTCAATGGGATTGCGACAATGCAATGATGGGTTATGCGAGTAGGCAATGCGGAAATGGAGGGTAAGGTGGTGGACTATACACGGTGTCGGAGTTGGAAGCACGGTCCCTAAGTAGCCGAAACACCTTAGGAGACACAACTCACAACACAAACAAAATTGGGTTAAGTTGGGGTGGCGGAAATGTATAGTGGTCAAGCCTATGTGGAAGTAGTGGTGGTGGTTGATGAAGAAGCACTTGTCCCTAAGTATCCTAGACACCTTAGGAGACTCAAATCACTCCTCAAGCAACCACTAATGCGATGGGGAACAAAATTGGTTAGGTTGCGGAGGTCTGCGATGGTGTAGCGGATGATGTGGTGGAAACCCTAGGGAAAGATGCCAAAATGCACAAAATTTGATGGTTTCAAAAGGTGGTGAAACCAAGGTGAGGTCCTCGGGCACGTCGATAGCTTCAAAACGAGCCAAAGAACACACAAATCGGAGTTCGGAGTGAAAAGTTGTGATGAAAACGGTGAAGAAGGCTGATGTTGAAATTCTGTGCAATGTTTCGGGTTAGGCCCGAAGTTCCGGGCCTAGGGCCGGAAGTTCCGGGCTCCAGAAGTTCCGGGGGTTGGCCGGAAGTTCCGGGGGTCGCGCAAAAAGTCTCGGGGAAGCCGGGGTATTTTGGGTAAACTCTCTATTCAGCCCGGAAGTTCCGGGGCTAGGACGGAAGTTCCGGGGGACGGAAGTTCCGGGGGAGTCCGGAAGTTCCGGGGGAGTCCGGAAGTTCCGGGGGTCGTGGAATTTCTTCCGGGACGAACCCTAAATTCCAGATCTGAGAATGGGGGCGGAAAAACTCGATTTTCAGGGTCAAAATTGGGAACATTTTGTGGATAGAAATGGGGAAAAGATGGGGAATGCTAGATCCACTTGAGACACAACGAATCCATGGATCAAAATCAACAAAACTTCGTCAAAAAAAATTGGGGCTATTTTTGGTGGGGATTTTCGTAATTAGGAAAGGACACAACAAAATTAGGCTAGAAAACAAAGAGGGGGGCTCCGAAATCGTGATCAACGTGGCTCATGATACCAAAATGATGTAGGGTAGAACCCTAGTGGCCCGATCTTTCACGAAAGGAGCGGATCCCGCGAAGAACGCGAAGAACACGAGGAGGGAAACGAGGGGAAAATCATGAGGGGAACACAAGAGAACACTCAAACCAACAAGTATGATCACACATGTGCTAGATCCTCGAAACACAAAGAGATATACAAGATCCAAAGTCAACAACGGATGATACAAGAGGTAACCGGTTCTTCTCCGTGAGGAGGTCTTGAATCCACAAGGGGATCTTCTCCGCAAGGAGGTCTTGAATCCAAGGTGGATCTTCTCCGAAGAGGGGCCGCGGTCTCTCTCAAGGAGTAGATCCGATATGGATGAGCGTAGCTCTATCTCTCAAATGAGCTATCACAACGCTAACCCTAGAAAGGAGGAGGTGGAGGAGTATATATAGTCTAGGTCCACGAAGGGGTAAGTGAGGGGCGAAAGGGTACATGGGCTTCGGCCCGAGTATCTGCGCGCAGGCAGGGCCGGAAGTTCCGGGGACAGCCGGAAGGTCCGGGCGCCGGAGGTTCCGGGCGAAGGTCCGGGCGGGGTCCGGGCTATCCAGAGAGTTGGCACACTCTCGGACAGCTTCGGTGCAGCAGGGCCGGAAGCTCCGGGATGGCCGGAGGTTCCGGTGGCCGGAAGTTCCGGGCAGCGGCCGGAACTTCCGGGCTTTCCAGAAGCTTGTCCACGCTTCTTCTTCCTTCTCTTCCACGCTTTCCTCGCGGATGGTGTAGGTGATCCTTGGCACTTGCACTCCTCCTCGTCATCCGTGAAGCTCCGACAATACCTATGCATGCACGATGGAGGGTCAAGTAGTATACCATCCTCGAAGGGGTCAAGTGAGCACATGTAAAGGAGAGGATTCACCTTTATGTATGTGAAGTAGATGTCGCACGTGTCACTTGAAGAATGAACTCTTGACATGGTGATGTCCATAGGATGCTCCGCATCAAATATCATTTGGATTCTCAGGTGTTTCAATAACAGGTTCACTGGAAGCATGCAAAGTCCTATCATTTTTCTTTTTCTTCCTTTTCGAAGGACTAGGTGCATCTATATTATTTCTCTGAGAATCTTGCTTAATTCTCTTAGGGTGGCCTTCAGGATACAAAGGTTCCTAAGTCATTCTACCACCTCTAGTCATAACTCTAACAGCATTATCATTATCCTTAGTATTCAATTCATTGGGAAAATCATTTTGAGCTTTAAGTACTTGTTCTACTTGAATGGTAACCATAGAAGCATGTTTACTAATAAGTTTAAGTTCACCTTTGACATTAGCCATATAATCACCCAAGTGTTCAAGCATATTTGAATTGTATTTCAATTGTCTACCAAAATAAGCATTAAAATCTTCTTGCTTAACCATAAATTTATCAAACTCATCTAAGGATGGGCTAGCAAACTTAGTAAATGGGATTTCAGCTTTATCATATATATAGAGAGAATTTACCTTTACTACATGTGTCGGGTTATCAAGACCATAAGTTTCTTCAATAGGTAATGGATTAAGATCATATGCTTCTTCAACAGGCGGTAAATTAAGACCATGTATTTCTTCAATAGGAGGTAAATTCTTAACATTTTCAGCTTTAATACCTTTTCTTTCATAGATTTCTTTGCCTCTTGCATATATTCAGGACTGAGAAATAGAATACCCCTCTTCTTCGGAGTTGGTTTAGGAATAGGCTCAGGAATTGGCTCTGGAGGTGTCCAATTATTTTCATTTGTCAACATATTATTCAATAGAATTTCAGCTTCATCCGATGTTCTTTCCCTGAAAACAGAACCAGCACAACTATCCAGGTAATCTCTGGAGGCATCGGTTAGTCCATTATAAAAGATATCAAGTATTTCATTTTTCTTAAGAGGATGATCAGGCAAAGCATTAAGTAATTGGAGAAGCCTCCCCCAAGCTTGTGGGAGACTCTCTTCTTTAATTTGCACAAAATTATATATACCCCTTAAAGCAGCTTGTTTCTTATGAGCAGGGAAATATTTAGCAGAGAAGTAATAAATCATATCCTGGGGACTACGCACACAACTAGGATCAAGAGAATTAAACCATATCTTAGCATCACCCTTTAATGAGAACGGAAATATTTTAAGGATATAAAAGTTGCGAGTTCTCTCATCATTAGTGAACAGCGTAGCTATATCATTTAATTCAGTAAGATGTGCCACAGCAATTTCAGATTCATAGCCATGAAAAGGATCAGATTCAACCAAAATAATTATATCAGGATCAACAGAGAATTCATAATCCTTATCGGTAACACAGATAGGTGAAGTAGCGAAAGCAGGGTCAGGTTTCATTCTAGCATTTAGAGATTTCTTATTCCATTTAGCTAATAACCTCTTGAGTTCATAACTATCTTTGCAAGCTAAAATAGCTAAAGAAGCTTCTTTATCAAAAACATAACCCTCAGGAATAACAGGCAAGTCTTCATCATCAATTTCATTAGTATTATCAGATTCAATATTTTCAATCTCTCTAGCCCTAGCAAGTTGTTCATCAAGAAATTCACCAAGTGGCATAGTAGTATCAAGCATAGAAGTAGTTTCATCACAAGTATCATGTATAGCAGAAGTGGCATTATTAATAACATTGCAACATATCAGAACGAATAGCAGAAGCAGGTTTAGGTATTGCAAGCTTACTTAAAACAGAAGGTGATTCAAGTGCAGAGCTAGATGGCAGTTCCTTACCTCCCCTTGTAGTTGAGGGATAAATCTTAGTTCTCGGATCTTTCAAGTTCTTCATAATGATAAGCAGATATAAATCCCAAATGACTCAAAGAATAGAGCTATGCTCCCCGACAACGGTGCCAGAAAATAGTCTTGATAACCCACAAGTATAGGGGATCGCAACAGTTTTCGAGGGTAAAGTATTCAACCCAAAATTATTGATTCAACACAAGGGGAGCCAAAGAATATTCTCAAGTATTAGCAGCTGAGTTGTCAATTCAACCACACCTGGAAACTTAGTATCTGCAGCGAAGTATTTAGTAGCAAAGTAATATGATAGTAGTGGTAACGGTAGCAAAAGGTTACAGTAGTAAAAGTAATGTTTTTGGTACTTTGTAGTGATGATAGCAATAGCAATGGGAAAGTAAATAAGCGAAGAACAATATATGGAAAGCTCGTAGGCAATGGATCATTGATGGAGAATTATGCCGGATGCGGTTCATCATGTAACAGTCATAACCTAGGGTGACACAGAACTAGCTCCAGTTCATCAATGTAATGTAGGCATGTATTCTGAATATAGTCATACGTGCTTATGGAACAGAACTTACATGACATCTTTTGTCCTACCCTCCCGTGGCAGCGGGGTCCTTACGGAAACTAAGGGATATTAAGGCCTCCTTTTAATAGAGTACCAGAACAAAGCATTAACACATAGTGAATATATGAACTCCTCAAACTACGGTCATCGCCGGTAAGTATCCCGATTATTGTCACTTCGGGGTTAACGGATCATAACACATAATAGGTGACTATAGACTTGCAAGATAGGATCAAGAACTCTCATATATTGATGAAAACATAATAGGTTCAGATCTGAAATCATGGCACTCGGGCCCTCGTGACAAGCATTAAGCATAGCAAAGTCATAGCAACATCAATCTCAGAACATAGTGGATACTAGGGATCAAACCCTAACAAAACTAAATCCATTACATGATAGATCTCATCCAACCCATCACCGTCTAGGTCCACGAAGGGGTAAGTGAGGGCGAAAGGGTACATGGGCTTCGGCCCGAGTGTCTGCGCGCAAGCAGGGCCGGAAGTTCCGGGGACGGCCGGAAGGTCCGGGCGCCGGAGGTTCCGGGCGAAGGTCCGGGCGAAGGTCTGGGCAGGGTCCAGGCTTCTTCTTCCTTCTCTTCCACGCTTCCCTCGCGGATGGTGTAGGTGATCCTTGGCGCTTGCACTCCTCCTCGTCATCCGTGAAGCTCCGACAATACCTATGCATGCACGATGGAGGGTCAAGTAGTATACCATCCTCGAAGGGGTCAAGTGAGCACGTGTAAAGGAGAGGATTCACCTTTATGTATGTGAAGTAGATGTCGCACGTGTCACTTGTTGAATGAACTCTTGACATGGTGATGTCCATAGGATGCTCCGCATCATCCCCTCCCCCTTGGGAAAGATCCGACCTCGGATCGAAACCCAAATCACCATGGGAAAGAGATGGCGTCACCGTGTAGTAGTGGTCGATCACCAAGTTCTCGTCATCTTGAAGCTTGGAATGGGCACTCTCCAATGTCGCATCGTCTCGTGATTCCTTCAAAATGAGCAAGGAGAACAAACACTTGGAAAAACAAATGCGGTTAGCATTATTGCAAAACCAAGCATTCAAGAGGTGATTCACCCAACAAGCGTTGTCATCAAGCATAGCATATGGTGTGACAAAGGATTGTGACATGGCATGTAAGCACATAAATTGAGCACAAAGAAGGACATCATGGAAACAAGCATGTGAATGTGAGGTAGTGATGCAAATATGTGTGACAAGAGAAGAAGCATCTACCTCAAGTTCATAGAAAGCATTCACAAATTGCTCAATGTAAGGTCGATGGTAGGCATATGAATCATTCACAACACCAAGTAAAATGAAGTGTCTAAACACATGGGTCAAGTGCAAGACAATCCAAGCATAATGTGCATGGGGTGTAGTGAATATAGTGTGGCACTCAACACAATAGAAAGAGCAATTGTTCATCATGTGTGAGGCAATCAAGTCATGCATAGTAATCAAGTCATGCAAGCTAGTAGTGCGAAGATGCAACATACTAGAGTAAATCATGGCAATCATGTCATGAGAGCAAATAATAGGCATAGGCAATGCACATGACATATCGCAAGCACGGACACAAAGCAAGATGAAAGTATCATCATAGGCATGGGGTACAAAGCAAATATGGCAATAACAAGTGATATCTCCACCAAGCTTGCAAATACACATACAAGTATGAGAATCAATCATCATGTGTAATGCAAAGTGTGGGTCACAAATGCATGGCAAAGGCATAGTAATGAGCATATCATGCAAAGTGAACATGGCAAGATGGGCATATAATATGTAATGGACAATAACCCATAGCCAAGTGAGGGTCATGTAGAAGAAATGCATGAAGACTTCACGTGAAGAGAGCGGTGGGAAATGCAATCCATGGGATCCCAAGTCATCATTGCTCTCTAGAGCTCGTTTTGTCAACTCGTGGGATTGCGAGGTTGACAAGAATTCATGGGTACCTACACAAAAGCGACACAAACCAAAGAAACTGTGTGCGTGGTAAATGTACACATCATCCATCATGATGTGTATGTGCACGTGTGAGTTAGCACAAGATAAGCATCGGTCAAAGAAATTTGATGCATGGTATAAGAACATGTCATCCATCATGAAAGAATAGTTATTGTGTATGACACGATGGGGGATGCAAATTTAGCATACAAGTATATGGCACATCAATAGCATGTGTATTCATGGGAAGCATATTGTGCATACAAGTATTGGGATCATGCAATGGATGGGAGTGAACAAAATCTCCAAACATGTATGAGGAAACTATGGGGGTCTCCTCATGAGCAATAATGGGAACATCATATGGAGAAAATGGACAATATCCAAAACAATGCATATCCGAAGCTAGGTGGTCATGGCATGGCATATGAGATAAATGATGCAAAGGTAGCATGTCAATATCATCACAAGAGAAACAAATGCCAATAGCCATAGGCTTGTCATCTATGCCATATGTGCAAATTGGGTTAATCTGAATGGCATATGCATAGTCACTATGAAGAGATTGCAAATATGACATGTGGTCGATCTCATGCATAGCATATGAGAAGTCAAGCGGATTGGCAAACATGATGTGACCGAGAGAATTAGCACAAGAAATCCTATGTAACATGGCATCACAACTAAGAGACTCCACATGGAAATCATCATACTCATCATAAATGGGTAAATCAACGCATGGGGAAGTCATACTAGCATGAAGCATGTCAATAGGGGGACCAACATCATGCAAGCAATCAATGTCAAGAATGTCCACTAGTGGGACTAGAGCATCACCGTCACCTATGTTACCTATGTCATTCCACTCACGTGGCGTAGGTGAGGTGGGAAAGACCGAATGGTGGTCATCTTCATCCTGATGGAACCATGTGGGGGTGCATCATATTCCACCGTGGCCATCGTCTTGTCCAAAGGTAGGACGAAGTCGTCGAGAATCGGCGCGTCATCATATAAGGGACCTAGCACCAAATGAGAAGACACAATAGAGGTAGAGGTAAAGTCATTAGTGTTTAAAGTGGCCTCGCATGACCTATCAACTATCTCACTCTCTCTATGTGGTGGTTCACTCACTCCCTCCAAATAGGTGCACTCAAACTCACATATGGTGGAGTCACTCATCTCACTCAAGTGGTGGGGGTTGTGGCTCTCCTCACATGGGAATTGTGGCAACACATATATGGGGCTAGTGGTAAAGTCACTCTCACTCTCAATATGGTGGCACAAGTCACTCAAGTCATCATACATCGCCGTGGTCGAAGGGAAAATCCCTTGCTCAACCATCTCATTGTCGTCACCGTGTATGAAGGCCGAAGATGGCACATCATCACTCTCGCCTCCTAAGATGGAAGCATCATCCTTGCTCGCCACCTTGTTGCTCGCCTCCAAAGCTTGGTCCTTGAGGGTCTCAGTAGTCGTAATCGTCGCCGCACCGTCTTGAAAAAGAGTCATGGAGGACTCGGCATCATCAATGCCACAAAGAGGAATGCCGGTGAAGTCGACCTTGGGAGCATCGTCTTGGAGCTCGTCGGGCTTGGACATCTTGGTGGTACTATCCTCATGCTCGTTCTCATGGAGCTTGGTCGTCGCGAAGTGAGCTTGGGGTCGAGAAGCCTTGGCCTTCATGAGTTCTTGTTCCTCCTTGAGAGCACCAATGTAGTTGTCGTCGAGGGACTTGTAGTTCTCGAGGAAGATCGTCTTGGAGATGTCGTTGTGCAATCCCATCATGAAGTGGAACTTCATCGAAATGGGGTCGTCCACGCTGGCTCGTCGCAAGGCAATCTTCATCTCCTTGAAGTACTTGTCGATGGACTTGGATCCTTGGATGGTGTTCTCCAATTGGCGTTGAACTTGTTCCGTGTAGGTTGGAGGCACAAACTCTCGCCGCAAAGCTCTCTTCGTCTTGGCCCAACTCATGTCGTACCTCTCCGAAGGTGTGTGAAGCCACCATGTGGACGCGTAGTCATGGAAGTTCCTTGTGGTGCACTTCACTTGATCTTCGGGAGGGACTTGATGTAGCTTGAGGTAGTCGTCCATCAAACGCTCCCACTCGAGATACTCCTCGGGTTCTTGAGTCCCATAGAAAGGAATCATGTGGTCAATGTCGAGGTCGTAGTAGCTCGTGGAAGTCGCAGACTTGAGCTTGGGGAGCTTCTCTTGAGCGTAGTCTTGAGGTGCTTGTTGGCGAAGATGCCATATATCCGAAGGTGAAGATGCCAAAGTGGTTGGTGTAGCCATACCTCCATCTTGGTGGTGCTTGTCTCGCGGTCTTCTCTTGTGGTCATGAAGTTTGGACTTGGCGTGAAGTAGGGCTTGTTGCGACTTGTAGGTAGGCGCATCTCGAGCATCTTCATGATGATGTTGTCGTTGTTGTGCTTGAGCTCGATGTTGATGTCGTTCGTCATCGTCGTGCACATGTTGCTTGGAGGTGACTTGCCCTTCATGACGAGGTGGATCACAAACGTGATGGTGGTCGCCATGGAGATGTGGACGTGGACGACTTGTGCTTGCATCATTTTTGCGCTCCGAAGACTTGTGACTTGAACGTCGCCGCCTTGAGGATGATGAAGGGGAAGAACGGTTGATCAACAAGGTCTGAATCTCCTCCATCCTTGCATCTTGCTCCTCCTTTTGTGCGGAAAGCTTGTTGTTGATGAGTTGTACACGCCGTTGTTGTTGTGGAAGACCGGAGATGAAATGCCTTGCCTATCCATCACAAGATTCGAGCCAATATGAGTGGAGAAAGAGAAGAATGAATACCAAATGTACCTTGACCGAAGTTGAAACTGGATCAATGTTCACTCCAATGTGGACAAGGAAATAGCACAATTGGTACCAATTCTTGTCGGTTTCTCACACCTACACAAGTAAGGCTTATGGTGGAGCTCGGTGAGGATAGTGGCACAAAAATTTGATGTAAAATGTTAGCAAGAGTCAATAATGTTGAAAGAGATTCACAAATTCGCAAGTGTAACAAGTAGACCAATAGCAATATGTGGCACACGGAAACACACACACGAATAGATAAATGGGGTCATGCAACCAAGGATGAGCACAAAATGTGGAATCCATGGAAAACGCTCGTGTTGCACAACTCAAGAGAGACGCTAGCATGATTGCTCAATAGGCGGATACGACACTTGTGCACAACCTATAAGATGTAAAATGGATAACTTTCTATCCCAAGTATGCTATGTATGTATGGTTCCCGGTGTTTCTCACAAGGTGATCCAAGATGATCTTATATGCAATGTGGTATGATGCTATGGCACTTGCTTACAAGCTTTTTGTTCACTCTTTTGCTTAAAAGCTTTTTTTTTGTATGGCCACTTTGCGAAATGCACAAACCAAGATAGCAAATGTGTATATGCGGGAACAATCTTGAGGCACAAGGGATGATATGATACCAATATGATATGGTATGTATGCAATGTATGGTGTAGATCACTAATGTGCACAAGTAACGTTGCCGGCAATACTCAAATGGCTAGTCTCGATAGGCAAGTGACACAAAATGGGCAAGGGGTTATCAATGCAATGGCAAGGGAATATACAATGGAGGGATACCACGATATCAATATGATATGGAGGTTACCGTCCGCGATGATGATGAGTGGCGGTGATCTTGATGGAGATACCAAGATGATGGATAGTCGTCCCTAAGTAGCCGAAACACCTTAGGAAACGGAAAAACCGCGAACTCAAAATCTCAAATGTCAAAATGGTGGTAGCGGGATGCGGTGGTGGTGTTGCGGAAGCTCAATGGGATTGCGACAATGCAATGATGGGTTATGCGAGTAGGCAATGCGGAAATGGAGGGTAAGGTGGTGGACTATACACGGTGTCGGAGTTGGAAGCACGGTCCCTAAGTAGCCGAAACACCTTAGGAGACACAACTCACAACACAAACAAAATTGGGTTAAGTTGGGGTGGCGGAAATGTATAGTGGTCAAGCCTATGTGGAAGTAGTGGTGGTGGTTGATGAAGAAGCACTTGTCCCTAAGTATCCTAGACACCTTAGGAGACTCAAATCACTCCTCAAGCAACCACTAATGCGATGGGGAACAAAATTGGTTAGGTTGCGGAGGTCTGCGATGGTGTAGCGGATGATGTGGTGGAAACCCTAGGGAAAGATGCCAAAATGCACAAAATTTGATGGTTTCAAAAGGTGGTGAAACCAAGGTGAGGTCCTCGGGCACGTCGATAGCTTCAAAACGAGCCAAAGAACACTCAAATCGGAGTTCGGAGTGAAAAGTTGTGATGAAAACGGTGAAGAAGGCTGATGTTGAAATTCTGTGCAATGTTTCGGGTTAGGCCCGAAGTTTCGGGCCTAGGGCCGGAAGTTCCGGGCTCCAGAAGTTCCGGGGGTTGGCCGGAAGTTCCGGGGGTCGCGCAAAAAGTCTCGGGGAAGCCGGGGTATTTTGGGTAAACTCTCTATTCAGCCCGGAAGTTCCGGGGCTAGGACGGAAGTTCCGGGGGACGGAAGTTCCGGGGGAGTCCGGAAGTTCCGGGGGTCGTGGAATTTCTTCCGGGACGAACCCTAAATTCCAGATCTGAGAATGGGGGCGGAAAAACTCGATTTTCAGGGTCAAAATTGGGAACATTTTGTGGATAGAAATGGGGAAAAGATGGGGAATGCTAGATCCACTTGAGACACAACGAATCCATGGATCAAAATCAACAAAACTTCGTCAAAAAAAATTGGGGCTATTTTTGGTGGGGATTTTCGAAATTGGGAAAGAACACAACAAAATTAGGCTAGAAAACAAAGAGGGGGGCTCCGAAATCGTGATCAACGTGGCTCATGATACCAAGATGATGTAGGGTAGAACCCTAGTGGCCCGATCTTTCACGAAAGGAGCGGATCCCGCGAAGAACGCGAAGAACACGAGGAGGGAAACGAGGGGAAAATCATGAGGGGAACACAAGAGAACACTCAAACCAACAAGTATGATCACACATGTGCTAGATCCTCGAAACACAAAGAGATATACAAGATCCAAAGTCAACAACGGATGATACAAGAGGTAACCGGTTCTTCTCCGTGAGGAGGTCTTGAATCCACAAGGGGATCTTCTCCGCAAGGAGGTCTTGAATCCAAGGTGGATCTTCTCCGAAGAGGGGCCGCGGTCTCTCTCAAGGAGTAGATCCGATATGGATGAGCGTAGCTCTATCTCTCAAATGAGCTATCACAACGCTAACCCTAGAAAGGAGGAGGTGGAGGAGTATATATAGTCTAGGTCCACGAAGGGGTAAGTGAGGGGCGAAAGGGTACATGGGCTTCGGCCCGAGTATCTGCGCGCAGGCAGGGCCGGAAGTTCCGGGGACAGCCGGAAGGTCCGGGCGCCGGAGGTTCCGGGCGAAGGTCCGGGCGGGGTCCGGGCTATCCAGAGAGTTGGCACACTCTCGGACAGCTTCGGTGCAGCAGGGCCGGAAGCTCCGGGATGGCCGGAGGTTCCGGTGGCCGGAAGTTCCGGGCAGCGGCCGGAACTTCCGGGCTTTCCAGAAGCTTGTCCACGCTTCTTCTTCCTTCTCTTCCACGCTTTCCTCGCGGATGGTGTAGGTGATCCTTGGCACTTGCACTCCTCCTCGTCATCCGTGAAGCTCCGACAATACCTATGCATGCACGATGGAGGGTCAAGTAGTATACCATCCTCGAAGGGGTCAAGTGAGCACATGTAAAGGAGAGGATTCACCTTTATGTATGTGAAGTAGATGTCGCACGTGTCACTTGAAGAATGAACTCTTGACATGGTGATGTCCATAGGATGCTCCGCATCAAATATCATTTGGATTCTCAGGTGTTTCAATAACAGGTTCACTGGAAGCATGCAAAGTCCTATCATTTTTCTTTTTCTTCCTTTTCGAAGGACTAGGTGCATCTATATTATTTCTCTGAGAATCTTGCTTAATTCTCTTAGGGTGGCCTTCAGGATACAAAGGTTCCTAAGTCATTCTACCACCTCTAGTCATAACTCTAACAGCATTATCATTATCCTTAGTATTCAATTCATTGGGAAAATCATTTTGAGCTTTAAGTACTTGTTCTACTTGAATGGTAACCATAGAAGCATGTTTACTAATAAGTTTAAGTTCACCTTTGACATTAGCCATATAATCACCCAAGTGTTCAAGCATATTTGAATTGTATTTCAATTGTCTACCAAAATAAGCATTAAAATCTTCTTGCTTAACCATAAATTTATCAAACTCATCTAAGGATGGGCTAGCAAACTTAGTAAATGGGATTTCAGCTTTATCATATATATAGAGAGAATTTACCTTTACTACATGTGTCGGGTTATCAAGACCATAAGTTTCTTCAATAGGTAATGGATTAAGATCATATGCTTCTTCAACAGGCGGTAAATTAAGACCATGTATTTCTTCAATAGGAGGTAAATTCTTAACATTTTCAGCTTTAATACCTTTTCTTTCATAGATTTCTTTGCCTCTTGCATATATTCAGGACTGAGAAATAGAATACCCCTCTTCTTCGGAGTTGGTTTAGGAATAGGCTCAGGAATTGGCTCTGGAGGTGTCCAATTATTTTCATTTGTCAACATATTATTCAATAGAATTTCAGCTTCATCCGATGTTCTTTCCCTGAAAACAGAACCAGCACAACTATCCAGGTAATCTCTGGAGGCATCGGTTAGTCCATTATAAAAGATATCAAGTATTTCATTTTTCTTAAGAGGATGATCAGGCAAAGCATTAAGTAATTGGAGAAGCCTCCCCCAAGCTTGTGGGAGACTCTCTTCTTTAATTTGCACAAAATTATATATACCCCTTAAAGCAGCTTGTTTCTTATGAGCAGGGAAATATTTAGCAGAGAAGTAATAAATCATATCCTGGGGACTACGCACACAACTAGGATCAAGAGAATTAAACCATATCTTAGCATCACCCTTTAATGAGAACGGAAATATTTTAAGGATATAAAAGTTGCGAGTTCTCTCATCATTAGTGAACAGGGTAGCTATATCATTTAATTCAGTAAGATGTGCCACAACAATTTCAGATTCATAGCCATGAAAAGGATCAGATTCAACCAAAATAATTATATCAGGATCAACAGAGAATTCATAATCCTTATCGGTAACACAGATAGGTGAAGTAGCGAAAGCAGGGTCAGGTTTCATTCTAGCATTTAGAGATTTCTTATTCCATTTAGCTAATAACCTCTTGAGTTCATAACTATCTTTGCAAGCTAAAATAGCTAAAGAAGCTTCTTTATCAAAAACATAACCCTCAGGAATAACAGGCAAGTCTTCATCATCAATTTCATTAGTATTATCAGATTCAATATTTTCAATCTCTCTAGCCCTAGCAAGTTGTTCATCAAGAAATTCACCAAGTGGCATAGTAGTATCAAGCATAGAAGTAGTTTCATCACAAGTATCATGTATAGCAGAAGTGGCATTATTAATAACATTGCAACATATCAGAACGAATAGCAGAAGCAGGTTTAGGTATTGCAAGCTTACTTAAAACAGAAGGTGATTCAAGTGCAGAGCTAGATGGCAGTTCCTTACCTCCCCTTGTAGTTGAGGGATAAATCTTAGTTCTCGGATCTTTCAAGTTCTTCATAATGATAAGCAGATATAAATCCCAAATGACTCAAAGAATAGAGCTATGCTCCCCGACAACGGTGCCAGAAAATAGTCTTGATAACCCACAAGTATAGGGGATCGCAACAGTTTTCGAGGGTAAAGTATTCAACCCAAAATTATTGATTCAACACAAGGGGAGCCAAAGAATATTCTCAAGTATTAGCAGCTGAGTTGTCAATTCAACCACACCTGGAAACTTAGTATCTGCAGCGAAGTATTTAGTAGCAAAGTAATATGATAGTAGTGGTAATGGTAGCAAAAGGTTACAGTAGTAAAAGTAATGTTTTTGGTACTTTGTAGTGATGATAGCAATAGCAATGGGAAAGTAAATAAGCGAAGAACAATATATGGAAAGCTCGTAGGCAATGGATCATTGATGGAGAATTATGCCGGATGCGGTTCATCATGTAACAGTCATAACCTAGGGTGACACAGAACTAGCTCCAGTTCATCAATGTAATGTAGGCATGTATTCTGAATATAGTCATACGTGCTTATGGAACAGAACTTACATGACATCTTTTGTCCTACCCTCCCGTGGCAGCGGGGTCCTTACGGAAACTAAGGGATATTAAGGCCTCCTTTTAATAGAGTACCAGAACAAAGCATTAACACATAGTGAATATATGAACTCCTCAAACTACGGTCATCGCCGGTAAGTATCCCGATTATTGTCACTTCGGGGTTAACGGATCATAACACATAATAGGTGACTATAGACTTGCAAGATAGGATCAAGAACTCTCATATATTGATGAAAACATAATAGGTTCAGATCTGAAATCATGGCACTCGGGCCCTCGTGACAAGCATTAAGCATAGCAAAGTCATAGCAACATCAATCTCAGAACATAGTGGATACTAGGGATCAAACCCTAACAAAACTAAATCCATTACATGATAGATCTCATCCAACCCATCACCGTCTAGGTCCACGAAGGGGTAAGTGAGGGCGAAAGGGTACATGGGCTTCGGCCCGAGTGTCTGCGCGCAAGCAGGGCCGGAAGTTCCGGGGACGGCCGGAAGGTCCGGGCGCCGGAGGTTCCGGGCGAAGGTCCGGGCGAAGGTCTGGGCAGGGTCCAGGCTTCTTCTTCCTTCTCTTCCACGCTTCCCTCGCGGATGGTGTAGGTGATCCTTGGCGCTTGCACTCCTCCTCGTCATCCGTGAAGCTCCGACAATACCTATGCATGCACGATGGAGGGTCAAGTAGTATACCATCCTCGAAGGGGTCAAGTGAGCACGTGTAAAGGAGAGGATTCACCTTTATGTATGTGAAGTAGATGTCGCACGTGTCACTTGTTGAATGAACTCTTGACATGGTGATGTCCATAGGATGCTCCGCATCATCCCCTCCCCCTTGGGAAAGATCCGACCTCGGATCGAAACCCAAATCACCATGGGAAAGAGATGGCGTCACCGTGTAGTAGTGGTCGATCACCAAGTTCTCGTCATCTTGAAGCTTGGAATGGGCACTCTCCAATGTCGCATCGTCTCGTGATTCCTTCAAAATGAGCAAGGAGAACAAACACTTGGAAAAACAAATGCGGTTAGCATTATTGCAAAACCAAGCATTCAAGAGGTGATTCACCCAACAAGCGTTGTCATCAAGCATAGCATATGGTGTGACAAAGGATTGTGACATGGCATGTAAGCACATAAATTGAGCACAAAGAAGGACATCATGGAAACAAGCATGTGAATGTGAGGTAGTGATGCAAATATGTGTGACAAGAGAAGAAGCATCTACCTCAAGTTCATAGAAAGCATTCACAAATTGCTCAATGTAAGGTCGATGGTAGGCATATGAATCATTCACAACACCAAGTAAAATGAAGTGTCTAAACACATGGGTCAAGTGCAAGACAATCCAAGCATAATGTGCATGGGGTGTAGTGAATATAGTGTGGCACTCAACACAATAGAAAGAGCAATTGTTCATCATGTGTGAGGCAATCAAGTCATGCATAGTAATCAAGTCATGCAAGCTAGTAGTGCGAAGATGCAACATACTAGAGTAAATCATGGCAATCATGTCATGAGAGCAAATAATAGGCATAGGCAATGCACATGACATATCGCAAGCACGGACACAAAGCAAGATGAAAGTATCATCATAGGCATGGGGTACAAAGCAAATATGGCAATAACAAGTGATATCTCCACCAAGCTTGCAAATACACATACAAGTATGAGAATCAATCATCATGTGTAATGCAAAGTGTGGGTCACAAATGCATGGCAAAGGCATAGTAATGAGCATATCATGCAAAGTGAACATGGCAAGATGGGCATATAATATGTAATGGACAATAACCCATAGCCAAGTGAGGGTCATGTAGAAGAAATGCATGAAGACTTCACGTGAAGAGAGCGGTGGGAAATGCAATCCATGGGATCCCAAGTCATCATTGCTCTCTAGAGCTCGTTTTGTCAACTCGTGGGATTGCGAGGTTGACAAGAATTCATGGGTACCTACACAAAAGCGACACAAACCAAAGAAACTGTGCGCGTGGTAAATGTACACATCATCCATCATGATGTGTATGTGCACGTGTGAGTTAGCACAAGATAAGCATCGGTCAAAGAAATTTGATGCATGGTATAAGAACATGTCATCCATCATGAAAGAATAGTTATTGTGTATGACACGATGGGGGATGCAAATTTAGCATACAAGTATATGGCACATCAATAGCATGTGTATTCATGGGAAGCATATTGTGCATACAAGTATTGGGATCATGCAATGGATGGGAGTGAACAAAATCTCCAAACATGTATGAGGAAACTATGGGGGTCTCCTCATGAGCAATAATGGGAACATCATATGGAGAAAATGGACAATATCCAAAACAATGCATATCCGAAGCTAGGTGGTCATGGCATGGCATATGAGATAAATGATGCAAAGGTAGCATGTCAATATCATCACAAGAGAAACAAATGCCAATAGCCATAGGCTTGTCATCTATGCCATATGTGCAAATTGGGTTAATCTGAATGGCATATGCATAGTCACTATGAAGAGATTGCAAATATGACATGTGGTCGATCTCATGCATTGCATATGAGAAGTCAAGCGGATTGGCAAACATGATGTGACCGAGAGAATTAGCACAAGAAATCCTATGTAACATGGCATCACAACTAAGAGACTCCACATGGCAATCATCATACTCATCATAAATGGGTAAATCAACGCATGGGGAAGTCATACTAGCATGAAGCATGTCAATAGGGGGACCAACATCATGCAAGCAATCAATGTCAAGAATGTCCACTAGTGGGACTAGAGCATCACCGTCACCTATGTTACCTATGTCATTCCACTCACGTGGCGTAGGTGAGGTGGGAAAGACCGAATGGTGGTCATCTTCATCCTGATGGAACCATGTGGGGGTGCATCATATTCCACCGTGGCCATCGTCTTGTCCAAAGGTAGGACGAAGTCGTCGAGAATCGGCGCGTCATCATATAAGGGACCTAGCACCAAATGAGAAGACACAATAGAGGTAGAGGTAAAGTCATTAGTGTTGAAAGTGGCCTCGCATGACCTATCAACTATCTCACTCTCTCTATGTGGTGGTTCACTCACTCCCTCCAAATAGGTGCACTCAAACTCACATATGGTGGAGTCACTCATCTCACTCAAGTGGTGGGGGTTGTGGCTCTCCTCACATGGGAATTGTGGCAACACATATATGGGGCTAGTGGTAAAGTCACTCTCACTCTCAATATGGTGGCACAAGTCACTCAAGTCATCATACATCGCCGTGGTCGAAGGGAAAATCCCTTGCTCAACCATCTCATTGTCGTCACCGTGTATGAAGGCCGAAGATGGCACATCATCACTCTCGCCTCCTAAGATGGAAGCATCATCCTTGCTCGCCACCTTGTTGCTCGCCTCCAAAGCTTGGTCCTTGAGGGTCTCAGTAGTCGTAATCGTCGCCGCACCGTCTTGAAAAAGAGTCATGGAGGACTCGGCATCATCAATGCCACAAAGAGGAATGCCGGTGAAGTCGACCTTGGGAGCATCGTCTTGGAGCTCGTCGGGCTTGGACATCTTGGTGGTACTATCCTCATGCTCGTTCTCATGGAGCTTGGTCGTCGCGAAGTGAGCTTGGGGTCGAGAAGCCTTGGCCTTCATGAGTTCTTGTTCCTCCTTGAGAGCACCAATGTAGTTGTCATCGAGGGACTTGTAGTTCTCGAGGAAGATCGTCTTGGAGATGTCGTTGTGCAATCCCATCATGAAGTGGAACTTCATCGAAATGGGGTCGTCCACGCTGGCTCGTCGCAAGGCAATCTTCATCTCCTTGAAGTACTTGTCGATGGACTTGGATCCTTGGATGGTGTTCTCCAATTGGCGTTGAACTTGTTCCGTGTAGGTTGGAGGCACAAACTCTCGCCGCAAAGCTCTCTTCGTCTTGGCCCAACTCATGTCGTACCTCTCCGAAGGTGTGTGAAGCCACCATGTGGACGCGTAGTCATGGAAGTTTCTTGTGGTGCACTTCACTTGATCTTCGGGAGGGACTTGATGTAGCTTGAGGTAGTCGTCCATCAAACGCTCCCACTCGAGATACTCCTCGGGTTCTTGAGTCCCATAGAAAGGAATCATGTGGTCAATGTCGAGGTCGTAGTAGCTCGTGGAAGTCGCAGACTTGAGCTTGGGGAGCTTCTCTTGAGCGTAGTCTTGAGGTGCTTGTTGGCGAAGATGCCATATATCCGAAGGTGAAGATGCCAAAGTGGTTGGTGTAGCCATACCTCCATCTTGGTGGTGCTTGTCTCGCGGTCTTCTCTTGTGGTCATGAAGTTTGGACTTGGCGTGAAGTAGGGCTTGTTGCGACTTGTAGGTAGGCGCATCTCGAGCATCTTCATGATGATGTTGTCGTTGTTGTGCTTGAGCTCGATGTTGATGTCGTTCGTCATCGTCGTGCACATGTTGCTTGGAGGTGACTTGCCCTTCATGACGAGGTGGATCACAAACGTGATGGTGGTCGCCATGGAGATGTGGACGTGGACGACTTGTGCTTGCATCATTTTTGCGCTCCGAAGACTTGTGACTTGAACGTCGCCGCCTTGAGGATGATGAAGGGGAAGAACGGTTGATCAACAAGGTCTGAATCTCCTCCATCCTTGCATCTTGCTCCTCCTTTTGTGCGGAAAGCTTGTTGTTGATGAGTTGTACACGCCGTTGTTGTTGTGGAAGACCGGAGATGAAATGCCTTGCCTATCCATCACAAGATTCGAGCCAATATGAGTGGAGAAAGAGAAGAACGAATACCAAATGTACCTTGACCGAAGTTGAAACTGGATCAATGTTCACTCCAATGTGGACAAGGAAATAGCACAATTGGTACCAATTCTTGTCGGTTTCTCACACCTACACAAGTAAGGCTTATGGTGGAGCTCGGTGAGGATAGTGGCACAAAAATTTGATGTAAAATGTTAGCAAGAGTCAATAATGTTGAAAGAGATTCACAAATTCGCAAGTGTAACAAGTAGACCAATAGCAATATGTGGCACACGGAAACACACACACGAATAGATAAATGGGGTCATGCAACCAAGGATGAGCACAAAATGTGGAATCCATGGAAAACGCTCGTGTTGCACAACTCAAGAGAGACGCTAGCATGATTGCTCAATAGGCGGATACGACACTTGTGCACAACCTATAAGATGTAAAATGGATAACTTTCTATCCCAAGTATGCTATGTATGTATGGTTCCCGGTGTTTCTCACAAGGTGATCCAAGATGATCTTATATGCAATGTGGTATGATGCTATGGCACTTGCTTACAAGCTTTTTGTTCACTCTTTTGCTTAAAAGCTTATTTTTTTTTGTATGGCCACTTTGCGAAATGCACAAACCAAGATAGCAAATGTGTATATGCGGGAACAATCTTGAGGCACAAGGGATGATATGATACCAATATGATATGGTATGTATGCAATGTATGGTGTAGATCACTAATGTGCACAAGTAACGTTGCCGGCAATACTCAAATGGCTAGTCTCGATAGGCAAGTGACACAAAATGGGCAAGGGGTTATCAATGCAATGGCAAGGGAATATACAATGGAGGGATACCACGATATCAATATGATATGGAGGTTACCGTCCGCGATGATGATGAGTGGCGGTGATCTTGATGGAGATACCAAGATGATGGATAGTCATCCCTAAGTAGCCGAAACACCTTAGGAAACGGAAAAACCGCGAACTCAAAATCTCAAATGTCAAAATGGTGGTAGCGGGATGCGGTGGTGGTGTTGCGGAAGCTCAATGGGATTGCGACAATGCAATGATGGGTTATGCGAGTAGGCAATGCGGAAATGGAGGGTAAGGTGGTGGACTATACACGGTGTCGGAGTTGGAAGCACGGTCCCTAAGTAGCCGAAACACCTTAGGAGACACAACTCACAACACAAACAAAATTGGGTTAAGTTGGGGTGGCGGAAATGTATAGTGGTCAAGCCTATGTGGAAGTAGTGGTGGTGGTTGATGAAGAAGCACTTGTCCCTAAGTATCCTAGACACCTTAGGAGACTCAAATCACTCCTCAAGCAACCACTAATGCGATGGGGAACAAAATTGGTTAGGTTGCGGAGGTCTGCGATGGTGTAGCGGATGATGTGGTGGAAACCCTAGGGAAAGATGCCAAAATGCACAAAATTTGATGGTTTCAAAAGGTGGTGAAACCAAGGTGAGGTCCTCGGGCACGTCGATAGCTTCAAAACGAGCCAAAGAACACACAAATCGGAGTTCGGAGTGAAAAGTTGTGATGAAAACGGTGAAGAAGGCTGATGTTGAAATTCTGTGCAATGTTTCGGGTTAGGCCCGAAGTTCCAGGCCTAGGGCCGGAAGTTCCGGGCTCCAGAAGTTCCGGGGGTTGGCCGGAAGTTCCGGGGGTCGCGCAAAAAGTCTCGGGGAAGCCGGGGTATTTTGGGTAAACTCTCTATTCAGCCCGGAAGTTCCGGGGCTAGGACGGAAGTTCCGGGGGACGGAAGTTCCGGGGGAGTCCGGAAGTTCCGGGGGTCGTGGAATTTCTTCCGGGACGAACCCTAAATTCCAGATCTGAGAATGGGGGCGGAAAAACTCGATTTTCAGGGTCAAAATTGGGAACATTTTGTGGATAGAAATGGGGAAAAGATGGGGAATGCTAGATCCACTTGAGACACAACGAATCCATGGATCAAAATCAACAAAACTTCGTCAAAAAAAATTGGGGCTATTTTTGGTGGGGATTTTCGTAATTAGGAAAGGACACAACAAAATTAGGCTAGAAAACAAAGAGGGGGGCTCCGAAATCGTGATCAACGTGGCTCATGATACCAAAATGATGTAGGGTAGAACCCTAGTGGCCCGATCTTTCACGAAAGGAGCGGATCCCGCGAAGAACGCGAAGAACACGAGGAGGGAAACGAGGGGAAAATCATGAGGGGAACACAAGAGAACACTCAAACCAACAAGTATGATCACACATGTGCTAGATCCTCGAAACACAAAGAGATATACAAGATCCAAAGTCAACAACGGATGATACAAGAGGTAACCGGTTCTTCTCCGTGAGGAGGTCTTGAATCCACAAGGGGATCTTCTCCGCAAGGAGGTCTTGAATCCAAGGTGGATCTTCTCCGAAGAGGGGCCGCGGTCTCTCTCAAGGAGTAGATCCGATATGGATGAGCGTAGCTCTATCTCTCAAATGAGCTATCACAACGCTAACCCTAGAAAGGAGGAGGTGGAGGAGTATATATAGTCTAGGTCCACGAAGGGGTAAGTGAGGGGCGAAAGGGTACATGGGCTTCGGCCCGAGTATCTGCGCGCAGGCAGGGCCGGAAGTTCCGGGGACAGCCGGAAGGTCCGGGCGCCGGAGGTTCCGGGCGAAGGTCCGGGCGGGGTCCGGGCTATCCAGAGAGTTGGCACACTCTCGGACAGCTTCGGTGCAGCAGGGCCGGAAGCTCCGGGATGGCCGGAGGTTCCGGTGGCCGGAAGTTCCGGGCAGCGGCCGGAACTTCCGGGCTTTCCAGAAGCTTGTCCACGCTTCTTCTTCCTTCTCTTCCACGCTTTCCTCGCGGATGGTGTAGGTGATCCTTGGCACTTGCACTCCTCCTCGTCATCCGTGAAGCTCCGACAATACCTATGCATGCACGATGGAGGGTCAAGTAGTATACCATCCTCGAAGGGGTCAAGTGAGCACATGTAAAGGAGAGGATTCACCTTTATGTATGTGAAGTAGATGTCGCACGTGTCACTTGAAGAATGAACTCTTGACATGGTGATGTCCATAGGATGCTCCGCATCAAATATCATTTGGATTCTCAGGTGTTTCAATAACAGGTTCACTGGAAGCATGCAAAGTCCTATCATTTTTCTTTTTCTTCCTTTTCGAAGGACTAGGTGCATCTATATTATTTCTCTGAGAATCTTGCTTAATTCTCTTAGGGTGGCCTTCAGGATACAAAGGTTCCTAAGTCATTCTACCACCTCTAGTCATAACTCTAACAGCATTATCATTATCCTTAGTATTCAATTCATTGGGAAAATCATTTTGAGCTTTAAGTACTTGTTCTACTTGAATGGTAACCATAGAAGCATGTTTACTAATAAGTTTAAGTTCACCTTTGACATTAGCCATATAATCACCCAAGTGTTCAAGCATATTTGAATTGTATTTCAATTGTCTACCAAAATAAGCATTAAAATCTTCTTGCTTAACCATAAATTTATCAAACTCATCTAAGGATGGGCTAGCAAACTTAGTAAATGGGATTTCAGCTTTATCATATATATAGAGAGAATTTACCTTTACTACATGTGTCGGGTTATCAAGACCATAAGTTTCTTCAATAGGTAATGGATTAAGATCATATGCTTCTTCAACAGGCGGTAAATTAAGACCATGTATTTCTTCAATAGGAGGTAAATTCTTAACATTTTCAGCTTTAATACCTTTTCTTTCATAGATTTCTTTGCCTCTTGCATATATTCAGGACTGAGAAATAGAATACCCCTCTTCTTCGGAGTTGGTTTAGGAATAGGCTCAGGAATTGGCTCTGGAGGTGTCCAATTATTTTCATTTGTCAACATATTATTCAATAGAATTTCAGCTTCATCCGATGTTCTTTCCCTGAAAACAGAACCAGCACAACTATCCAGGTAATCTCTGGAGGCATCGGTTAGTCCATTATAAAAGATATCAAGTATTTCATTTTTCTTAAGAGGATGATCAGGCAAAGCATTAAGTAATTGGAGAAGCCTCCCCCAAGCTTGTGGGAGACTCTCTTCTTTAATTTGCACAAAATTATATATACCCCTTAAAGCAGCTTGTTTCTTATGAGCAGGGAAATATTTAGCAGAGAAGTAATAAATCATATCCTGGGGACTACGCACACAACTAGGATCAAGAGAATTAAACCATATCTTAGCATCACCCTTTAATGAGAACGGAAATATTTTAAGGATATAAAAGTTGCGAGTTCTCTCATCATTAGTGAACAGCGTAGCTATATCATTTAATTCAGTAAGATGTGCCACAGCAATTTCAGATTCATAGCCATGAAAAGGATCAGATTCAACCAAAATAATTATATCAGGATCAACAGAGAATTCATAATCCTTATCGGTAACACAGATAGGTGAAGTAGCGAAAGCAGGGTCAGGTTTCATTCTAGCATTTAGAGATTTCTTATTCCATTTAGCTAATAACCTCTTGAGTTCATAACTATCTTTGCAAGCTAAAATAGCTAAAGAAGCTTCTTTATCAAAAACATAACCCTCAGGAATAACAGGCAAGTCTTCATCATCAATTTCATTAGTATTATCAGATTCAATATTTTCAATCTCTCTAGCCCTAGCAAGTTGTTCATCAAGAAATTCACCAAGTGGCATAGTAGTATCAAGCATAGAAGTAGTTTCATCACAAGTATCATGTATAGCAGAAGTGGCATTATTAATAACATTGCAACATATCAGAACGAATAGCAGAAGCAGGTTTAGGTATTGCAAGCTTACTTAAAACAGAAGGTGATTCAAGTGCAGAGCTAGATGGCAGTTCCTTACCTCCCCTTGTAGTTGAGGGATAAATCTTAGTTCTCGGATCTTTCAAGTTCTTCATAATGATAAGCAGATATAAATCCCAAATGACTCAAAGAATAGAGCTATGCTCCCCGACAACGGTGCCAGAAAATAGTCTTGATAACCCACAAGTATAGGGGATCGCAACAGTTTTCGAGGGTAAAGTATTCAACCCAAAATTATTGATTCAACACAAGGGGAGCCAAAGAATATTCTCAAGTATTAGCAGCTGAGTTGTCAATTCAACCACACCTGGAAACTTAGTATCTGCAGCGAAGTATTTAGTAGCAAAGTAATATGATAGTAGTGGTAACGGTAGCAAAAGGTTACAGTAGTAAAAGTAATGTTTTTGGTACTTTGTAGTGATGATAGCAATAGCAATGGGAAAGTAAATAAGCGAAGAACAATATATGGAAAGCTCGTAGGCAATGGATCATTGATGGAGAATTATGCCGGATGCGGTTCATCATGTAACAGTCATAACCTAGGGTGACACAGAACTAGCTCCAGTTCATCAATGTAATGTAGGCATGTATTCTGAATATAGTCATACGTGCTTATGGAACAGAACTTACATGACATCTTTTGTCCTACCCTCCCGTGGCAGCGGGGTCCTTACGGAAACTAAGGGATATTAAGGCCTCCTTTTAATAGAGTACCAGAACAAAGCATTAACACATAGTGAATATATGAACTCCTCAAACTACGGTCATCGCCGGTAAGTATCCCGATTATTGTCACTTCGGGGTTAACGGATCATAACACATAATAGGTGACTATAGACTTGCAAGATAGGATCAAGAACTCTCATATATTGATGAAAACATAATAGGTTCAGATCTGAAATCATGGCACTCGGGCCCTCGTGACAAGCATTAAGCATAGCAAAGTCATAGCAACATCAATCTCAGAACATAGTGGATACTAGGGATCAAACCCTAACAAAACTAAATCCATTACATGATAGATCTCATCCAACCCATCACCGTCTGTCGGCGTTCTGGGAACGGGGGTCCCCAGACTTGCCTGCCTGCGGCCTGCGGCATGGCTCAAAGGGGGGCCCAGCACGGCCCATCTTCACCAACACAAACCCAAGACCCTCGCGAGGGGCCAAGCCTCGCGGGGCGGACGAAGCGGAGCTTCCTCAGGCACGACATCATCAGGCTGGCTCGCGAGGAGGCGGAGAGATCAAGGCGGGGTACCTCACGAGGTGCCCGTGACGCAAGCCATGACGACCAAGGGCGCCAGGCAGGTGCCAGCCCGCGCAGTGTCCTCCTTTCCTCTTTGGTTCAAAGGGGGCAAGCGCAGCCGCGGAGTACCGAGGCATCAGGCAAAGGTTGCCATTTCGGTGCAACAAGACCAAGACCAGGAGGACTGCAAGATGGAGGTCATCGTGGAGCCCAAGACGGCGTCACCGCCAGAGCTTTGTGCAGGCGAAGACTACTTTTGTCAGGATAGCTGGTACTAGTTGTCCCCCTTCAAATTAGCCCGCCATTGTTGGCTCCCTTCCCGCTCGATATTTGGGAAGAGGACCAGGGCCTCTATAAATAGGACTAGCCACCATAGTAGGAGGGGGGATCGAAATCAAACAGAGAGGTTGGAGATCAACAATCGGAGAGAGAGAGAGAGAGAGAGAGAGAGAGAAGGGCGACTGGACTCCTCCCAGCAGTTCATTGCCCCAGCCAAGAACAGACCCTCGCGAGGCTGTTCTTCCTTGTATTGTTCATCATCATCAGCCCAAGAGGCAATCCACCACACCACACACTGGAGTAGGGTATTACACCACAACGGTGGCCCGAACAAGTATAAACCCTGTGTCTCTTGTGTTGTTCTTTCCATAGCTTAGATCTTAGCGAGGCGGAGGGGTGCAGGTAGGTAGGAGGCGAAATCTCCACGCGCATCCCAGTGTTCGAACCTCAAGGGTCTGCCGGAACCCGAAATCCGACATTTGGCGCGCCAGGTAGGGGTGCGCCGGAATTCGTCTTCCACCACCCCGTTCTCCTCCGACCATCGCGCCCATGTCTGACGCTCGTCGGGCCCGCGCCGAGCGCCGGGCCGCTCTCGCTTCCCGCGTCGCCAAGACTGCTCCTGTCGGCGGGCGTCCTCGCCGTTCCCCGTCGCCTGTCGTCAACGCCGCCACCGGCCCGGTGGGGGACGAGCAGCAAGCATCGTCTCAGCATCCGTCCGTGCGGCAAGACGGCCGCACCGCTACTCCCTCGCTCACCCCAGCTGGTTCTTCGTCCTGCGCGCTCCGCGCGCCCATGGAGGCTCGAGCTGCGCTCATCGCGGCAAACGAGCTCCTGCGCTACCATCCCGTCGACGACGTCTATGAAGAATGGATCGACCGCGTCGCCGAGCTCGTCCGCGCCGCAGGGGGCTCCCCCGCGCCGTCCGTTCCGCTACACCGCACCCCGCCCCGCGCGGGCGACGAAGCTCCGGCGGCGCCCCGGCCGACTCCTCCTCAAGAAGGCGCCATGGCTCCAAGGCAAGAGCAGAGCTGCCAAGAAGTCCCTCGCCCGCAAGAAGCTGCCCGGGCGCTCCCTGCTCCAGCACGTCGCGACCATGCTCCTGCTCCTGCACGTCAAGACCCCGCTCTGCTCCCAGCTGCAGCGCGAGGGGACATGCAAGACCAAGCTCTCCATCACCCAAGGCCTCACGTGGCCACAGCAGGTTGCCGTGCCTTCACCACCGAGCTACACAACGTCGCGTGGCCCGGCAAGTTCAAGCCAGACCTGCATCCTCATTACGACGGCACGGCTGACCCTGCGGAGTTCCTCCAGCTCTACGAGCTGGGCATCGAAGCTGCCAACAGAGACGAGAAGGTCATGGCGACCTGGTTTCCCACGGTGCTCAAGGACGGGGACCGCACCTGGCTCCTGAACCTGGCTCCAGGCACGATCTCCTCCTGGGACGAGATGCGCACCCGCTTCATCGCCAACTTCCAAGGTACTCGCGACCGGCCACCCGCCGTGAGCGACATGTGCCGCATCAAGCAACAACTCGGGGAGACCCTGCAGAAGTACATCCAGCGCTTCAACAACGCACGCCTCAAGATTCCCAGGGTGACTGAGGAGGCCATCATCTCAGCCTTCTCCGACGGCGTGCGCGATGTCAAGATGAAGGAGGAGCTGGCGATGCATGAAGACCTGTGCACTTCCTTGGAGCTGTTCAACTTGGCAACCAAGTGCGCCAGGGCTGAGGAAGGGCGTCTCTCCCTCCTCGAGCTGCCTGCCACAGACCCAGAAGAGAAGAAGCCCAAGGCCAAGGATGTGAAGCGCAAGGGGGCTGTCGTGCTCGCGGCAGAACCAGACACCAAGCGGGGCAGAGATCAGCCCGAACCTTCCAAGGGCAGCCGGTACTGTGTGTACCACGACCTCCACACCCACAACACCAACGAATGTCAAGAGCTCCGAGCCATGCGAGAAGGAAGGGTCGGCCGTCGCCCCGACCGCGGTGACCGGGGCTACGGTCGAGGAGGAGGAAGGAACGCATGACGCTGGGAAGACCGTGGCCCGCGCCAAGGGTGGCGCGATCAACCTCGCGAGGATCGCTGGCAAGACCTGCCTCGCGAGGGATACTAGAGGGATCAGCCTCGCGAGGATCGCCCGCAAGGCAACGCAGGCCTCCCTCCGTTGCCGCTGCAGCCAAGGAGAAACAAGGACCGCCACCAGGACGAGGGGGCTGGGGGCTTCCAGGAGCCGCGCGCGATCACCTGCATCCTGGGCGGGGCTCAAGCCCCAGCCTCTCAACGCATCTTCAAGCAGTTCGCCCGCGAAGTGAATGCAGTCCTCCCCAAGCTCGAAGACACGTGCCCTCTCAGGTGGTCGGCGTGCGCCATCATGTTCAGCTCAGCAGAACAACTCAAGTGTGCGGCTACAGCCGGAGTCCTCCCGATGCTTTGTTCCCCAATCATCAGCAACGTGGTGGTCACCAGGACCCTCATCGATGGCGGGGCAGGGCTCAACGTCCTGTCTGTGGAAACATTCAACAATCTCCAAGTGCCCTACAGCCAACTTCAGCCAACCAAGCCTTTCTCCGGAATCACCGACGGCTCCACGGTCCCGATTGGGCAGGTCCGCCTTCCTGTCACCTTTGGGGCACACGACAACTACCGCACCGAGCTAATCAACTTCGACGTCGCTCACATTCGCCTGCCGTACAACACCATCCTCGGGTACCCAGCGCTGGCCAAGTTCATGGCCGTAACTCACCACGGCTACAACGTCCTCAAGATGCCAGGAAGTGGCGGAGTCATCACAGTGCCGTGTGAAGAGAAGGACGCGGTGTGTTCCCTGGAATGAGCCTTTCAGGCCGCGTCACTGGAAGACCCAGATCGCAGAAGCAGGAGGCTTCCCGAGGCCGCCCCCAAGAAGAAGAAGACATCGTCCGGCCCGGCCCCTCAGGAGGCAGGCCCCTCTGGGCCCGTGCCTGCCCAGGGGGAACCTCCTTCCATCGCATAGGAAAGCGCACCTGGTGCCCTCCTCAGGCAGGGCTCGGGGGCTCTCCCCTGGTGGGCCACCGACCTAGCTAGGGTCACGAGGGAGGCGCTTGGGCACCACATGGAGGCGTGTTTCGAAGCATGTTTCCCTCAAGAAGGAGCAAGGCAAGGAGAGCCAGACCCTCAGGAGTTTGTCAGCAAGGCTATTCAGGAGCTACAGGAGTTAAGAGTCATGAAAGGCGGCCGCCGCCTACCAGCAGTGGCTCCCCATCCGGGCGAGGATGGTGGGCTGCACGTCTGCATCGACATACCAGGGCTCAACCGAGTCGCCTCTCTGGAGCGCCTCTGGCCCTCGCGAGTGGGGCGCTGCGGAGGTCCACCCCACAGCTACTTTCGCATGCCTTACGGCTTGCCGAACGCGGCTGCCACGTACCAGCGCCTCATGAGGGGCATCACGGAGGCACAAGAGGCCAGGCGTTCCGCAGCCCTCGCGGAGATGGAGATGGTCCGCGAGGAGCCACCAGCGCCTCCGGAGCCTCCCGAGGCCCCTAGGCCTCGGGGCTCGTGAGGATCGGCTTCCGCAGCCCACCGAGTCTACTACACCGACACCCCTTCGTCCTCGACGTCAGCAGGTGACATCTTTCAAGTTTCACTTCCAGCTGGGAGCGCCCCCCAGGGCTGCATTATTCCCTGGCCGCGTGGGTTCACCCCTGCGGCATGCATCCCTTTTTATTTCATGTTGTTAGCTTGCCTTGTTGGTGGCGCCCCTCGGGCTGCGTGATCCCCAAGTCGCTCGGGCCTGACCTAGTGATGTCCGCCTTCCCAGCATCTATTTGAATGAATCCACTCCTTCGCGGCTAATGTGCTTGACCTGATTGCCCGCTCAACTGACGGAACTGCTCCCAAACGGCACGACGCTTGCGCATGGGTCCATCCCTGCAACGCCGACAAATCTGAATGGCTGACCTCTGGCCGCGGCAGCCCCGCATGGCGCCACCTCGTCAAGCCTTCAGTTCCTCATTACCCCTCGGAAACAACCAATGGCTGACTGTCAATGGTCATGGCAACCCCTCGTTCTTTCTCTGATGGGTCTACAGGATCTCCTGAAGGAGCTACGTCAGGCGAGGCCCTTGCGGTGTCTCCTTCACTCTCGTCCGCGCGAACCGCTTGCACGTTAAAGAGGGGTGCCTGAGCATCGCGACTCAGGGCTCCTACTGGCTCTCCAGCCCTCACCCTCTAGCCTTGTCCACGGCATCGCGACCTGGCATACCGGCGACGGCTGAGACTCGCTCGAGGGCCGGGACCCGAGGACGTAGAGCAGAAAGGGGAGCAAAGGCGAGAGGGGAGGGACACGCGAGGACCTTGCCAAGCAACCTCATGCCTGCCGATGCACGGACCCGACGACACACCAGAGAGCGGCCCCTGATTCTCGAGATAAGTCACCACCCGGAAGCGCCAGCTACCGTGGCACCATCCCCGCACCTAATGCAATCCCGTGTTAGCGACGCCGCTCTCCTTTCTCATCGAACGACGGCTGCTTGGGCGCCAAAGGGGACCTCCTGAGCATCACGACTCAGGGGCTCTTACCGAACTCCGGGTCGCTCACCTCCTGGCCTTGACCACGGCATCGCGACCTGGCATACCAGCGATGGATGAAGCCGCCTTGGGACTGCGACCTGTCGGCGCAGAGCACCAAGCCCTCATGAGGTTCGAAAGGGAGGACTGAGCTAAGACGGAATGAGCAACTCGCACAATTCTACGACAAGGGTTATATTAACAAAACAGGATCACAGGCACCTTACAAGCCTCCACAGGACGCGTCTTTGATTCCTCGCAGGGAACAGATCCTAATGGGACACTAACTACGCGCGCCCCTGCAAAAGACGCCATCATCAACAGCGGGCCGTCAAGCACCGGCGCCAACCCCATCCAGATCAGAGTCGACAGCGGCCTGATGAGCCCGCCCTGCTCCAGGAGCGGCGCCGGCTCGGGGGCTCGTAGCTGTCGCCGCTCGTCTCCGGAGTCGCGAAGAGCTCGCCGGAGTCGCTGGAGCCTCCGACGCCTCCACCGCCTGAGGAGCCGCCAAGGGAGCGGTCGGCGGGCCCAGTCCTCGCCGCAGCAGGGTCCCGGCCACCTCTCCCGGGGCAGCACTCCAGCCGGCGCCCGCTCGCATCGAAGACCTTGAAGAACATCACCGAAGCACCGTCGTACTCCAAGTGGATCACGAGGGCGCCTCTTGTCCTGCAAACCCGGGCGATTTTGCTCCAGCCCCGAGTCATGAAGACCTCGCCCGGGGCAACGACCGCGACTTATGCCTCGGTCGCGAGGGTGCAGCAGCTGGCGTGCTGCAGCCAAAGCTCGAGGAGTTCTCCCTGCGGGGTGATGGGGGCGAAGAAGGGAGGAAGGCGAATCCAAGACTGAGGAGGCATGGCGACGTGGAGCACAAACTCTCGGGAGGAGCCCTCAATGTGGACCCCAGGGGGGACGACCCACACCTTCGTGACTCGTCGGCGCCGACGGCGGCGCCGCCCGTGGCGATCAACATCAGCTCCTTCAGGGCCCTCGATGGGGGCATACAAGGGAAGCGGGAACCCCGACGGTGCCCGCTCGCACCAAGTCCTCGACACCACCTGATGGGCCCCCTCGTCCGGGCCATGAAGGACGAGCCGTTTCTTCGGCGGGAGCGGGTCTGGTTCCTCTCAGGGAGCCTTCCCCTTCTTTGCCGTCGAGAACCGGCGGATCGGAGCCATCACAGCAAGACGGAGCAATGACCGGGAAGAAGGAGAAGCAAGGAGGGATGGACTGGAAGGGCGCGCGCTGTTCCGTACTTATGGCTGGCGAAGGCCAACCGCCGACCTCCACGAACGCAGGTAATCATGACCCACTTTGCATGCAGGGACTTGTCCAGTCCGTGCAGTTGCCGAGGCGCCATGGGGAAGTGGAGGCGCCCACGTCCAATCAACCGCCAAGCGGCGCCCAAGGCCGCAGGCTGTTAGGGTCCGCGGCGCTTCGCTCTTGCCCTTCCGCCTCCCTGCACAGCCAAGTCCGGGCGCACCTTGGGCCCGGGGGCTACTGTCGGCGATCTGGGAACAGGGGTCCCCAGACTTGCCTGCCTGTGGCCTGCGGCGTGTCCCAAAGGGGGGCCTAGCACGGCCCATCTTCACCAACACAAACCCAAGACCCTCGTGAGGAGCCAAGCCTCGTGGGGCGGACGACGCGGAGCTTCCTGAGGCACGGCATCATCAGGCTGGCTCGCGAGGAGGCGGAGAGATCAAGGCGGGGTACCTCATGAGGTGCCGGTGACGCAAGCCATGACGACCAAGGGCGCCAGGCGGGTGCCAGCCCGCGCAGTGTCCTCCTTTCCTCTTTGGTGCAAAGGGGGCAAGCGCAGCCGCGGAGTACCGAGGCATCAGGCAAAGGTTGCCATTTCGGTGCAACAAGACCAAGACCAGGAGGACTGCAAGACGGAGGTCATCGTGGAGCCCAAGACGGCGTCACCGCTAGAGCTTTGTGTAGGCGAAGACTACTTTTGTCAGGATAGCTGGTACTAGCTGTCCCCCTTCAAATTAGCCCGCCATTGTTGGCTCCTTTCCCGCTCGATATTTGGGAAGAGGACCAGGGCCTCTATAAATAGGACTAGCCACCATAGTAGGAGGGGGATCGAAATCCGAGAGAGCGGTTGGAGATCAACAATCGGAGAGAGAGACAGAGAAGGGCGACTGGACTCCTCCCAGCAGTTCATCGCCCCAGCCAAGAACAGACCCTCGCGAGGCTGTTCTTCCTTGTATTGTTCATCATCATCAGCCCAAGAGGCAATCCACCACACCACACACTGGAGTAGGGTATTACACCACAACGGTGGCCCGAACTAGTATAAACCCTGTGTCTCTTGTGTTGTTCTTTCCATAGCTTAGATCTTAGCAAGGCGGAGGGGTGCAGGTAGGTAGGAGGCGAAATCTCCACGCGCACCCCATTGTTCGAACCTCAAGGGTCTGCCGGAACCCGAAATCCGACACCGTCCAGCAAGCCTACGATGGAATTACCCACGCACGGCGGTGAGCATCATGAAATTGGTGATGGAGGATGGTTGATGATGATGATGGCGACAGATTCCCCTCTCCGGAGCCCCGAACGGACTCCAGATCAGCCCTCCCGAGAGGTTTTAGGGCTTGGTGGCGGCTCCGTATCGTAAAACGCGATGAATTCTTCTCTTTGATTTTTTTCGCCCCGAAACACAATATATAGAGTTGGAGTTGGAGTCGGAGGAGCTCCAGGGGGCCCACGAGGTAGGGGGCGCGCCCTAGGGGGGAAGACACACCCCCCACCCTCGTGGACAGGTGGTGGGCCCCCTGGACTTCATCTTTTGCAGGTATTGTTTATATTTTCCAAAAAGTTGCTTCGTGAAGTTTCAGGTCATTCCGAGAACGTTTGTTTCTACACATAAATACACCATGGTAATTCTGCTGAAAACAGCGTCAGTCCGGGTTAGTTCCATTCAAATCATGCAAGTTAGAGTCCAAAACAAGGGCAAAAGTGTTTGGAAAAGTAGATACGACGGAGACGTATCATAGACCCTGAGCATAAATAAGTGAAGTGCTGGCGCCCTAAGTTTTAGCATGCATGCTAGGTTAAGTCTCTCCATCGGTTAGGGTTGATAGTGCATAGCGGCAACTAACCCCTAGCCTAGAGGTCGAGTATGCATCTTTCTGTCTCCTTTGATTCGAGGGGCACATGGACGCTTCTATCGGCGTTCTGGGAATGGGGGTCCCCAGACTTTCCTGCTGGCGGCCCACGGCATGACTTTGCCGGCAGGCCTGTACGGCCCATCTTCATCAACAAGGAACCAAGACCCTCGCGAGGGGCCAAGCCTTGCGAGGCGGACGACACTAGACCTCCTCAGGAGAGGCCTCACCAGGCTGGCTCATGAGGGGCGGAGAGTTCAAGGCCAGGCAAACCTTGCGAGGTTCTCGTGACGTGAGCCATCACGATCGAGACCAGGCGGGTTCAAGCGCGCGCAGCGTCCTTGTTTCCCCTATGGTGCTAAGGGGGCAAGCACAGGCGTGGAGTACCGAGGCATTAGGCAAAGGTTTCCTTATTGGTGCAACGATACCAAGACCAGAAGGACGGCAAGACGGAGGTCACTGTGGATCCCAAGACGGCGTCATCACCAGAGCCTTTTGCAGGCGAAGACCACTTTTGTCAGGATAGCTTGAACTAGCTGTCCCCTTTCAAATTGGCCGTTGTTGGATCCCTTCCTGCTCAATATTTGGGGAGAGGACCAGGGCCACTATAAATAGAGCTAGCCACCACCATAGCTAGGGGGGTCGACCGAACCAAAGATTAGAGACACCACATCCTGTCCACACACCCACCAAGCACAAGAACACATCAACCTCAGGAGGCTGTTCTTCCCCTTGTACTATTCTTCATCAGCCCAAGAGGTAATCCACCACCACCACAATGGAGTAGGGTATTACACCACAATGGTGGCCCGAACCAGTATAAATCTTGTGTCTTTGTGTTGCGAGTTCATCGAGCTAGTTCGTAAGTTCTTAGCCTAGTTAGGAAGCGGATCGGTAGGGAGGAAATCTTCGTGCGCACCCCAGTGTTTGAACCTTAAGGGTTTTGCCGGAACCCGTGGTCCGACATTTGGCGCGCCAGGTAGGGGGCGCCGGAATCTTTTCCGCCGTCGATTTACGCTCCACCATCTCCACGCCCTCTCCCCCATGGAGGGCGCCCCACCAGTTAGACCTACCGGTGCCCATGGCGGTGCCCGGGGGATCCGAGCCCTCGCCCCCGCCTTGCGACGGGTGCAGTGGCCACCCAAGTTCAAGCCAGAGATGCCTCCATGCTACAACGGCACGGCGGACCCGTCGGCTTTCCTGCTGGCGTACGAGGAGGCCGTCCTGGAAGCCGGGGGCAACAACAAGGTCATGGCCAACTGGTTTCCGATGGCCCTTGTAGGCGCGCTGCATGCCTGGCTCCTCCATCTGCCGGAGTCATTTGTCGCCACCTGGGAGGAGCTGTGCAACCTCTTCATCACCCACTTTGGGGAGCCGGCGACCCCCGTCGTCGTAGCCCTTCTCGGCGGTTCACAAGCACCGCCCTCAGGTCGGCATGTCAAGCCGTACTTTCGCCAGATCGGCGCCGCTTCCAAGCGCCCGGGGGCTCCGCCCGGCTGGGCCGCGCCTGAGGCCAACCTCACCTTCGACTCACAGGATCATCCCGTCTCCACCGTCGGCTCGGGTGCGCTCCCGATGCTGTGCGCACCCACCATCTGCCATGTATCCATCACCAAGACGCTCGTCGACGGCGGTGCCGGCCTCAATGTTCTCTCCGTCAAGGCTTTCAGCCTCCTTCACGTGCCGTTCGAGCAGCTCCGCCCCAGCAAGTCCTTCTCGGGGGTTGGCGGAGGCCCCACCCTCTCCCTGGGGCAGATCCGCCTCCCCGTAACCTTCGGCACGCGCGACAACTACTGCACCGAGCTCATCGACTTCGACATCGCCCGCATTGGCCTCCCGTACAACGCTATCCTCGGGTACCTATCTCTGGCCCAGTTCATGGCAGCAACCCATCCTGCTTACAATCTCATGAAGATGCCAGGGAGCCGGGGTGTCCTCACCATCAAGGGGGGCGCCAAGGAGGCCCTGGCGACACTCAAGCTTGCCTTCAAGGCTGCCGCGACATCACGGCCCGACGACGCGGATACCTCCAAGGCCAAGGGAGCCGCACAACCAAGAAGAAGCAGTTCTTCACTCAGGACAAGGCAGAAACCAGGCAAGTGTTGGTCGAGGAAGACGAGTACTCAGGGGCAACCTTTACCATAGGTGCTAACCTCGAACCTGCACAAGAGGCGGCGCTAGTGAGGTTTCTGCGCGCAAACAAGGGAGTATTCGCCTGGGAGCCTGATCAGCTGGTAGGGGTCCCGAGAGAGGTAATAGAGCACCACCTGAAGGTGTGCCCCAATGTGCGCCCCGTGAAGCAGAAGGCAAGGTGGCAGTTCACGGAGAAGCAAGCTTTCATCATCCAAGAAACTCGCAAGTTGGAGGCTGCGAGTGTCATTCGCGAGGTTCGGTACCCCGAATGGCTGGCGAACTCCGTCGTCATCCCCAAGAAAGGTGGGAAGAACGGATGTGTGTCGACTTCACCAACCTCAATAAGGCCTGCCCCCAAGATCCATTCCAACTTCCACGCATCGATCAGATCATGAACTCCACCGCCGAGTGCGACTTGCTATGCTTCCTGGACACATTCTTAGGATACCACCAGATCAAGATGGCGGTAGAAGATGTGGAGAAGACGGCCTTCCTGACCCCATGTGGAGTGTACTGCTACACTTGCATGCCGTTCAGGCTGCACAACGCAGGTGCAACCTTCCAATGGCTCATGCATATCGCCTTAGGGCGGCAGCTCAGGAGAAACACTGAAGCCTACGTCGACGACATCGTGGTGAAGTATCGGGAGGCGGGGACCTTGATCCAAGACCTGGAAGAGACCTTTGAAAGCCTTCGCAAGGTGGACTTGCGACTCAACCCGGAGAAATGTGTGTTTGGAGTCCCTTCCGGCAAGCTGCTGGGTTTCCTGGTGTCCCACGGGGGAATTGAGGCCAACCGAGAGAAGGTCAAGGCTATTGAAGACATGAGTCCACCGCAGACCCTCAAGGAAATGCAGAAGCTGGCTGGTCGGGTGACCGTGTTGGGGCGCTTCATCTCCAAGCTGGGAGAACGTGCCCTACCCTTCTTCAAGCTGATGAAAAAGAAGGGCCCATTCGAATGGACCCCGGAGGCCGACCAAGCTTTTCAAGACCTCAAGAGATACCTGACCAGCCCTCCAGTAATGGTGGCGCCGCGGCCTGGTGAGCCCTTAGTGCTCTATCTCGCCGCCACCTCGTACTCCGCCAGCGCGGCTCTGGTGGCGGTTCGGGAGGAACACCAAGCCAAGGGCACCTCGCGCCATGCCACGCCTCTCGCAGAGACGACGCAAGACGAGAAGGACGCCACAAGGGCCGCAGCGGCAGTGGCAGAGGATCAGGCGCGGCAGGACGATGCCCCCAAGCTCGTGAAGACCTCAGCGAATGATCAGGCGTCTGGGGCCCTACCTTCATAGGAGGCGCCCCAGCTTCCGGAAGACACAAGCCTCATCAGCTCGCCTGCCCGCGTCGAGCACCCGGTATACTTCATCAGCATGGTGTTGCGGGACGCGAGAGCGCGGTACCCCATGCCTCAGAAGCTCCTACTCGCGCTCCTGGTGGCCTCGCGAAAGCTACTATCGGGGTATGGGGTCCCGGCAAACCCTTAAGGTTCGAACAATGGGGTGCGCGTGAAGTCTTTCCCTCCAACCGATCAACGCTCTAGCTCGCTAGGATCTTGCGGACGAACTCGACGAACTCACAACACAGAAGGACATAGGGTTTATACTGGTTCGGGCCACCGTTGTGGTGTAATACCCTAGTCCAGTGTGGTGGTGGTGGATTGCCTCTTGGGCTGATGATGAACAATACAATGGAAGAACAGCCTCCCGGGGGTGAGGCGTTCTTGTGTTCGGCGAGCTTGTGTGTGGGGGGGTGGTCTCTCTCAAGCTCGGATCGGATCATCCTTCCACTGTGGTGGCTAGTCCTATTTATAGAGGCCCTGGTCCTCTTCCCAAATATCGAGCGGGAAGGGAGCCAACAATGGCGGGCTAATTTGAAGGGGGACATCTAGTACAAGTTATCCTGACAAAAGTAGTCTTCGCCTGCACAAAGTTCTGGTGGTGACACTGTTCTGGGCTCCACGGTGACCTCCGTCTTGCAGTCCATGGTCTTGGTCTTATTGCACCGAAATGACAACCTTTGCCTGAGGCCTCAGTACTCTGCGGCTACGCTTGCCCCCTTTGCACCAAAGAGGAAACAAGGACGCTATGCGCTAGCGCCCGCCTGGTGTCGATCGTCACGGCTCACGTCACGAGAACCTTGTGAGGTTCGCCTCGCCTTGATATCTCTGCTCCTCGTGAGCCTGCCTAGCTAGGCCACTCCGAAGGAGGTCTTGCGTCGACCACCTCACGAGGCTTGGCCCCTCGTGAGGGTCTTGGGTGCTTTGTTTGCGAAGATGGGTCGTACGGCCTGCTGGCTTAGCCGCGCCGCGGGCCGCAGGCAGACAAGTCTGGGGACCCCCGTCCCCAGAACGCCGACAGCTGCGGCACTACTTCCTGGGCCACCCGATCAAGGTCATCTCAGCTTATCCATTGGAGAGAGTGCTCAGGAGCCCAAACTCTGCCGGAAGGGTAGCTGAATGGAACATCGAGTTGCAAGCATTCCAGTTGGAGTTTAGTACTGCCAGGGTCATTAAGGGAGTCGCGCTCACTGATTTCGTGGCAGAATGGACAGACGCCCCAGCGCTTTAAGAAGGCGAAGATCAGTCCCTCTCGCCGAGAAGCGAGGCGCCTGACGGCTCGGTCATGTACTTCGATGGTGCCTTCCCGCGCCAGGGCAAGGGGGCTGGAGCAGTACTCGTCTCACCCACTCAGGACAAGCTCTACTACGCCATGCAGCTCTGCTTCCAGCAGGGCGAGAAGGTCTCCAACAACATTGCAGAATACGGAGGCCTCATAGCCAGCCTGAAGGCAGCAGCGGCGTTGGGGGTGAAGTGCCTCACTATTAGGGGCGACTCGCAGCTCCTCGTCAACTTCTCCAACAAGGTGTACGAGCCGATGGACGAGCACATGGAAGCATACCTCGTGGAGGTGCGCAAGATGGAGAAGCAGCTTTTGGGCCTGGAGTTGCAGCACGTGCCCCGTGGCACCAACAAGGAAGCTGACGACATTGCCAGAAGGGCATCCAAGCGACAACCCCAGGAGCCTGGCGTGTTCAAGGAGCGGCTCTTCAAGCCATTAGCAACACCACTGCTTTCAAGAACAGCTCAGCCTCGGGAGGAGCTCCCGCATCCGCCTGCCACAGGAGCCCTAGCCTGTGGCCCGACCTCAGGAGAACGCTTACTCCTGGCGCTAGAGCCCCAGGAGGGATGCTGGACCAAGGAATTCAAGGAGTACCTGATGCAAGGGGCGCTACCGGAGAAGGAGGAGGACACGGAGCGTGTGGCCCGTCAGGCCACAACATACTGCATCTGTGACGGTGAGTTATACAGGAAGCGACCAAATGACGTTTCACTACGTTGCATCTCCAGGGAACAGGGGAAGGAGCTGATAGCTGACATTCACGGCGGGGGTTGTGGGCACCACTCGTCATCGCGACCCTCATCGGCAAGGCATTCCAAAGTGGATTCTACTGGCCTACGACGCTCAACGACGCGGCTGAGCTGGTGAAGTCTTGCGAGGCCTGCCAATTCCACGCCAAGCAGATCCATCAGCCAGCCCAGGGCATCCAGACCATTCCACTCTCGTGGCCGTTCGCGGTCCGGGGACTGGATATTCTAGGCCCGTTCCCTCGGGCGCCTGGGCGCTATCGATACCTCTACGTCGCCATCGACTAGTTCACTAAGTGGCCGGAGGTTGAAGCCGTCCGCACCATCCCAGCTGGCTCTGCGGTCAAGTTCATCAAGGGCCTCGTGAGCCATTTTGGGGTCCCCAACCGCACCATCACCGATAACGGCTTGCGGTTCACTAGTAATATCTTCAAGTCATATTGTGCTAACCTTGGAACACAGATCTGCTACGCCTCGGTAGCGCACCCCAGGAGCAATGGACAGGCCGAACATGCCAACGCGGAGGTCCTGAGGGGCCTCAAGACCAGGACCTTCAAGAAGAAGCTCGAAGCCTGCGGCAGGGGCTGGCACAACGAGCTCCATTCTGTGCTGTGGTCGATCCGCACCACCGCCACCAAGCCAACGGGCGAAACCCCGTTCTTCCTCGTCTATGGAGCAGAAGCAGTCCTTCCTCACGAGGTCAAGCATTGCTCCACACGGGTCCTGGCATTTGACGAAACGCACCAGGACGCCAAGAGGGGGATGGACCTCATGCTGGGGAAGGAACGTCGCCACGAGGCTGCACTACGGGCGGCAAGATACCAGCAGGCGCTACAGCGGTACCATTGTCGCAGCGTCCGCTCCAGGACTCTTGAGGTAGGTGACCTCGTCCTGAGGCGGGTGCTTTCCAGGGAGGGGCTGCATAAGCTCTCGGCCATGTGGGAGGGCCCATTCAAGGTCATCCACATCTCCAGGCCTGGCGCCCCGCGCCTGGAGACACAGGACGGGGTACCCGTCCAGAACGCCTGGAACATTCAACACCTCCGGAAGTTCTACCCCTGAAGAAAGGCCCAGTGCCTGTGAAGAAGGCCCGATGCCTGTGAAGAAAGGCCCAGTGCCTGTGAAGAAAGGCCCAGTGCCTGTGAAGAAAGGCCCAGTGCCTGTGAAGTCAAGGCCCAGTGCCTGTGAAGAATCGCCGCCCGTGAAACTCTCACGTAATAATGAGTGGGGCTATACACGCCCCGGAGTCTCAGGAGTGCCGCCCTCGGGCCTCGGGGGCTCCCTCCCACGCCCAGTGGCAGCACTTAGCTCCGCGCTGGTGAGAAGACGTTGAAGACTAGACTAGGTGCCGGACGCGTCTTTTCATTTGCTTTCCGAAGTTGGCTCACCCCTCTTTTATTCAAAATTTGCTTTCTGGTGTCTCTTGCTGGTCCCGTTTTATCACTCCCTGCCTCTGTTTCTCCCTTCGCCTCTTTGGTCGACCTGTACTCTCCCTCGCGTCCCTCGCGAGGGGGCTGAATAGGTACCTTCATGAGATTCAGGTATTTTCATGAGCTTCCTCTTTCTGTCCTTTCGAGGGGCACCCTCATTTGAGCCCGCAAGCTGGCGCACCTCTCCTAGTCCGTGCCCCGCGGGTATCGCGACGCGAAGCACCAAGTCAAGGCCAGCGGCACCTGTGACCAAACCCCGGGTGAGCGATAGACCTCTTGACGAATTTTTTGCAATTCCTAAGCGCATAACAGGTCAAGGAGGCCTCGACAGGTACCAGAAAGCAAGCGCCTCGCGAGGAGGAGGCCACTCAAAACAAGTCGAGGTAAGTTATCCCTACATAAAGCGACGATGTCGCGACACAGCACAGGAACGACAAACATAACATAACAATTGAGGCCATAGTTTGGTACACGCCCCTCCGTGGCCCATTCTGGTTTCTTTCTGATGTAGGAAGGAAAATAAAAACAAAATAGGAGCGGAGCCTACAGCGATCTGCGGGGGCAGGACCCAGCGCCCTCCTGAGCTCAGCTGACCTCTCCTCGCGCTTCACTGAGGAGCGGTGACGAGACGACCCGCCATCATCTTCGAAGCGGGCACGGCGGCGTGGCGGCTGGTCGTAGCCACCGCTGCTGGAGCTATCGTCGAAGGAGGAACCGCCGTAGCTGGGCGAGACGTGATCGCCACCAAGGCCGGGTTCACCCCCATCCTCGTCGCGGACGTCCCCAAGGCCGAGCACCTCCTCGCCATTGTTCACCTCGGGGCAGCACCCGGCGCGGCGACCATCTTCCCCAAACACCCTCACATAAAGGGTCGCCTCGACATCGTACTTGAAGTGAAGGGTGCACCGCCTGCCCAAGCCACACGCGCGGGCGAACGCCTGCCAACCGCGGGCCAGATCTACGTTGCCCACGGTGGAGACCTCGACCACGACCCAGGAAGCCCTGCTGTAGCAGCCATCAGCCTGTAGCCAAAGCCCGCCTGCCCCGGAGGCCGGCAGCTCGTTGGCGAAGAAGAGCAGGAGCTGGAGCCAGTTGTCGACCGGGTTCTCCGACCAGACAACGAACTCCGGCAGTAGCTCCGCCGAGTGGAAGCGCGACCGGGGAGGCCACGTGGCCACGGCACGTCTCCCTTCATCAACAAGGCTGCCACGACCAGAGCGACCCTTACCCCGCGAAGCGGCGACACCACGACTGCGTGGGGCCGCGGCGGGGGTTGCGGAGTGCTTGCGTGGATGGCCACGTCCATGCTTGGGCGCCGGAGAGCCGGGGCCCTCCCGGGGGGCCTTCCCTTTCTTCTCGGCGGTGAACCTCCTCGACGGCGCCATGTTTGCGCAAGCAAGAGGAGCAAGGGAGAAGAAGAAGCGGGAGAGCCAGATGAAAGATGGGCGACGGGGGCTCCGCCCCCTTCCATTTATACCAGAAGAAGGCCAAACGGCACCCCCACGATCATAGGTAATGATGGTCTTCCTTGCATGTCGCAGGGACTTGTCAAGTCGGGCAGTTGCCGAGGCAGCGTGGGGAAGCGGAGACGCCCACGTCCAATCAACCGCCACGCGTCGACCAAGGTCACAGGCTATTGGGGCCCGCGGCGCTCCGCACTTGGCCCCTGGCTTCGCCTCGAAGCCAAGCACGAGCGCGCCTTGGGCCCGGGGGCTACTCTCGGTGTTCTGGGAACAGAGGTCCCCAGACTTGCCTGCCTACGGCCCACGGTGTGGCTTTGCTGGAAGACCTGTACGGCCCATCTTCATCAACAAGGAACCAAGACCCTCGCGAGGGGCCAAGCCTCGCGAGGGGGACGACACTAGACCTCCTCAGGAGCGGCCTCACCAGGATGGCTCGTGAGGGGCGGAGAGTTCAAGGCCAGGCAAACCTCGCGAGGTTCTCGTGACGTGAGCCATGATAATCGAGACTAGCTGGGCACCAGGCGGGCTCCAGCGCGCACAGCGTCCTTGTTTCCCCTTTGGTGCTAAGGGGGCAAGCGCAGGCGTGGAGTACCGAGGCATCAGGCAAAGGTTTCCATATTGGTGCAACGAGACCAACACCAGAAGGACGACAAGATGGAGGTCACTGTGGAGCCCAAGACGGCGTCATCACCAGTGCCTTTTGCAGGCGAAGACAACTTTTGTTAGGATAGCTTGTACTAGCTGTCCCCTTTCAAATTGGCCATTGTTGGATCCCTTCCCGCTCAATATTTGGGGAGAGGACCAGGGCCACTATAAATAGAGCTAGCCACCACCGTAGCTAGGGGGATCGACCGGACCAGAGATTAGAGACACCACATCCTATCCACACACCCACCAAGCACAAGAACACCTCAACCTCAGGAGGCTGTTCTCCCCCTTGTATTGTTCTTCATCAGCCCAAGAGGCAATCCACCACCACACTGGAGTAGGGCATTACACCACAACGGTGGCCCGAACCAGTATAAATCTTGTGTCTTTGTGTTGCGATTTCATCGAGCTAGTTCGTAGGATTTTAGCCTAGTTAGGACGCGGATTGGTAGGGAGGAAATCTTCACGCGCACCCCAGTGTTCGAACCTTAAGGGTTTTGCCGGAACCCGTGATCCGACAGCTTCTGCTGATCCGCTTGGGAGAAAGAAAACGAACCGGCGCTCTGACCCTGACAAGCCAAGACTGCCGGGGGCTGAAGATACAAGGATCTAACCACGGCAAGCCAAAGTTGCCGGGGGCTGCAGATTCAGATAAGTCCTTCATCCCCTGTTGTGCATTTCCGTATGGAACTGGGACAAATGAAACCTCGTTTTGCTCCAAGACCACCGTGCTCCCCCTTCTTCTTGTACCCAAGTCACTGGGACAGAACCGGGTTGTAGACGGGGTGGCGAGGAAATAAACGAAGGGCCTAACTCTACTTCGCCCCTGCCTCCGCCAAAAGCGTGAGAATGGTCGACTAAAGTCAGGGGACGACAAGGCCTGTTGCCGGGCGACAATGTTTATCTTAAAAATAACAAGGATTTGTTCCTTGGCATGGGCCTCGCTCACGCACAAAGAACCCGACAAGCACCCTTTTTCATAAAAAACATCCCATACAGGTACAGTTCATATGGAATTAAAAACATGATCAAGGGGATTACAAGTCTTGAAATTAACAAATGCTAGCAGGCTTACAAACTAAAAGGAGATAAGATGCCCATAATCCCTTTCTTGTCCCTCTCCTCAGGAGGTGGAACAAGATAGCAAGAGGGAAAAAAGAGCGCCTAGGCGAGGTGCGAGGAGCAGAAGACACCAAGAGAACGTCCCGGCGCCAGGAGAGGAGCTGGAAGATGAGGCAGCGGACCGGCAATATGCGACGAAGGCGTCGGTGCCCGCGTACTCCGACTTGACGGCCGCCACCCGCCTTCTTCTCCTTCTCTGGCCCTCCTATGCCAGCCACCCAAGGAGACGACGGGGAGCGCCCCGATGGAGAGGTTGACGAGGAAGGCCCTCGGCAGGCCGCACGACGAAGGGCGGGGCGACGCAGTCAGTCGGAGACGAGATCGACGTGACCTCGCTCGACGCTCTCGTCGTCGTTGTCGCTATCCTCCTCATCACTCCCGCTTGAAGAGGAATCTTCATCGTTGGAGGAGCTCTCCACGCAGCACTTCAGGCGAGTCCCAAGATCTTCAAAGACCTTAACGGAGAGCAGGTCGTCCTCCATTAACTTGAAATAGAGGATGAGCCCCGCCATCAGGCTGTGGATGCGAGTGAACGTCTTCGATCCGCGACGGAGGTACAGGACGTGAGGAGCTGGAAAGTCGACGTCGACCCGCGTGCCGCCGTTCCCGCAGCCCCTCATGTGCAACCTGAGGGTCTAGGGTGGATCACGCTCCATCTCCCGAACAAACGGGGTAGGAAGACCAAGACGATGACGCGGCGGCCGGCGTAGCCTGATGAAGAACTCACAAGGCTGGTCCCCGACGTGGCCCTCCATCGGGAGAGGCATTGCTGGCAGAGGCAGGGTCGGTGTGCCGCCCCGTCCACCTCTTCCCCGAGCACCACGGCGACCTCGGCCTCGCCCCCTCCCCCTTCCCCTCACGGCCGACTCCACCGCCGCGAGCTCTTGGGAAGGAGGGACGCGCTATCGGGCAGCGACCCTCGCTGCCACCGTTGAAGGGCCAACACTTCCTCCTACCATGGATGATGGAAGAAAGAAGCGGAGGTAGAAGGAGACGGATGATGGAAGAATGTGGAATGCCGTCCTCCTCCCCTTCTTATAAAGGGGCGGAGTCGGGGTTTGGCTGCCCCACTCGACCAATCCAGTCATCGAGGGTGCAAGGAATCAGGACCGACCCGCCGCCCCAATCAGCGACGGCCCGGTTTTTCGCCTCCACCACCTGCCACTTGCATGAGGGACACGTGGCGAGCGAGCAGCATTGAAGGGACGGGTGAGGCAGCCGCTCCCCACCCCGTGATCATGGGACACAGGCGCCTTGAAGACCACGACCCGAGTCCGCCCAGTAAACAGGTCGCGCCCCTATGCCTCCCTCTTTTCATGGGGAAGGCGCGTGCCGCCTCCTCTCCCATTAACTGCGATGTGACGCATGCGTGTAAAAACCGCCCCACGCATGACCCCCATGTCACGCACGACCCTCCACGTTGCATGTTCAATGCAGGTCGTGGGGAAGCGCAACAGATGAGAAGTTGCTGCGGTAAAATCCGCCCCACCTGCCCGCGCACCGTTCTGGGCCTATACCAACAACGCGGCGCTCTTATGTGTGGCCCAGGCTTGGGGGCTCCTGTCGGTGTACAAAAGTACGGGCTCTTCTTTTGACCCCTTTACTTGTGCACGGGCAGTCAGAGCCACGCGCCGCGACCACACTTAGCAGGGCAGAGGAGGGAAGCCAGAGAGAAGTCGAAACACAAGACAACTAAGGCAACACCAAGACCAGAAACACACGAAGAGCAGAAGGGCGAGGTGGAATCCCACGGCAGGGCTCTTGCCGGGGCGGCCTTTGCAGCCTCGGCAAGAGCCTTGCCGAGGAAACTTGCCTGACGCCAACGGAGCGAGCCACCCTTGAGCCCCAAGGTTCCAAGCACCGCCAACAACTACATTGGGACCAGGGCTCGGGAGGCACCTCCATAGTGGCATGCAGATCTCTGTGAAGACCATTAATACTTGAGGTCAGATGAGGACCAGAAGACAGCGACCCTCGGCGGGATCCTAGCCGAGGAAATCCACAAGACCCTCGGCAAGACCCTTGCCAGGGACGACCGCAACACCAAGGCAAGACCCTTGCCGAGCCCCCGGCAAGACCCTTCCCGAGGGCATCAGCAGGGCCGCAGCTAGGCCCGCACCTGCCAAGACTTCACCGCCGTCCCCATGCAGCTGCCAGCTCGACCAGCTGAGCAGGCGCCTACATGGCGACGTGCGGCCTCTACACCGACCTAGCAAGCTCCTGTGTGGTGGCATGCAAGTCTTCCCGAAGGCTCCACCACCGTGCCAGCCCAGCAGCCAGCCAACATGGCGCCACGACGCCTCATCAGCTCGGACGCGTGTCAAGGCCAGGCAAAGGCGGCGACAGCTGGGACGTGCTTCCTTACCGTCCTCGATAAAGCAAGAGGGGCACATCGGCAGCGCATTAAATGTGTTCGTCCGACGGTCCTAGAGGATAGGCTCATCGACTGTAGACCTTTCCACCTCCTGTGTGCCACTGTGGCGACCCCTTTTGTCTATAAAAGGAGGCCCGAGGCGACTAGGAGAGGGATTTGGCTCTTTTGAGCAAGTTGCACCCCGTAGCTAGCTCAAGAACACTCAAATACATCCACCAAAGCAGGACTAGGGTATTACGCATCTTTGCGGCCCGAACCTGGGTAAATGATCCGCGTGCTCCCTGTCAGACCCGCTCTTTGCACAACCTCGCGCTCGCCTACCGTAGAAGGGATCCCAGTGACCCCATAGGTGTTGTTTCCACCGACAGGCTATGTCAAGTGAACTCGGTGGCGCCAGATAGAAGATTTCGGTGGGGCCGAGTTTGACTTTTGGTTTGGGACATATGTGGATATGAGAAAGTAGTTGAGGGTTTTTGGAGCATATCACTAAGCATTTTGAGCATGTAACTCATTAAGCAACACCTCACCCCCTTGTAATAGTATTGGCTTTTCCTGTGGACTCAATGTGATCTTGGATCACTAAAACTAAAATGTAGAGTCTTGTGCTTTGAGCTTGAGCCAATCTTTTGTACTTAGCATTTTGAGGGGTCCACTTTCTAATCCATGCCATGCCAATCATTGAGCTTTCCTGAAATATTTATCTTGAAATAGCATTAGCTCAATGAGCTATATGTTGTTAGGAATTACCAAAACCACCCAGGGATAGTTGCACTTTCAATCTCCCCCTTTTTGGTAATTGATGACAACATATAGATCAAAGCTTCGACAAATGATTATAAGATTGAAAAACATCGTCGCTTTGAGAAGTATGTGATAAGCAAGAGCTCCCCCTAAATTTGTGCATTATTTAAGATTTGCTTTTGAATGCAAATGCACAATCGATTAGGATCATGGGTTACTCTTCCATGTCACATACATCTTGGTGGAGCACTCAAAATGATAGAAATTAAAAGCATGCACTCATCACCAAGCAAGTGAATGATCATATATGAGATATAAAAGATAGTATCATCCAAACAAGCATTAAGGTAGCAAATGATCAACCACATGATCAAATAAGTATCTCACAAGGACATAAAGTATCTCACACAATAAAAAGTTCAACCAAAAGCAAGAGAGATAAAAAGAAAGACACTCTCTCTCGAAGCCTATGATCTATACATATTTCTCCCCCTTTGGCAACAAGTTACCAAAAAGTTCAAATATGCATAGTGCTATGTGTCTCTCAGGCTTGGTCTTCGGGAGGTGGTGTAGAGAGAACTCCAAGGACAAAGGCATCTGTCGATGTAGTTGGAGCTGGTGGAGTGGGTGCTGGAGGTGGCACTAGAGTTGTAGCTGCTGGTGCTGACACTATAGCTCTAGCATCTGAAACTGGCACTGCACCAGACCTTGGACCTCGTGGCACACACTGAAAAGCATCAGTAGTTGCCTTTCCTCTCCTCTCCTATGCGTCCTCCTGAAGCTGCTCAACTGCAGTCTGTATCTCAATTACCTTGAGATCAAGATCATAGAATTTTGTCTCAACAATCCTCTCCAGGCTCTCTTGATTCTGAGTCAGGGTGGCCAAGCCCTTCTCAATCCTTAGTGTAGCTTGAATCAGATAGCCCAATTGATCTTGCTTGCTCTTCAGGAAAACTTGAGATGCTTCTTCTGCGCTTGGCATCCTTGCAGCTTTCTCAGCCATTGCTTTGGCTCTCTTCTCCTGTGCTTGAATTGATGATGGTTCCTCCTCATTCATCACAACAGTGTTGTCTTCAAATTCAGGATGTAAGGGTAGATGCTCCTTGTCCAACAAATAAATTCTTGTGCCCATCTTGGAGTTGATGAGCTCCTGAATATGTGGAACATACCCACAACTTCTTTTTTGATCAGCAGCTGTCCTCTTGATTGTGTCTACAATCAAAATCATAACCTTGAACTTCTAAGGGACATTAAAGATTTGCAGCATGTTGATGGAATGTCCTCTGATCATCTTGTGATCTCCTGACTTGGGTAGCAGAGTGTGCCTTAAGATCCAATTGATTGTAGGTAGACCAGACAACAAGAAGTGTACCGATCCAAGCTTGTGAGTCTCTAAAGCCTTATCAGGGATCTCTTTGTACATATTTGCCATGGAGTTGTGGTCTTTATTCTTGGTGGCATACACATCCAAGTCATCTTCATGTTCTTCGGGAGCTTGATTAGCTTGGCCCAGTCCTCAACTGTGGATTGGTACCTTATACCTTCAGACATCCATACTATCCTTCCATCTAGATAGAAGTGGGCAGTGGAGTAAAACTGCATGATCAGCTCATCATTCCATTTTGTGAGAATTTGTCCAACAAATTCATCTACTCCACATGCCTTGAAGCTGTCATATACTCCTGGGAAGTGATCTTCATTCTCCTGGATGTATTCCCAATCCAGCCATTTCATGTCACATACAATGGGCTTCTTGTCAAGGAAAATTGTCTCATAGAAGTCTTGTTGTTCCTTTGTATGGAACATGTAATAAAATGTAGTCCTCCTCCTAACAGCATAGGGATCAGACTGTCTCCACAATCTCAGTCCAGCATCCTTTCTGATGTGCATGTCCTCAGCGATTGGATGAGCATCATTATGATCAGGAATTTTGTCCTTCAACTTCCTCAAAACAAGTGAATCATCTTCCTCTTCTTCATCTTCGGGAACTGGATCCTTGTTCTTTTCCTCAGCACGTATACTTCTGGTGTTTCTCTTGGGTGCAGAAGGCTTCTGAGCAGCAGACTTGGGCTTAGATGGAGCAGCCCCTGATTTGATAGCATCTCCCATAAGCTTCTGAGCTTTGGGTGCTGGTGCAGCATCCTCTTCCTCTTCCTATTCTTATGGATCTCTCATAATGGAGGATCTACCAAGCACTCTGGCAGTGGTCTTCTTGACCCTTTCTTTTCTCTTCTTTCCTTCTCCAGCAGCCTCTCCAGTTGGCTTGGAGGTTTTAGCAGTTGAGGCTCTAACCTTTAAGGTTGGCACCCTCTTGGCAGGGGCCTTCTTGTGCAAGCCAGGCTTAGTTGTGGCAGCTGAGCCATATTCTTTCTTTAGCACCTTCTTCTTGGAGCTGACTTCCTCCTCAACAGCCACATAGTCCTCATCTTCAGAATCTGAGGTTTTCTTCTTCTTTGACCTGGTGGCTGCTTTGGGCAAGTTACTTGTTGTGCTCTTGCTGCCATCATCAGAAGTGCTAGAGGGACTAGTGCCCTCACTCAATTGCACTTGTTCTTCAGACCTGTTCTGGATGTTGCTCTGGTCAGACATCTCTGCAAACTTACTGGCAGCAGACCCTGTGAATAGATATAGATGAGGTAGAGTGGATGAGCATCACAAAGTGCAGATTTTTTCCAAAACAGATGACTTAAAACTTAGTTTTAGTTCTCCACAGAAAGCATTTCGGAGCTATCGATTTGTAAACTCGGTGATAATGAAGCAGCTTTTGAAACCCAAACTAGTGAACTCGGTCAGACCAAGTCACAGTTCAGTGGCACCAAGACTGCTAGGGTTTCACAAAGAATCGAACTCGGTCACACCAATTTGCAATTTTTGGTCAGACCGAAAATGCATGTGCTATGGCCTAAGCCAAATCGGTGAGACTGATTTCTACAATTTGGTCGGTCCGAGATGAGTTCAGTGGAG